>NW_006399770.1:23866071-23880721 GCF_000299155.1 Elephantulus edwardii
CAGACATTCGGATGGCGGGGAAGAAGAACAAACTGGGGAGGAGGGTGGAGAGAATGGTGCGGCAATGAAGGAGTGAAAAGCCCAGAATCCCTGTGAATGTTCATTGAAACTAATAAAATTTAATAATAATTTAAAAAAAGAAAAAAGAGGATGGCACAGACTAGGTTCAGTTCCTTTGTTCATAAGTTTTCTATGAGACTTAGTGCACTCTATGGTTCCTAAAGATAACAAGATAAAAATAGTGTGGATTGTGGTGGATTCAAGGGAGCTACATCTGGAATCCTGCAAATCATAGCAAACAAAAGGTTTCAGTGACAATCTTTTTCTAAAACAAAGTCTATAGAATTTAAGGTGGCCAATGTCATATGTGTAACCCACACAAGTTTTGCTTAACGCAGTAAAAGACTTTGTAAAAGAAACAAATAAACAAAAACTTCCCTGCTGTAGGACACACATGTCTCATCATACACAAAAATTAATTCAAGGTGGATCAGAGATCTATGTGTAAAGCCCAAAACCATAAATATCATAAGAGACAAAGTAGGACCAAGGCATGATAAAAAAAGGTTAACAAATACATCTAGAAATACACAACCAGGAGAAGATAAAATTGATGAACTTGAATGGGACCGTCTAAAGATTAAATCCCTGTGTGCATAAAAAAATATATTCTAATAGAGTGAAAAGAAAACCCACTTACTGGGGTGGGAGGAACAAAAACAAAAAAACTACAACATTTGGCAATATCATCTTAGCCAAAGTCTCATAACAAATGTTTACAGAATCCTACAGGACCTACAAAGGGAAAAAAAAAAGATTCATAGCCCAATTACAAAATGGACAAAAGACATTGAAAGACCTCTCACAGAGGAAGATATTCAGATGGACAATAGACATGTGATGAAATGCTCAAAATCATTGGTGATTGTGTTGTTGTTGTTGTTATGTGCCGTCGATTCGCTTGTGACTCATAGCGACCATTTAGAGAGATGCAAATCAAAACCACAATGAGATGCAATCATTTCAGTAGCAGTGGCAAAGTTTAACAGGACAGCAAGTAATAAATATTGGAGAGAATGTGGAGAGATAGGAATTCTTATACACTGTTGGTGAAATTGTAAAATGGTACAACCACTCTGGAAAGCAGTATAGCACTTCCTCAAAAAGCTTAACATAGAAATTCCTTATGACCCAGTTATTCCACTACTTGGAATATACTTTGAGAAAATTAGAAATGAGACACAAACAGAGATTTGTATATCAATTCTCAATAGCAGTGTTATTTACCATTGCAAGATCGTGGAAACTATCCTAATGTCCAATCACAATAAAATGGTCTGAGAAATTAATTCATTTGATAGAATACTCACAGCATACAGGCACAATGATTTAAAAAAATTATTACATAATTGGGAGGGATCAGAGAGCATTATGCTAAGCAAACTAAGTCAGTTCTATAAGGACAAATACTGCATAGAACAATTATTGTAAAAATAGATAACTAGTAAAATGGTTATGAGGATCCAAGAGAACAGGAGAGGGTAGAAGCAGAGGGGTGAGGATGGGCAGAAGGGATAATCATAGGTTTGCACAAATGAGTAGGGGTTGGGTGAGTAAGGGAAATGGGAAAGATCCAGTATGAAAAACAATGTAGATAAACTTTGAAAGCAAACCAATAAAAAATAAAAAAATATTTAAAAGAAAATTCCCTGGTGAGATTTTCCAAGCATTTAGGGCTTCCTTACCACTCTCATAATGTTAGGTTATGACATCAATATATAATAGTTTAACCAAAATTGTAAAGGAGATTTTTTTACAAAGTAATCCTTGTTGTCGTTGTATACTGACCCATAGCTGACTCTCTTGCAGGTTTTTAGAGACAATAACTCAGACAGGAGGAGGTTCTCCATAATCTACACTTCAATGTTTTGAATTCTTTTTCTAATCCTTCAGTAGTCTAATCATTTAGATGAAGAAAAATAAGGAAAGAAAAAAAAAATACAACAAAAACACAAGTGGCAATGGTTTTTGTGCACTGACTGCTTTTAATGAAAAATCCAAAGTTATCATGGGGAGGAGACTGACCATCTTTTTCCCTCAGAGAAGTTAGTGGGTTAAAATCAGGTGTTGAATTCCAAGCTTCCCAGACTTCAATTAATTTTCTACTCATGAATCACCATGAAATGATCTTAACATGTTTTTTGACAGATCAGGAAATTAAGGCGATATAAATTGAAGCAATCTAAGAATAATTTTACTTTTTATAGGACAAACATTAGACTATAAAAGCTTTATCATTTTTCATGAAATTTGTGGAGAGAGCTGCATTGACTCAGAAGATGTCATTTATTTATTTGAATTAAAGATTTTATTTTATTTCTCTTTTCATTATTTACTTTCATGTAATTATTCCTGTAAGGAATGTGTTTATTTTTTTCTCACTGCTATTAAGATATTTGTCTGTATTTTATAGAAATGCAAGTATGAAGTACATTTCTTTGTATGTAGTTATTTCTATGAGTAACTGAAGCTGAGGTCCACTAAAAAAATTCTGAATAGCCATATGGAATCAACCTTAAAACTGTGAAAAGCAAAGAGCCAAAGCACAGACCTACTGAATTGAATACTAGCTCCCTTGTTTGAGGGATTACTCCCAAGGAAGTAGACATTTAGAATTTTTTGCTTTCTTAAGATCAGTCTATATGAGCTTCATTATCTTTATGAAAAAACATAGTGGCATATTCATGAATAATCCATCAATTTGTAGTTAACATATGAGATGTGATAGAGTACAAATTTAAAATCATCTATGAAGTTTGTTTAAAATATTTCTTTTGTAATTATTAAAAAAGCCCTAAGTTATTCAGGTAGATAATGACATGTGTTCGAAGTTTTAATTGTTAGTTCATTATTATAAACATTGCACAGAGTTCCCTTCTCTTCCACTTGCAGACATTATTATTTCAGGTTGTAGCTGGTATAGCTAATGTTCCTGGTTCACAATGCATGTATTCTTAAATAAGTTCACATTTCTTCATACAAATAGCAGCCTATTCTGTCCTTTTCAAAACTTAGAAAGCGCCTTTGAGAGCATTACCTTTTCTTCTACTAAAATCACAATGTAAAATATGTTTTGAATATAATTAAATCAATGGGGACTCAGGTTTCAAAGAGCACGATATGTAGAATAAATCACATGTCTTTAGTGGGAGTTCTGCGTTCATTTTTACTTCTCTTTAGTTAAGGCAGTTGGAACAATTAGCTCTGAAATGGTATTCTTTTGGGTCCTTATCTGGAACTAAATGAATATTGTATAATGCAAGGGACTAAGCAACTAAGCTAAAAATGCAGACAGATATTAATGGAAGAGAATAGGAAGTCCAGACGTATAGCAATTTACTTACAGGCATTTGGTAAATAACTTTAAATAAGGTAAAAATATTTTAAAATCAATATTCTTAAGACAGTTTAGCACAGAGACGTACAATAAAAGCTATAATTTAGTTATAAATTTATAACAAACTATATCAAAATTGATTCTAGATGGTTTTAAGATATAAATATAAACATATTAATGAATAAGCATGGTAAATAAAATAATATATAATAAATATTTAATATTTTTGGATGCAGGAGTGGCATCTATTTTCTAAACAACATACCTCTGGAAACTATGAATTTTCATAAAGGACAATAGTTTTAGAAAGGTTTCAAGCCTTCTGTTCATAGAGTTGTTATGAGGTGTGCTCGACTTGACAACAATAAACAACAAAAACAACTAAATATTTGCATAGTTTTAGAATGAAGAGAAACTTTTTAGAGTAAAACTACAAAGGCAATTCTCAAGAGTTGACAATATAAAAATAATAAAAAGTATATAGCAAAGCAACCCATAAGATTAAAAGACAAATTTATTAAACTGCTTAAATAGTTCTAGTATAGGTGATAATTTCTTCACTAAAAAAGAGAGCCAATCTAAAATGTATTTACCAACAATGTACATATACATAGATTTAGTTTATAAACTGTTTTTAAACATTACAAAAGAAGAGAGAAAGAGAGCAAGGCATAACCAGCATGTCTAATAATGCCCTCATTTTCAATTGTTTTCTTTCTTAAATCTTACAGATAAGAAGGAATTTGGAGAATTTCTCTTTTGTTATTTGTAGAATATAACATTGGCCATATATCAACAATAATCATTATAATAAAATAATATAGAAGGCATATATGCTGATCATGCCACATTGACTTTTTCTGTTGCCAGAAAATAAAAGAGACTATTGTGTACATTTCATGCTATCCAACTATATATTTGCAACAAATGAATAATTTCTATTTGTGACTCCTTCAATTAATTATTTGCTGAGTCCATTTTTACTGTTAAAAAATGTGACAGTCTGACCTCATAGAACTTTCATAATGCTTTTTCTTCTCTTGTCCAGTCAGAACTGACCCATCATCGACCCTCTAGTGAGTTTTCAGAGGCAGTTAAACATACAGGAAGAGATTGCCCCACCAAAATAAATCCACTGTCATCGAGTACATTCTAGCAAGGTTGTCCTTTTCTGTAATGCTAATGATAAGGTATGATAATTAAAAAAAATATATATGTTCAAATATAGATACCTTCTAGTCCATTGGCCAGGTAGTTTTCTTGCAAATATCTTGGTGTAGATGAGTGAGCACTTACAACTATTTTCTTCTCTTTTGGTTTTCTAACTCTTTGCATATTTTATTACAATACTGTACATTGTTTTCTTGACTTACCCCTTTGAAATTAACTCTCTTTCTTTAGCATTTCTTTACAGCTGAGCTTCACCATTTCTTCTGTTCACTTTAGCTCCACTACACTAAAGAACACGTGTGGGATGTGTCTCTCAATATGGCTTTTCTAGTGTAGATGACTATGTGGAGGAATGCGACTGTGAGAGGGAGCCATGTTGATCTATCCACAGAAAGACTTGCTGTCTACCGTTCCACAGTTGGATTAGGTAGTCTCACCAAGAAATTGAACAGCTGGAGCTGCAGAGAATAGGAATTCTTCCACCACTAGCAGGGATACTTCTGGCATCAGAAAAGATGGGATTCTTCACCTAGTCAGAGAGGAGAGATCTCCCCCAACTCCGTGAAATGTGGGACATTCTTTGGGAGAACATACGCAGCAATAGCTGAACTGGATTATTGGATGTGAAATGGAATTTTGGAATAGGGTAAGCTAATATTGACAGGACTGAGAATTTGTGAATGCTTGGTTATGAGGCTTAAAGCTGAGGTGATTGCATGCACATTTTGAGAGCCGTCTTGATTATATTTTGTTATTAACCTGGGTTATAACCTTTTAACTATTTCAATATGGTATTCTGTATGGTCTGTGAACAATCACATCAGGTGTCGGATGCAGTCAGGCAGTAAGATTTTGTTGAGATAAGTAGAAAGAGGCATAGGAGTGTGGGAGACATGTCTGACATCATGGGAATTGGTTTGGTGTTACTGATGCTGTGAACGGGATAGTTTCCTCCTATGAAGTTGGTAAAGGTCAGATATGGTGTTGCCTATATGACCCTTGCCGTTTTTACACCAAGTTTCATGATTGTTTCTGACATTCACTTTGGTCTTATCTTCTTTCCCTTCTTTTTAATGGTGTTTTTCTTTTTTTCTTTTTTTTTTCATGGATAATCTCCTTGCTGCCATCCACAACTCATCATATCTTCAGTAATAAGCATTCAATGAACCAGATTTTTTTTAATATCCATGATCCAGGAGGTATCAAAAGAAGATGGAAGGAATATACTGAGTCATTATATAGAAAGGAATTGGCAGAAACAGAAGAATTTAATGAAATAGCATTTGAGCCAGAGCCTATGGTGATAAAGGCAGAAGTTCAAGCTGCTTTGAAGGAAATAGCAAAAAATAAGGCCTCAGGAATAGATGGTATACCAATTGACATATTTCAGCTAACAGATGCTCCCGTAGATGTGCTCACCAAGTTGTGCCAAGAAATTTGGAGAACAACCACTTGGCCAACTGACTGGAAGAGGTCTATATTTGTTCCCATTCCAAAGAAGGGCAACTCAACTGAGTGTGGAAACTACAGAACAGTGTCATTGATTTCACATGCAAGCAAGATTCTGCTGAAGATCATCCAAAAACGATTAGAACAGCACATCAACAGACAACTGCCAGAAGTCCAGGCTGGGTTTAGAAGGGGTCGTGATACTAGGGATATCGTTACTGATGTTAGATGGATCTTGGCTGAAAGCAGGGAATACCAGAAGAATGTCTATCTGTGTTTCATTGATTATGCAAAGGCATTTGACTGCGTGGATCATAACAAATTGTGGCTGACTCTGAGAAGAATGGGAATCCCAGAACATTTAATCGTGCTAATGCGAAACCTATACTTGGACCAAGAGCAGAACAGAACAGGGCAACACTGCATGGTTCAAAATTGGGAAGGGTGTACTCCAGGGATGTGTCCTATCTCCATACTTTTTCAACCTGTATGCAGAGCAGATTATCCGAGAGGCTGGGCTCTATGAGGAGAAGCGTGGCGTTAGTATTGGTGGATGATCTATCAACAATCTGCGTTATGCAGATGACACAACTTTGCTTGCTGAAACTGAGGAGGACCTCATGCACTTACTGCAGAAGATCAAGGACTGCAGCCTTCAATATGGACTGAGGCTCAATGTCAAGAAGACAAAAATTCTCACCATTGGACCAATCGGTAGCATCAGGATGGACGGCGAAGAAATTGAGATTGTTCACAGCTTCAGTTTGCTCGGCTCCACGATCAACACTCTTGGCACCAGTAGCCAGGAAATCAAAAAAAGTATTGCGATGGGAAAGTCTGCTGTTAGGGACCTCTCTAAAGTACTCAAGAGCAACGTTGTCTCTCTGGAGACTAAGGTGTGCCTGATACAGACCGTGGTTTTTGCAATCACTTGTTATGCATCAGAGAGTTGGACAATGACTAGGGAGGATAGAAGGAGAATTGACGCCTTTGAGCTGTGGTGCTGGAGAAGATTATTGAATGTACCATGGACTGCCAAGAAAACAAATAGATTCATCGTAGAGAGGGTTAAACCAGGCTCCTCCTTGGAGGCAAGGATTCTAGAGCTTTGCCTGACATACTTTGGACATGTTGTAAGGAGAGGCTGTTATTTAGAGAGGGACATCATGCTGGGTAGAGTAGAGGGACAGCGCAGGAGGGGAAGACCCTTTATGAGGTGGATTGATTCAGTGACTGGGGTAATCGGGATGTGTGTGTCAGAGGCAATGAGATTGGCACGGGATAGAGCACGGTTTAGGGCTGTTGAACATAGGGTCACTATGATTCGCAAACGACTCGACGGCACATAACAACAACAATAAATTCAGCTGCATAGGGTCGCTATGCATCGCAGGTGTTCAGCAAACAATAACATACTATGACAGGTTTGGAAGCAGAGTGGCATTCACTTCCTAAACAACATGCCTCCAGAACCTCTATGAACTTTCATAAATGTCGATAGTTTTAGATGGGATTCAGGTCTTTTGTTTATAGGGTCGCTATGAGTTGTGTTGGACTCGAGGACAATCAACAACAACAACAAATTCAGGTAAGATATATTAAAGATCATACTTTTGTTACCTTGAAATGGTTTTCATTTTCTTCAGCTTAAATTTGTTAAAAATGAGTGATTGAAAGTTTCTTCTACAGTTGACCCTTGATCTTGTTGTAACTGATGATATGGAGATCCTAATTACCTCTTTCCACAGATATAGTTTATTTCATTACTGTGTATTCTATAAGTCTATATGAACAGTAGAACTTTAACAAAATAAAAGGTATTGGTAGTTAATAATTTCATAAAAATATTTTAAATGAGTTTGGTTACAAAGTTCATGCACATTGTGTTTCATACTATCCTTCATTCACATTGCATTTTATATAATCATTCCCATTCATTATGCTTTATAAAAGTAATTGTCATTGGCCTATGCCTATCACCACTCTGTCTTTTCAGATCTCTGCTGGATCGTTCCTATTTTCTCATCCTCTTTATCCGTCCACCAAACTGTGCAACCCTATGATTGTTTCCCTCCTTATCCTCACCACTCTGCTCGTACTCCTCTCCCCCTTTGTCCACATACGCTTTACTAGTTAACCATCTATTTTCACAATAATGTATTTGGTCATCAAAATTTTATCATGTACTATCAGCCCTCATTTTCCCGTTACCAATCCTTCTTTGTTTCCAACTTTTGCATTGGAATCACCAATTATTATCAATGCATTTTTATTGCATATTGATCAATTTCCATTTCCAGAATTAGATAGAAGTATTAAGTGTCTTCATTTTTGGCTTTTGGTCTTGTTAAGAATCATCAAATTGAGTAAGATGCATAACAATCCTACAAACCACATACCTGAAACCTGTTTTATTCTGTGCCATCTTCATAATCTCTGACATATTAGAAGTCATTGCTACAGTAACTGTGTCATTTCATCTGGTTGAAGGTCTTCCTCTCCTTCACCAGCCCTTCACCTTTCCAAGCATGCCATGAGCTCCAAGGAAGAGCCTCTCTTAGAAACATACCCAAAGTAAGTGAGATGAAACGTTGTTAATTTTTTCCCCAATGAGAACTCTGGCTGCATCTTCTTCAAGACATATCTGTTTTGTTTCTTCTGGCAATCCATGAACTACTCAGTACTCTTCTCCTACACAATAGGTCAAAAGTATCAATTTTTCTTCTGCCATCTTTATTCATTACCCAGATCTCAGATGCATAGCAAGTGATTGAAATGCCTATGAATGACTTCATATCAGGTGCACCTTAGTCCTAACACTAACAGCAGTGCTCCCAAACAATTTGAAGAGTCTCTGAGTGCAGAATTTCCTCAATATGTCTCCTCATCTGCTGTCTGCTAGTACCAGAGGTTTTGATTGTGGAAAAGTTAGATGGTGTCATTGACAATTTCAGTCTTTTCTCTATCTATCATGATGTTGCTCATTTATCCAGTGAAGAGGATTTTTGTTTTCTTGGCATTGAGATGCAATCCATATTGAAAGCTGTCGTTTTTGAACTTCTGCAGCAAATGCTTCAAGACCTCCTCATTTTCAGCCAGTAAAGTTGTGTCATTGCATAACATAGGTTATTAATGAATCTTCTCTGATCCTGATGCCACGTATTTTAGCAGAGTCAAGCTTCAGCATATAAATGGAATAGACATCGAGAAAAGATACAACACTGACATACCCTTTTCTTAATTTTAAACTATGTAATACTCTCTTCCTCTGTACACACAGTGGCCTCAGGTTCTTGGTATAGGTTTGTATGAGTATAACTAAATCTTCTGGGACACCCTTTCTTTTCAATATTAATGATAATTTTTATAAGCAACATGCAAAATTTATTAAGTATGCCTTTGCATAATCAATACAGCACAAATTTCAATTCTTCTGAAATTATGTGCATGGCATCCCTGTTGCCATGGCCTCTTCTAAACCTAGTTTTAGTTTCTGGCAGTTATCTATCATTGAACTGTTCTAGCCATTTTTGAATGATCTTCACCAGCATTTTACTTGCTTGTGATATAAATGATATTGTTAATTAATTTCCATATTTTGTTGGATCACCTTTCTTGAGAATGGGAAGAGATATGGATCTCTTCCTGTCAGTTGACTATTCAGCTGTCCTCCAAATTTCCTGGCATAGACTGGTGAGTATGTCCAGGGCTGTTTCTGTCAGTCTAAAAATGCCAATTAGTATTCCATCAACTCTTGAATCCTTACTGTTTCCAACACCATCAGTGCAGTGTGAACTTTTTTTTGTATCATTGACTCTTGAGCATATGGTACTTCCTGAAATATTTTGGTGTCGGTCCAATCTTTTTGGTATAGTGATTCTGTCAATTCTTTCCACTGTCCTTTGTTCCTTCCTGGGTCATTCAAAATTTTGCCCATGGACAATCTCACTATAGCAATTCAGAGCCTGAATGTGTTTTTTCAGATCTTTCAGCTTAAGAATTGCCGGTTATTTCCCTTTTATTCTCCAAGTACACTTCTTTTCACATTCCATTATAATAGTCTATTTTAACTTCTTAAGCTACTCTTTGTAATCTTCGGTTCAACTCTTTAACTTTAGAATCGCTTTCCTTCATTGGCTTTAGTAGTTAATGCATAAAGGATCTCTGGTAGCTTAGTAATATATAACACAAAGGCAAGTAGTTAGAGTCCATTAGGTGTTCCAAGGGAGAAAGATGGGCAATCTCCTGCTGTGTATCGTCTCAAAAATCACTGAAGGCTCATCTATGAGTTGGTTTCAACTCAGTGGCAGACAAAAACAGTTAATGTATAAATTTCAGTAAGATTTCTTAATACATCTTAAGTTCTTTCAGCGATTTCTTTTTACAACACACCTCCTTAAATTGTCATTGCCTGCATAATAAATCACACAATTAAAAATGACTAGTCTGTATCAACATACTAATACCTAGGAAGTAGATTTTTTTTGTCCAATAGCTTTAAAACTGGTGTATGTGTCTCTGAGAAACAAAGCACATACTATCCTATGTAAAACCACGTCAGAACTTTTGAAAGGCAAAATCCATACCACCAAATTCTTTCTCAGAGATTGGCATGTGTATGCCATATGATTCTTCCCAGGTCCTTTAAATCACTGTTTCTTCTTTTTACTTGCAGGACTGTTCAAAATTTGGATCTTACCTTTCCCGCCTTCTGAATTGGGAAGTTTAATATTATCTCGAGGAATGCTGACATCCTCATCCTCTGATTCCAAGCTGTTCTATGAGCTATCCTGGGTCTCTTCTGAACTGTTCTCTTCCTTTGAGTCAGATGGGTTCATCTCAAAGTTGATCTTTATGGGTTCCAGTTTTCTTTTCATAACTTTTCATTTTCTCATATTTATATTTTTCACATTCCATAGTCAATGTACAGATGGGTATTTGTCACTCCCCCTTATTCAGAATAATAAATAATACATGACCAATTGATGTTCCTTTGTTGATTGGAACATTTACTCTCAGGTAAAAGAAATTTCTAGTTCAATTGTGTTTTAAGTGTTTTCCAACCTGAGGGCTTCATCATTTGATATTATATCAGACAATGTTATACTATTATTCATAGGTTTTGTTGGGACTATTATTTCACAAATGAATTGCCTAGTGAGTCTTACTCTGGAATCTCAGCTGAAATCTAATTGTCATTGATAAGTCACCTGATATTGAAATAATGCATCACAATAACACACAAGGCAGTAAAGCCTAAATTATTTTTTAAAAGTTCCAAAAACAAAACCAAAACAAACAAATAAGAAGAAAAATAAAACCCAAAATGCAACTCAATTCATAATAATATGACAAATTTGGGTTGAATTTGAGTTGAATAATAATAATAATAAATTCAACCCAAAAGTTAGGAGGTTTGAATCCATGAGCTATGCAGTTGGAGAAAAGTTAACAATCTCTTCCCATGCAAATTAGTCTCTGAGAATCTTCTGGAAGGTCAGTTATGGGTTGGTTCCACATCAATGGAAATTCATTTGCGGTTTTTAGTTGTTTGTAGGTTTCCCCCCCATATGTAAATTTGGGTTTTTTAGTTTAATAATGTATTGTCTAAATTTTATAATAAATCACCATCATCTGATATAACAAGCAGTTGTAAAAGGATTAAAGGTAGGATATATTATACCTCAATCACATTTCGACCCTGAGCTTATGTAAGGGAAATTTCTCAGATATGTGGTCTGACTTTTACTGGAAGGTAGAAGGAGAAAATATGAAAGCAAAAAGTACTGGGGAAGATGAAAGGAATTGTTGATATCACCAAGAAAGAATCATGGAAATAGAGCATATACTTTTGGGCTCAGTTTTCTTGTTTGGAAAAACTAAAACCCATGGAAATATCCATAGAATATCAAACCTATAGATGGTTAAGAAAGTGGGGACCTTACTCGAGAATCAAGAAAGTGAAAATACAGTCATCTAAATCTAGCACTGTACATGTTTACTTCTGGCCCACTAACGTGTATCTATCTATCTATCTATCTATCTATCTATCTATCTATCTATCTATCGTAACACTGTTGTTGTTATTATGGGCCTTCAAGTTGCCTACAACTCATAGTGACCCTAGATACAACAGCCCGAACTCCTGCTCTATTCTGTGTCAATCTTATTGTCTCTGACACACCTACCCTATTTTTTTGACAATCTATAAGATATTCTTCCCAACACCACAGTTCAATGGCATCAATTCTTCTTCTGTCATACTTAGTTATAGTCCATCTCTCAGCCTCATAACAAAGGACTGAAAAGATCAAGGGCTGAATCAGTTGCAACTTAGTCTTCAAACTAACCTCAATAATGTGGTTTAAAATTAAGAAAGGTATGTCTCATGGTTGTAATCCTTTCTCCATATCTATTAAATCTGTGTGCTGAGCAAATTATTCAAGAAGTTGGATTCTATGAAGAAGAACGTCACACCAGGATTGGAGGAAAATTTATCAATAATCTTTGGTATGCAGATGATAACCTTCCTTGTTGGAAGTTGATCAAACACTGCAACATTCAATAAGAATTATATTTCAATGTCAAGAAAACAAAAATTCTTACCAATGAACCAATAGACAACATCATGATAGAAGGAGAAAAGATTGAAACTGTCAATGGCTTCATTTTATTGGATCCATAATCATTCAATACACTTGGTTCCAGCACTCAGGATATATGTTACTCTAAAATGCAATGGGACAATGTAATGATTTACACAAAACACTTTCTAGCTCATGAAAAGTGAGTTAGAAATGTATTTATAATATTATCTGTTTTTAGCTTCACAGATTAATTTCTCTTATTTAATCTAGTCCTTTTCTTAGCAAATAAGAAATCACGAGGAAAAATATCTTTTTTAAGTATAAGCAAAAAAGCCCACAAACAAATCCTGTATCATTTAATAGTAGACTCAGTCCCTTACAACATTTAAATTATTAATGTTATGATCAAAGTCAATGTCCACATACTATATTTTGCTTGCAACATTTCAGTATTTAGTTCAATTCTAAAACAATTCTTTGAGCACAAAATGAACAATATAGCTGAGATTCCTTCCAGGCCCCAAACCATTCCTTCTTGTAATCTCCAAAGTATTTTAAAAAAGAGTTTTTGAGTTTGAGAGGTCTGTGTGATTGCCAGAGGACATCAAGTAGTCAGTTAAATGGCTCTTGAGAATCCGTGCTTTCCCTTCCCAAGGCTTTTGGGAAGAACAGATATTTATTTCTAGGTATTTAAGGGACACTTTCTCATTTTTCTCTTTTACTCTTTCATTTTCTCTCAGAGTAAATGTAAGAATTAAGATGTTACCTGGTGTTTCTTATTCTGAAAAACTGTTTATGCAAAAATCTTTCAAAGTACTTCTTCCCTATTACAAAATTAGTGAAAACTACAACAAAGTACGGCACATAACAACAACAACAACAACAAAGTACACAAGAGATAATTGATTGAAGTACTGTTACACACATGTACCCACACAAATGATAATATCTGGTTGAAAGAAAAAAATTCTTAAGACTGAGAATGCTGAGCTTTAAAAGATCTTATGTTCAGTTTTATTCATGTGTACTTTGATATTATTATGGGAAATCACTAAAGCTATGTTCTCACTGCAAAATCATCTGAGCATTCTACTTACAAACAGTGTGTTCTGTAGTCTGACACCTTGTTTTGAATCTTTCTTGTGCCTCTTATCAATTGTATGTCCTTGCCCAGGGTGTCTCGGTTTTTCTAGATATAAATGATCATCATACTAATAAAAGCATCATAATATTTAGTACTTAAAACATGCAAAGCATTTAGATGGTGACCCCTTATAGATAAGAATTAAATTACACTCAGTAGCTTAGCTTTTACAAGGAGTTTACCAGACACCTTCAAAGACATCTTATGGTATACTGGCATCTTTGCATTAGTAGTTGAAAATCTGTGCTACCTGGGAACACTTAAGCTATTAACAATTCTCTTTTACATTCCTATGCTTAATTTGTACCATATTGTAGTTGTTGTGTGCCATCGATCAAAACTGACTCATAGCTGACCCTCCAGTGGGTTTTCAGAGGCAATTAATCTCATGGAAAATTGCCCATCATTCTCCCATGAAGTGTCTGGTGGATTAAAACCTTGTACCTTTGAGATGCATCACAGCTTCTTACCATTAAGCCACCAGAACTCCAAACAAGATCATTATATTTAAAATATCTACATATCTGCATAGCTTACAAAATTAAGAATCCCACTATTGTGGCTGAAATAACAAGATGTTTTTCCCAAACTATTAGCAAAATAATTATTTAATAGAATTTTCATTTTGCAGAATATTTGGAGAAGGAATAATAAAACAGTCAATTTTTTAGATCTTATTTTACCATTTGTAGACCTGTTACAAATATTTGAGAGGATGTATCCAAGTTACAATGAAAGCTACCTTTTTTTTTATGACGAGTATGCATCAGAGAGTTGGACAATGACTAGGGAAGATAGAAGGAGAATTGATGTCTTTGAGCTGTGGTGCTGGAGAAAAGTATTGAATGTACCCTGGACTGCCAAGAAAACAAACAGATTTATCCTGCAGAGGGTTAAACCAGG
>NW_006399770.1:23881164-23896478 GCF_000299155.1 Elephantulus edwardii
ATTAAGAGAATATTTGAATCTGTAATTCAAACATTTTCCTCTAACTTTTGACCTATAATAGTATATAAAATAACGGCTATATTAGGTCACATATAATAAATGAGATAATTTCTTCTCTAGTATCTTTTAAAATAAGGTTATTATTAAATAAAAACTTTTAAATATTAAAATTGTTTGTGAACACATATGGATATTCAATACTTTTATGTCTGCACACATATCATATGTACATTATGCCATGTTTTAGGCCAAATATTGTACATACATATTCAGTTGTCATTGTCTTAGTAAAACGAATTATGTGTTGCATTTTGCAAGAAATAGGATCAGTAAGAAATATATTTACCCACAGAAGCAAATGCCATAGCACTAAAAGTCACTGAAATTTTTACTTCTAACTTTATGTCCAGTTTTGTACATAATATGAGAAAATTTTAAAGTATTGACCAATATCTAGAAATAGCTATGCTACTTTTTCTGTGGTTTTATACAATCAGTTGCTTATTTGTGGTTTTTTTTTATTTATGGATATTATTCTCCATACCTAGCTCTTTTCAACCTCACCATTCAGAGAAGTTACTTGAGAGGGAAGTAAAACAGAGATCACTGCAGGACAAATAGCCTGAATTGAGGGTCAAGTGTTCTAATCATTTCTAAATAGATACAGGTCTCACTTTTTTATTTTAAAAAGAGTGTTGGACATTTTTTAAAGTGTTATAGAACTGAGACATGGTGAGAAAAAAATAGGAGTAGGTGGATCTGATTTACATACAAGTCTTTGACTTACATGAAATATGTTTTAATAAAACATGATTTAAAAATAATTGAATTAAGTCATCTATAGGGGCAAGAAGACAAAGACTCTTACTACTGGGCCAATTGGTAATACTGTGTTGGATGGAGCAGAGATTGAGGTTGTTAATTCCAGCTTGCTCAGCTTTATAATCAACTTTCTTAGCACTAGCATTCAGGAAACCAAAAGATAAATTGCACTGGGAAATCTGATATCACACACCTCTCAAAAGTGCAAAAGAGCAGTGATGTCAATCAAAGAGTAAGTTGCAGCTGATTTAGGCCATGGTCTTCACAAATACTTGCTATGCATCAGAGAGCTAAACAATGACTAAGAATGACAGAAGAAGGATTGATTCCTTTGAATTGTGGTGTTGGAGAAAAGTATTGACCATACCTTGGACTGCCAGGAGAAATAACAGACATGTCTTGGAGAAGGTAAAACCAGCCGGTCCTGGGAGCCAAGGATTTTGAAACTCCATCTCACATATGTTGGGCACATGAACAGGAGGAATCAGTCCCTGAAGAAGGACATCAGTCCTTGGAAGGGTGGAGGGACAACACAAGAGAGAAAAACACCAGCTGAAATGAATTGACACAGTGACTGAGATAATGTGGGTAGATGTGTCAGAGACAGTGAGACAGACTCAGGGTTCAGAGCAATCCTATAATAATGAGTCGCAGACAACTCTATGACACATAAAAACAACAATAATAACAACAAAATACACACTCAGAAATTAAGTGACTTAAAATGTTTTTAATGCTCATTTCTTCATAAAATTTTCACTAAAAGCATCTAAGTGTTTGTCATTTTCATTTTCCTGAATGAAAACTGGAGTTCAAAGAGTTAAATTAAATTTCCAAATTATAGAATTAATAAATACTGGAGTCAGAATTCAGGTCCCAGTTTGTTGGAATACACTAATTTGCTATGCCCTTCTAGAGATATTTTTAAAATTAAAGAAAAACTATAATGTTTGAGTTAATCCTTTGAAAAAATAAGATTCACTGTTGTGTCCTGTGGAGTCAGAACTAACACATAGCTGATCCTCCAATAGATTTTCAGAGGTGGTTAATCACATAGGAGGACATTGCCCATCCTTCTCCAGAGAAATAATTGGTATCCTTGAACTGTGTGCCTTCAGGATTACAATGCAGCTTCTTGCAGCTAGGCCACCATAGTTTCCTAAGATTCACTGTAGTTAAATCTATTCTGATTCAATGCAATCCTACATGGCAAGATAGAAAGGATCCATAGAATTTCCAAGGCTTTAAATCTTTATGGAAATTAACTGCCATATTATTCTCCTCCAGAGTGAATGCGGGTTAGAACAGCCTGTGGGTTTATTCAATTGCTGGATATTTTAACCATAACACTACCAGCTCCCACATTAAAAGCACAGAAGCTCCTTTTTAGAGAAAACAAAACAAAACATGTAAACGGCAACATGTTAATATATTCTTAATAAGTCTAATGTTATGTATTGGAAAAACCTATTACAATGATAATTGCTTTAAGAATTTTCACTTTAGATAAACTGAGTCAGAACCACCACATAGCAGTTTTCAGAGGCAATAACTTCATGAGAGGAGATAGTCCATCTTTCTCCTGCAGAGCACCTGCCATTCCTTACCACTAAGCCACCATCGACCTCTGACATTAGTCTGACCAATTCTTTAGTGGTTACTGAGCATAATCCTATTCATTGATTGTTTAGCAAAGGAACACTAATGGCATAACCCATGGAGTTCCCCCACTAACTCAGTGTTGATGTCTTTTTGGTGATTTGTAGCCACTAGCAACTCCACAAGAAAAAGATGACCGGTCTTTTTCCTTACTATTTACAGCCTCTTGAAAACATGCTGAATTTCATCTATGCATTGGTTCTTTTTGATGGCAATAAGAATCCATCTGGGCTATCATACTTTATAGAGCTACCTGGTAAAAATGAATGGTGACAAATTTGAATCCAATCTCAGTGGTGAGAACTGTATTGGGGTTAAGAGATAATTAGACCTTTCATGTACCTACTGTAGTTCTGTACTTTTCCCTGTAAGAATTTTATTTGTTTTTCATATCCAACAGTAATGACCTTTTAGCTAAAAGATATACTGTCCTTACCCACAGAAAGGAAAGAGAAATGCAGAATGCTTTGGGAAAGTTCAGTAGGAGAAAAAAAGAGCACATTGATTTCTGTTTATAAATTTGGAAAAAAAAGAGTTCTTTCTAATAAAAAATGACTACATCTGATTTTAATCAACAAAATAAAAAATACTGTTAAGCTTGTGTATCTGCTATTAAATTTAATAAGTTGTAGGTATCTTTCTAAATCATGAACTATGATGAAAGTTATACAAGTATTCAGGTATAACTGAACATTTAGGTATAAGCATTCTATGACTTGACAGCAGCTAACGACAACAATATAGAGAGAGCTCTGTTGGCCTAGTGGATAGAAAGTATGCTACCAAGCCAAGGGTGGGATATATTAATCTGTGGCCCTCAGGCTTGATTTTAACTGTTTTTGGTCAAACATTCTTCTAAGAGGTACAGCACTGCTCTGTTCATTTGCTGTACAGAGGTAACTCATGGTAGCTGTAATACTAAATACTGTGACAGTGATGTGTCAAATGAGATAAAAGAAGCTTAGAAGCAGGAGTGGCATCCACTTCTGAAATAGCTTGCCTCCAGAAACTCTATGAACTTGGAGAAATGATGAAAGTTATACAAGTATTCATCCAGGTCTTTCATTCATAGGGCCTTCATGAGTCGTCTACTACTCCATGGCACCTAGCAACAACAACAACAGTAACATCTTAAAGAAGCTTTTGTAACATAATCCTTAGAGAGTTGTGTTGCTAATTCAAAGGCTTCTTGGCTGATTCCAATCTATCTATAAGCTCCGCTCAGGGAGAAAACTGGACAGTCTCCTCCCATATGATTTATAGCCTTGGAAACACAACGAAAGGTCAACTATCAATTGGAAATAACTTGAGGGTATTGAAAATGTAACATCATGGAATCTTATCTATATCTAATTTCATAAAAATATCAAAATACTCAAACAGAATGAAACTTTTCGAACATAAGTACGGAGAGCTAATATCAGGGTGAGGGAAAAAAACAACTCAATACTGACTTTTTTGTTAAGTACCGGAGCATCACGTTCTTTAATCTGATATAAGAGAGAGAACTTATAGATCCTCCATAGCTCTGTAAAATTAAATTTCCCAAAGTTATTTTAAAGATGAGTTTGATGATCTAGATCTCTTTTATATGGTCTTTATCACCAGGGTCTTAAAATTTTCACCAAATGACTCATTAGCAACTCTTTACCATCAAGTTGGAATCAACTCATAGCTTTCCGTCTATTGGATTTCTGAGGCTGTAAATTACATGAGAAGAGGCTGCTTATCTTTGTCCTGAAAAACTGTTGGAGAATTTTAACTACCAGAGAGGTATGGCTTCTCTGTTAGCAGTGCAACTTCCTATATACTAAACTAATAGAGCTTCTTAAATGATTACATCCCAACTCATTGTTGCTAGATGTCACCGAGTTAAGTATGACTCACAGCGAGCATATGAACAACAGATCTAAACCCTATCCTATCTTGCGCCATCCTCACACTTCTTAATGATTAGGTGGTTGTTGTTGTGTATGATAGAGTCAGAACCAATCCATAGCTGACTCTCAGACAGGCTGTCATGAGAGGAGATTGCCCATACTTCTCCCAAGGAGCAGCTGATGGCCTCCAATCACATGCTTTCAGAATTACAGAACACCTTCTTGCCACTAGGCTGCCTGTTGTTGTTATGTGCCTTCGAGTCACTTGCAACTCATAATGACCTTATGTATGACAGCCCTATATCCTGCTCTATCCTGTGACAATCTTATTGTCTCTGACACACCTATCCCCATTATCCCAGTAACTGAATCAATCCATCTCATCAAGTGTCTTCCTCTTCTTTGCTGTCCCTCCACCGTCCAAAGCATGACATCTCTCTCCAAGGACTGGTCCCTCCTTGAAATATGCCCAAAATATATCAGACAGAGCGTCAGAATCCTGGCCTTCAAGGAACAGCCTGGTCTCACCTGTTTTTATTTTTTTGTTTGGTTTTTTTTAGCAGTCTATGGTGTATTCAATAGTCTTCTTCAGCTCCATAGCTCAAAGGCATTAATTCTCCTATCATCTCTAGTCATTGTAAAGCTTTCTGAAGCATAACAAGTCATTGAAAAGACTATGGCCTGAATCAGGAACACCATGGTCTCATTGCTCTTCAGCACTTTGGAGAGGTTTCTGTCAGCAGAATTTTCGAATGCAATTCGTCTTAATTTCCTGGCTGTTGGTATCAAGAGTGTTGATTTTGGAGCCAAGAAAACTAAAGCTTTTAATAATTTCAAACTCTTCACTATCTATCATGATCTTGCCAATCTTTCCAGTGGTGAGAATCTTTGTTTTCTCCATATTGAGCTTCAATCCATACTGGAGGCTACAGTCCTTCACCTTCATCAACAAGCTCTTCATATTCTCCTCAGTTTCAGCAAATAGGGTTGCGTCATCTCGTAGCAGAGATTGTTGATGAATCTTCCTCCAAATCTGATGTCACATTTATCCTCATAGAGCCTAGTCTCCCAGATAATCTATTCTGTATATAGATTGAAAAGGCATGGAGACAGGACACATTCCCGGTGCGCACTAATGCTTGATTTGTTGCTGTTGCTATTGTTGTGTACCATCACGTTGGAACCAACCCATAGCTAATCCTCCAGTGAGCTTTCAGAGGTAGTTAATTGCACAGGAGGAAATTGTCCATCCTTCTCTCATGTACCAGTTGGTGAATTTGAACTGTTTATCTTCGGGAATGAAGTGCAGTTTCTTACCACTGGGCAATCAGAGGTGCACTTTAATTTTTGGGCTAACATAATTGCTGTTCAGGACTTTGAAGTGATCCCTAAAAGTTGACTCCCCAATGCTATACATCTTCAGATCCAAATCTCCTGACTGCTGGTACCAAGGGTATTGATTGTGAACCCAAGCAAGATGAACTCATTGGCAATGTCAATCCTCCTTCCTTCCGTCATGATGTTCCCCATTGATTCAGTGGTGAGGATTATTGGGCTGGTTGTGTTTTTTTTTTTAAATATTGAGATGTAATCCATATAGAAGCTGACATTTCTTGATCCTCTACAATTGCTTCAAATCCTTCTCACTTTCAGTAAGCAATGTTGTGTCATCTGCAGAACTTAAGGTGATGATGAATATTCCTCCAATTTTTATGTCATACTTTTCTTCATGAAGTACAGCTTTTCAAATGATTTGCTCACTATGCAGGTTTAATAGATTTGGAGCAACAAAACAACCCTGAAGCACACTTTCCCAATTCTATGCTATCTGGTGTTTGCTTGTTCTTTTTTAAAATGACTCCTTATCTAGGCATAGGTTTCATATGAAGATAATCAAGTGTTCTGGCATTTACATTTTACTCAATGTTAACCAAAATTTATCATTATCTACAAAGTCAAATTCCTTTACATAATCAATAAAACACAAATATACATTCTGGTATTCTCTGCTTCCAGCTAAGATTCACGTGACATCAGCAATAATATCCCTGGTGTCATGGCCTCTTCTTTACCCAATCTGGCAGTTTTCTGTTAATATACTGTTATAGCTATTTTTGGATTATTTTCAACAATATTTACTTGCATGGGATATTACTCAATATTTCCCATATTTTATTAATTGATTTATCTTGGGAATGGTAGAAAATGTGAAGTGCTCCCAGTCAGTTGGCCTCTGATGCACTTTTTTACTGCAGATGGTGAACTTTTCCAGTGATGCATTCAATTTGATTCCTGGTAAGTCTATTAGGTGTAACCCATTCACACTGTTGCTTTGTTTCATAAAAATGGTATTTTTTTTCCCTGAAGAAATCATTGTTGTTGTTCTTCTTAGGTGCCATCCAGTTGAGTACAACTCATAGTGATCCTATGAACAAAAGATTTTAACCCAGTTCTATTCTGTGCCATCCTCACACTTTCTGACACACAAGAGCCCATTGCAGCAGTCAAATTGAGATACTTGGGAGTGAACCTAACTAGAAATACAAAAGACTTGTGCAAAGAAAACTACAGAATATCTCTGCAAGACAGAGTGAAAGACCTAAAGAAAGAAAAAAAAAAAAAAAATAAAGTGCCTTGTTTATGGATAGGAAGATTCAATATTGTGAAAATGACAATCCTATCCTAAGTAATCTACATGGTCAACACAATCCCAGTCTAGATACCAAATTCATTTTTTAAGGAGATCGAAAGGGAAATTGGCAAGCATATTTGGAGAGGCAAGAGACCCCAAATAAGCAAAACACATATGAGAAACAAAAATGAAGTGGGAGGCATAGCACTCCCTAGGCTTAACACCTATTACATAGCAGTGGTAACCAAAACAGCATGGTACTAGTAAAATAAAAGGCACATAGACAAGTTGAACAGAACTGAGATCCCAGAAACAGAGCCATCTGTATATGGTCAACTGATATTCAACAAGGAAATCAAAGTTATCACATGGGGAAATGGCAAATTCTTCAACAAATGGTGCTGTAAAAACTGGACTCTCACCTGCAGAAAGTTGAAATAGGATCCACATCTTACACCATACACAAAAATTGACTCAAGATGGATAAGAGATCTGAGAATAAAACCCAAAACCATGAAGTTCATAAGAGGCAAACTGGAAAACATATTTGAAAACATGTCAGATAAGGGACTTACATCTAGAATTTATAAAATATTCAAGCACCACAACAAGATAAAGATAACACAATTGAAAAATGGGTAAAGGATATGAACAAACACTTCACCAAAGACATTCAGATGGCAAACAAACACATGAAGAAATGTCCAAAATGCCTAGCTCTAAGAGAGATACAAGTCAAAACAACTATGAGATATCATCTCAACCCAGTAAGAATAGCAAAATTTAACAGAACAGCAAACAACAAATGCTGACAAGGTTGTGGAGAAACTAGAACCTTTATTCACTTTTAGTGGAGTTTAAAATGGTGCAATAAATATGGAAAGCTGTATGGGACTTTCTCAAAAAGTTTCAAATAGAAATATCATTTGATCCAGCAATTCCACTACGAGGAATACCCCAAAGAAACCATAACTACCACCCAAGCAGGTATATGCACACCCATGTTTATTGCGGCTTTGTTCACAATAGCAAAGAGTTGGAAATAACACAAGTGCCTGTCAACAAACTAATGGATAGAGAAGTTGTGGTATATTCACACAATGGAATACTATGCTGCATTGAAAAACAAGGAACTCATGAAATATTATACAGGGTCTCCCTGGAGGATATTATACTGAGTGAAATATCTCAGTCACAAAAGGACACATATTGCATAGTGCCACTGTTGTAAATTGGGAATGA
Organism: Elephantulus edwardii; assembly: GCF_000299155.1. Lineage (NCBI taxonomy): Eukaryota > Metazoa > Chordata > Mammalia > Macroscelidea > Macroscelididae > Elephantulus > Elephantulus edwardii. The sequence continues at coordinate 23,889,400 of NW_006399770.1, forward strand.
TAGCAGGGCTAGGAGGAGACTGAGATAGATGGAATAAATGATGCATACTGCATTGAAACAGATGAGGGAGTGAACTGTTTAAAAGGAATATATGATAAGGTATTATTGTCATGACAGGAGACCAGAACGAAGGCTGCATAGTGCAATAGACTTAGGGCGAAAGATTGTATAACAATAAAAGAATTTTTCTTTTACTTTTCAAAAGGAAGTCTGTTTAGTGCAGTGGACTTGGAGGGGAGGGATTGTATAACAATGAAAGAGTTTCATTTTTCAAAGAGAAGAATGAACTGGGGGAGGTGTGGTTGAGCAGGGAGAAAGTGCAACAATGAATGGATGGAAATCCAAAATCTCTGTAAACTTTCATTAAAATTAATAAAAAAGAGGGGAAGTGTTATTTTTAACATATAAAGAGATTGCCAAATACAGCTAAAAAACACAATCTGAAGAAGATAAAATTGATGAACAGGACCATCTAAATATTAAATCCCCGTACACATCAAAACTTTTCCAACAGGGTGAAAAGCAAATCTACTGACTGGGAATAAACATTTGGTAATACCAGCTCAGACAAGGGTTATAACTAAAGTTTACAGAATACTAATGAGCCTCCACAGGAAAAAGACTGAACTCAATTAAAAAATGGGCAAAAGATGTGGAAAGAATTTTCACAGTTGTTGTTGTTGTTAAGTGTCATAAAGTCGCAAATGACTCATAGCGACCCTATGAAGGAGAGTCCTCAGTGCTTGGGTGCCTTTTATACTCTCTCCAGGTTCATAGGGTTTCTGGAAGCTATTACGGAAGTGGATGCCATTCCTCCTTCCAAGCTTGTTTTAATGGGGGAGATATTAGAATGGCAAACAGACACATGAAGAAATGCTCAAAATCACTGGCAATAAGAGAGATTCAAATAAAAATCACAATAAGATATCATCTCACTCCCGTAACAGTGGCAAAGTTTAACAGGGAAGCAAGTAATATGTTGAAAAGGAGGTGGTGAGAAAGGAACTTTTAAAATTGCTGGTGAGACAATAAAATGTTACAACCACTCTGGAAGGCAGTTTGTTGCTTCCTTAAAAAAGCCAAACATAGAAATTCCTTATGAACCCATTATTCCATTGCTTGGAATATATTCCAAGAAAAGGAGAACTAAGGCTCAAATGGAAACCCATACCCCATGTCCTAGCAGTATTATTCACCTTAGCAAAAACATGGGAACAGCCCAGATGTCCAGCCACAATTGAATGGATTGAGAAATTATGGTACAGTCACACAATGGAATACTACACAGCTCACAAAAGCAATGATTTTGTAAAGTATTAGCTTGGGAGAGACTGGAGAGCATTATGATGAGTGAACTAACTCAGTCTCATGGGAATAAATGTTTTATGAGGCCATTATTATAGAATGAGTATGAGGATACAAAGTGAGGGTGAGGGTAGAAGCAGAGGGGTGAGAATGTATGGGAGGTGAGGGGGTTTAATTGTGGGGTCACACTATTTGATGGGTGGGATGGTAAGGGAAAAGGGACAAACTTGATGTGAAAAATAGTGTATTTGTATTTTGTAAATAAACTAGTATAAATGAAGAAGGGAAAAGGAAATAAAAAAGATGTGTATGTTTGTGTTGCTGTATATGGCTAAGCCATAGCTGATCCTTCATCAGGTTTTCAGAGACAAGGGTGGAGATTGCCTAGCATTCTCTCACAGAACAACTGGTGGATTTGAACTATGTACCTTTGGAATGGCAGCACAACCTCTAGCACACCATTAAGTCACCAGAGCTTTCTCTGTGTATGTGCGTGTTTTTAATATCCAATAATTGTAAGTCAACACTTTTGTAAAATGCTACAAAATTATTTACTAGAATATGTAACATGTATTTAGATAATGTCAAACTACCATACAAGTTATAAATACTTGCACTGAATATTAGTACTTCACTGTCCTAAAAAGCACATAGTGAGTATTGAGATAAGATAGGGCCCAAGGGCTTGTTCTCAAAAGGTTATTATACAAGACAGATGACTGTACTAGCAGTTATCTATGCTCTCATATCTTCACCACATCCTTTAACAAACTTATAAACATTACTCTTTAGGTTTTTTATTTAAGACGTGGCAACAGCTGGTCAACAAATTTTTTGTTACATGTAGAGAAATACCACGTGGACAAAATAACTGCCTGGGGATGGATTTGAATCATAGGTCACTACCATAGCACATGTTCTTAATTCATAATCAATAATGTCTTAAAACATAAGGTTCCGAAGCATATTCCCTGTTGAAGGACTAGCTAGCTGTATGTACATTTAATTAACCTCACTCTACCTATATGAACTCTGGTTCGCATAGGGAGATCTGGTGGTGTAGTGGCAAAGATATGTAGAAATCCCTAAGGCACTAGTTGCTTCACGGAAGAAGAATGGGTAATCTTCTCCCCTGTGACTGTCTCTGAAAATCATCCAGAGGGTCAACTGTGGGTTAATTCCACCTTGATGGTACACAACAACAATAACCTATGTGAACCCATTTCTCAGAATTACCTACCTTGCTTTAAGAATAAAGATGCAGTTACCGTCCACTTAAACATCTTTTTAATTTGTAGGGGAGTTTTGTTTTTTGGGTTGGGTGTTGGGTCTTTTTTAGTTTGTTTGTTTGTTAGTTTTTGTAGGGTAGTTTTTGTTTGAGTTTTGATTGTAGGTCGTTTTGCTTGGAGATTGAAAGTATGCATTGCCTTGTGTTTCTCTATGTCTTCAAGAAGCTTTTAAATAAATGCTTTGCTTGTATAAAAAGTTCCAGTTTCCCACTTGGTAATTTTTGCTAGTGGAAGACGAGTTTCTGTACCTTTGGAAGACAGCTAGCCTTCTCTGGGCAAAATTTCCATGATCCTGTATACACCCATAGAAACCAATAAGAAGTAGATGGAAAACTCTGATTTCAATGAAGACCTGATATTCTGTTCCATGGTATGAGCAGTTTCCAGCATCACTTTCAGCTGTGTCTTGTGTATGAATTCACTGTAACCAGTAGTAATATCATTGAACTTGTTGCTATTCATCTGACAGAGATGATGGTAAATCAATCCAGATTCGTCTTATAATTAGTCTGACCTTTGAGGCCTCTGCTGATCTTCTGCATGTTTGAGGAGTCTGTGGAAAAGATTTGTATTTTAAAGAAATCAATATTCTGGTTTGATTTTCATATTTATTAATCGCAGAGTGGTATTTTACAAGGATATTTTATGATCACAGTATGAGAAACATTTCATTAAGCTATATTTGCATTAATTTAGTGGTTAATGACATTTCAAATCAAGAGACTTGGATGAGCAAAGACCTCAGAGGTCTTTTTTCCCCCCTGTTAGCAATGACATCTCCATTTTCTTGCTATAAAAATTCACTACAGGAAAGCATGTTCTCATTAAAGTAAATATATATCTTCCGATTGGTTTCCAAGTCTATGAAAATAATCAATTTGGAAGAATTCCCATAGTTCCTATTACCACTGTACATAGTTAAGTGAAATAAAATTCTCTTCTATACTACACAACCTCAATCCAAAATTGGCATATATTTCTTACTACGTTTGCCTTAAATTCACTACAGCCAGACACGCAGGCAAATAACATGTAAAGTCTAGATGTGGCTGTGAATTTTTAGTCCTTAGTAACTCATCTGGATAAAATATAGAGTAGACTTTTCATTTCAGACTCTTGTTCAGATAGGAGTTGCTTTTGTCTCATTTGAATGCCTTATAACATTTATTTTATGTATCAGAGACTAAGCACTCTAAAGTTTACTATTGTTTCTCTAAGCTTCAAAACATAAGCCTAGAATTATAGTAGTCTCAGTTTTATATGATATTATTTCTTCAAGAATATGAACACTCTGACAATTATCACAATTAGCAAGTTGATCTTTTCTTTGAGGATTTCAGGTGAGTGAGTGTCTTTGATCAGTTAATTGTTGTATAAAAAGTACCTAGCTATATTTGTCTGCATATTATTTGATAAATTCTTTATAATATGAATAATTCTTAACATCCTTGTATATCACATAACAAGGGAGTTCTGGTGTCCTAGTAACAAGGAATTGTATTGCTAACATGAAAGTAAGTGGTTCAAATCTACCAGCTGTTCCACTGAATAAAGATGAGTAATTTCTTCAGAGACAATTTATTGCCTCTGAAAATCTGTTGGAGAGTCAGATATGAGTCTGGTCTAAATGAAGGACACACAGCAACAGCATTTGCACATAACAAATCTTCCTTGTAGCAGATGAAGAGGAGATGAAGTACTTAACGATGAAGATCAAAGGCTATAGCCTTTGGTGGAGATTATGGTCCAATGAGCTCGTACACACCCAACTCCTGACAATAGGGATGATAAGCAGCATCATGGTAACTACATTAACAACAAACAACAATATATAGTAATAATACAGAAAGGGATTAAAATGACAAATTAAGACTATGGAAGGCTGTATGGCTCTTTCTAAAAAAGTTGCAAATAAAAATACCATTTGACCAAAGCAATTCCACTACTGGGAATATACCCTAAAGAAACCGTAACCACCACCCAGGCAGATATATGCACACCCATGTTTATCAAGGCTTTATCACAATAGCAAAGTGTTGGAAATAACCTAAGTGCCCATCAACAAACTAATGGATAGAGAAGCTGTGGTATATTCACACAATGGAATACTACGCTGCATTGAAAAACAAGGAACTCATGAAATATTATTCAAAATGGGTAACCTCGGAGAACATTATGCTGATTGAAATATCTCAGTCACAAAAGGACAAATACGGCATGCTGCCACTGTTTTACAATGGACTGACATCAGGGCTGGGGGAAGACTGAGAAAGATGGGATAAATAATGTATACTGTATTGAAAGAGGTAGGAAATAGGGATTAAAAGGGATATATGTTTAAAAGGGATATATGATAAGGTATTATTGCCATGACACACGTTCAGAACAAAGGCTGCATATTGGAATGGACTGTGGGATAGGGATTATATAACAATGAAAGAAATTTTCTTTTACTTTTCAAAGAGAAGAGTGAGATGAGGGGTCAGGGTGGCAGGAAGAAAAGTGCAACAATGAATGAATGGAAATATAAAATCTCTTTAAACTTTCGTTAAAGTTAGTAATAAAGAAAACATTGCAATTATCAAAGATTTACTTTACCATGATAAATAATTAATGCTCATGAAAGTATCAGTCAAAAATTCAAACTATGTACTATGGTTGGACAAATCTGCTACAAAATATCTCTTACAATGTTAAAGAGCAAATCAAATAAACATTCATTAATTTTAATTAGATGAAACTAAAGTGTTAGATTAAGAGTGAAAGTATATGATGAAAATTGATGAGATGTATATGTGAGTTCTCATTAGGGGGAAAAATAATACACAAAGAGAAGTTATTTAGTAAATAATGATTCACACATCACTTGTAGACCCAACATCAAGGGTCATTCAACTTTCGACTAGTAATTATCATGTGCCATCGAGTCAAGGTTGACACATAAGAAACCAGTGAAGAACAGATCTGAACCCTGTCATATCCTGCACCATCCTCATTAACTCTGGTGTACTTGATCCCATTACTGCAGTTACTGTGTGAATCAGCTACACCCTTGGTATATGCAGTCAGGAGATCAGGAAACATTGCAATGGGAAAGTCTACTGTCAGGGATCATTACAAAGTACTGAGGAACAATTATGTCAGTTAGAAGTCTAAAGTGCTTTGGATTCAGGCCACGGTCTTTTTAGTCACTTCCTATGCATCTGAGAGCTGGACAATTAATAGAATGATGGGGTGGGGGGGTCACTTCCATTGAATTGTGGTATTGTAGGCCGAAAGAACAAACAGATGTGTCTTGGAGAAGGTATAGCCAGAGTGTTCCTTAGAGCCAAGGATAGTGAAGTTTCATATCACATACTTCGGCCATGTAGTTAGAAAGGTCTATTCCTTAGAAAGGGACACCATGCTAGGAAAGGTTGATTCAACCAGTAAAAGGAGGAAATGCATATGTGTTCCTAATGTGTTAAATTTTAAAGACAAAAAGAAATTGTTAGTGTCTAGGTTATAAAAGGTCATCATATAAAACATATGAAGTAAAAAAGCAGATTTTAAATAGCAATAATAACAACATATTACACTAAATGTTTACTCGACTCAGTCATTTAGCTACGACTATGGAACTCTAGTGGTCCATAGTGACTGTGGCTGCTAATCCATAGATTGTACCTCTCTGGAGATTTGAAACCACCAGAGGGTCCACAAGAGTGATAGGTACTCTCCTCTTATATAATTTACAGCCTCAGAAGCCCAATAGATAGATAGTTAGTAAGGAGTTTGCCCTGACTGAACAGCACTGAGAAAGATGTCTTCATCTATATCTCAAGGAGTCTTGTGTAATCATTTTCATTTTCTTCAGATTCAATTTGAACTAACACGTGAGTAATTGACTGTCTGTTTGACAGAAAGCACCTGGCCCAGTACTGAGCTGCTCCAACAAGTCCTTCCTTAGATATGGTCCATCTGACTCTTGTTCAGTCCATTGGGTGAGGTTCATGTGTAAAATTGCTATTAGTGTATTGTTTCATTTTGGAGTTTTTTGGGTGTTTTTTTTCTTTAATATTTTTGATAAGCAAGTAATTGAATGTACAGAATTCAATCATTCTGTGTCTGGCTTCACTTTTTATTAACAAGACTGTACTTTCCAACTACCATTCCTTCCTCATTGCTTCTATCTTTCGCATTCAAGTCACTCATTTTTTTTTTCTGATCAAGCCTCCTTTATTGAAATCATACAGAGATATATATAGGAGAACAAATGAGGGGAGTGGAAAGGAAAAGTAAGGGTACTTAGCAGGGTGTTCCCAGTAAGCCAAAACCTGTCCACTCAGAGTGGGGTAAACTGAAACCTATCCTTCCAGGGTGGGGTAAACTGAAACACAATGGGGGGAGTGGAAAGAAGAAGTAAGGTTGGGTGTTCCCAGTAGATCGAAACCTGTCCTTCCAGGGTGGGGCAACATGTCCAGGCATGTCCTTAGAGAATTACAA
>NW_006399770.1:23896923-23916948 GCF_000299155.1 Elephantulus edwardii
AGCAGAAGTAGAGACAATCATAGGGATAAGAGAAACAATTTCTACAATAACAAGTCCTATAGCTCTCTTGGTTCTTAATGATAACTTATATAAGTTTTAAAATTTGCAAGCATTATTATCATACCAAATATCATTTAACTTTACCAATGTCATAACAAGAGGAGGATTCTTTAGAATAACAACTGAATCATCCTTGGTAACAGAACTAATACAGTTAGACAACTTACATTAAATGTTGGATAATCACCAGTGATTACATTATTACCAATTAATAAGACATATGGTTCAGGACTTTGGCATTTGTGACATTACATTCCTTACATTTATCTTTTGGTATACAGAAAATATTTATAGATCCCATACTAGCAACTAATTTTCATAATTTAGTTTTAAAATTCTTCATATCAATATAATTATTAACGCATCTTGTTGTTTGGTCAATTTCAAACTGCAAAAGTTAGTAAAAATTTCCAATCTCTTTCTTTTAGGCTTTAGTTGTCAGAGCATATATTTAGATTACAGTTGTATTAATAAATCTCTCTTGTATGCATACAGATAGTATTCTATCATTCACAACATTATACTTTCAGGTAGATTTTGAAATTTACTTTTCTATTATGAAAGCAGCAGTTTTTCATGCTGATATAATAAATGATACTACTTCTGATTCAAAATAGCTTATGCCAGTCCATCTCGGTTGATTTTCATGTATTCTATTTATTTCTTTAAAACTTCCAGTTTTCCTACATTTATACTTTGTACATTTTGTGTCCCCATTATTAAAAAAAATGTTTGTTGCTAATTTCCTCATTTTGATTGACTTCAAATCTGGGTTCTACCTGTGATATTTTATTTCTCTATCATTCACAGGGTTTTCAGAGGTCTGTTATTTCAGAAGTGGATGTCCTGTTATACTTCCTAGTTTGTCTTAATCTAGGAGCTATGATGAAATCTGTCTATCATGAGTGATCTTTCTGGCATTTAAAACACTGGTGGCATAGTTTCCAGCATCATAGAAACACACAAGGTGCACACTGACAAAGAAGTGCTGTACTAATAAAAGCAAACAATAAACAAGTATAAGCTGAAGGAACCAAAGAACAAATTAAAGCCTCAAGTTGCAATACTTAAGGATGCTTTGGGCAGAATATTAAATGATCCAGGAAGCATTAAAAAAAGATGGAAGGAGTACACAGAGTCACTGTACCAAAAGAAATTGGTTGACACAGAAGGATTTCATGAAGCAACATATGAGCAAGAACCTGTGGTGATGAAAGAAGTTCAAGCTGCTCTGAAAGAATTGGCAAAAAACAAGGCCCCAGGAATTGACAGCATTCCAATTGACATATTTAACAAACAGATGCTGTCCTGGAAGCACTTACCAAGTTGTGCCAAGAAATCTGGAGGGAAAAACACCTAGCCCACTGACTGGAAGAGATCTATATTTTGTTCCCATGCCAAAGAGAGGTGACCTTACAGAGTGCAGAAATTATCAAACAGTACCATTAATTTCAAATGCAAACAAGATTCTGCTGAAAATTATTTTAAGAAAGACTGGACCAGTACATCGGCAGAGAACTGCCTGATGTGCAGGCCAGTTTAGAAGAGGCTGTGGGATTAAGGCTATTAGAGCTAATGTTAGCTGAAAGCAGAGTACAAGAGGAATGTCTATCTGTGTTTCATTGACTATGCAAAGGCGTTTGACTGTGTGGATCAAAACAAACTGTGGCTGACTCTGAAAAGAATGGGAATTCCAGAAAATTTGATGAGTTTATGAAAAACCTATACTTGGATCAGGAGGCAGTGGTCAGAATAGAGCAAGGAAAAACTGTATGGTTCAAAATCGGGAAGAATGTACTCCAAGGATGTGTCCTATCTCCAAACCTTTTCAATCTATATGCATGAGGAATAATATGGCATCCGGATTGGAGGAAGTTTCATCAACAACCTACGTTATGTATATGACACAACCCTGCTTGTTGAAACTGAGGAGGACCTGAAGCACTTGCTGCAGAAGGTCAAGAACTACAACTTTCAATATGAATTGAAGCTTAGCATCAAAAAAACAAAAGATTATAACCACTGGGCCAATGGGCAGCATCATTACGGATGGTGAAAAGATTGAGAATGTTAACAGTTTCAGTTTGCTTGGCTCGACAATCAACACTATTGGTAACAGCAGCCAGGAAATAAAAATACAAATTCCACTGAGAAAGTCAGTTGTCAGGGACCTCTCCAGAGTACTAAAGAGCAAAGATGACAGTCTGGAGACAGTGCACCTGATCCTGGCCATAGTTTTTGCTATTGTTTGCTATGCATTAGACTTAGACAAATACTAGGGATGGTAGAAAGAGAATTGATTCCTTTGGGTTGTGGTGCTAGAGAAGAGTGTTGAATATATCATGGACTGTCAGGAGAAAAAACAGGTTCATCTTGGAGAGAGTGAAAACTAAGCTGCTATTTGGAGACAAGGATTCTGAGGCTTTGTCTCACATACTTTGGACATGTTTCAAGGAGGGACCAGTCTTGAGAGAGGGAAATCTTGCTTAGAAAGGTGAAGGATAGGGAAAGAGAAGAAGACCCTCAATGAGATGGAGTGATTCTGTGACTGGGGTAATTGGGGTAAGTGTTTCAGGGACAGCAGAGTTGACACAGTAGATAGAGTAGTTTTCAGAGCTATTTGTTGTACATGGAGTAACAATGATTTGCATGCAACTCGACAGTACATAACAATAACAACAACATCATTATGCATACTACCAGACTAACATTTAAATAGAAAATATATGTTATTCTTATAACTTTTACTTTCATGTCCTGATGTTCTTTAAGTTTGTATAATCAATGATTAATATTTCAATTTGCTATCTTCCTGTTGCTAGTTGGTATTGGATTCACAGTAACTTTGTATGTACAGAACAAAAGGATACCTAATCTATGCCATTGTTATTATTATGGATGTTTTTCAATTCATTGTTGAAGCTGTTGTGTCAAAAATGTTCTCATCTAATAGTATTTTATTTTTCTTTCCCCCTCCTCAAACTACTACAAATGATCATATCCTTTTCTAGGAATTGCCCTTTCCTGATAGTTTGCCTGAGGTAATACTATTCTTAATATTTTCTATGTTGTTCTTGTTTTTATGTGCCATTGAGTCGCTTGTGACCCATTGTGACCCTGTGTACAACAGCACTAAACTCTCATCAAGATTACCTTACCCCAGTCACTAAATCAATCCACCTCATAGAGGGCTTTCCCTTCCTGCGCTGTCCCTCCACCCTCTCAAGCATGATGTCCCCCTCCAAGGACCGGTTCCTCCTTACAACATGTCCAAAATATGTCAGAGGAGGCCTCAGCATCCTTGCCTCCAAGGAACAGCCCAGTTTAACCTTAACCAAGATGATAGGGAAAATACGTGATTTCTTCACTTACAGTGATTTTTTTCAAACTTCACCCACACTGTAACATATGTCATTCTTTTTCATGGGTGGATGCTTTTTCATTAAGTGGATATATCACCTTTTCCTCCAATCATGTATTGATGGGCATTTAGATTATTCCAAGTTTAAGTTCATATGGATTAAGTTGCTAATAACACCTTTGTTTACAGGTTTTGATGTGGACACATTTCAATTCCCTTTTGTATATTCATTGCAATGAAATTGCTGAGTCATATGAAAACTTGTTCTTAAAGTTTTAAGACATTATAAAATTATTTAACAAAGTAGTTGGCCCATTTTACCTTTCAACCAGGAGAAAATAAATGTTCTAAATTATCCATTACCTCACCAATGTAAACCAAAGGTAGGATATAGACCCAGGCCCAAGACATATTTCTAGAGTTTAGTCTGGAGTTCAGATAGGTGGGTAGGACTGGGGACACTTCAAATCCTCTACACTCACATTCTCTTTCTTTAGTACTACTGGTGCTGTCACCAACCATTCTTCCTAGACTATCCTAGGAATTGTAGCAACATCAGCTATGTCAGTGAAATGTCAGGGCTAATGAAATACCCAGAATTGAGTTTTCATCATGTGTTTATGCAGTGTTCCCACAACCCTGATATGACATAAAGACCTACTTCACAAAAGATAACACAGACATTAAGTGATTTTATATGTATCACTGAAGTGTGTGCATATGGATAGATCTAGATCTTGATCTAGATATATAAACTATTAGATATATGTAACTCTTAGATATATAAAACTGCTAGATATGTGTAATATTAGATATATGTAAACTCTGTCTAATCTCCTTGATCAGGTAACACCTTTCTCCAGAAGGACATCTGTTACCTTAATCTCATCTTTCAGGAAAGAATACCTTTAGTCTCATATCTCCTTAACACCACCACAGAATCAGATTTAGAAGAGATCTGTCCTGACTTTGGAATTATCACATTGTGTCAACAATGTAAACAGAGACAGTAAGTCACAGAACTTAGCAGAAACTCTGTGGCCAGGATCTTCCCTCAGTAGGGCCTCAAGCAAAAATCTTTCTCTGAAGTTGGTACATGGAACTTGGACTTACATCCTCCTTAACAAGAGATGGACAATAGCATGGGAGACTAGTAGCAGTGTGTAGTGTAAGGAAACACAGAAGTGACTGGTGATCATATTAATAATTGACTAGAGAAGGGAGTGTTTGACAAGATAGTTGGATGTGCAAGGAATGAGTGTATAACAGGTAAAGGGTAGACACAAGTAACATGTTCTTGGGGGGATGGTTGGGCAGTGAATATATTGGTTTTTTCTGTAAGGAAAATGTCTTTCATATACTTGTCTGTCAGATATTTTTCTAGCACTGAATATCCAAATTAAGACAGAATATGAAGAGTGATTGGCTGCCCACTTCTGAAATATAACTAGTCTTTGAAAACCCTATATACAGCAAGCTGCTTGTTATGTGCTGTTGAGTAGCTTGTGACTCATAACAACCCTATGTACAACAGCCTTACATCCTGCTCTGTCCTTTGCCAATTGCACTGTCTCCAATACATCCACCCCGATTACCCCAGTAACTGAACCAATACACCTCATAGAGGGTCTTCCCCTCCAGTGCTGTCCCTCCACCCTATCAAGCATGATGTCCCTCTCCAAGGACTGGTCACTCCTTGTAATATGTCCAAAGTATATCAGACGAAGCCTCAGAATCCTTGCTTCCAAGGAGCATCCTGGTTTAACCCTTTCCAAGATGAACATGTTCATTTCCTTAGCAGTCCATGGTACATTCAATATTTTTCTCCAGCACCAGAGCTCAAAGGCATCAATTCTCCTTCTATCTTCCCTAGTCATTGTCCAGCTCTCTGATGCATAGCAAGTGATTACAAAGACAGTAGTCTGTATCAGGCACACCTTAGTCTCCAGAATGACACTATTGCTCTTCATATACATATATACATACATACATATATATATATTTGAGGACATGTTGTCAGAAGGGACCAGTCCTTGAGGAGAGATGTCATACATGAAACATTGGATGGACAGTGCAAAGCAGGAAGATTCCAAATGAGCTGGATTGACTCAGTGACTGCGTTAGGGATTGGTGAGTCAGAGACAATGAAATTGGCTCAATGTATAATAAGGTTCAGAGCTATTGTACATAGGGTAACTATGAGTCGCAGATGACTCAATGGCACATAACAACATCAACAACCTATATTGTAAAGTATTTCATACTTACATATAATATGTATGTTGTATATGTTACTGCTGTCATGTACCACCAAGTCAGAACTGGCCCATACCTGACCCTCTGTGGGGTTTTCAGACAGTAATTGTATGAAAGGAGATTGCCTATTCTTCTCCTATGTAGCTCTTGGAGGAGTTGAACCTTATACCTTCAGGATTTCAGCAGAGATTCTTACCATTAGGCCATCAGAGCTCCTACATTGTATATAATATATGGAGGGAGTGTAAATATTTGCAATCACTTTTAATGCATCAGAGAGTTGGACAATGACTAGGGATGCCTTTGAGCTGTGGTGCTAGAAAAGAGTATTGAGTGTACCATGGACTACTGAGAAAACAAACAGATTCAACCCAGAGAGGGTTAAACTGGGCTGCTCCTTGGAGGCAAGGATTCTGGGGCTTCATTTGACATACTTTAGACATGTTGTAAGGAGGGACTAGTCCTTGGAGAGGGACATCATGCTTGGGAGGGTAGAGGGACAGCATAGGAGGGGAAGACCCTCTACAAGGTGAACTGTTTCAATGACTGGGGTAATCGGGATGGGTGTATCGGAGGCAATGCAATTGGCACAGGATAGAGCAGGGTTTAGGGCTGTTGTACATAGGGTCGCTATGAGTCACAAGCAACTCGACGGCACATAACAACAACAACAACATATGGACAGGGTGGAAATATTACCATTTATGGCACTAGCATTAAAAGGGATCTAGTGGTTTAGTGTGTAGGGAGTTGTGGAGCCAATCCAAAGGTGAGGAGTTCAAATCCACCGGTTGCTCTTTTGGAGAAGCTATGATTACTGAGTGAATATATCTTTAGAAAATCCATTGGAGGGTCAACTATGAGTCTTTTCTGACTCATTCTGGCAATGAGAGGAGAAGGAAGAATATTATTACATGGTTCTTACTGAAAGATTAACCAAACAATTTTTTTTCAATTCTGTGTTTCTGTCCATATTACTAGTGAAATGAAATCATTAATATAATGAGTAGCTTGTTTTCTTTGCTCTTTTGAAAGTAATATTTTAAGGGGAGCTCTGGTGGCCTAGTGGCAAGAAGCTGCACTGCAATCCCAGAGGAACACGGTTCGAATCCACCAGACGCTCTGCCGGAGAAGGAGGCGCAATATCCTCCTGTACCAGTCAGATCTGATTTGACGGTACACGTAAACAAAATTAAAAAAAAAAAAAAAAAGAAAGTAATATTTTATCAATACATATGGATAGCAATAAAGATCTCTGCTAGTGAAGCAGTTGAACTCATGACTGCTAACTTCAAGGTGGGTAATTAGCACCAGCAGTTCTACTGCTGAAAAAAAAATTTGGTAATCTTTTGTACAAGGTAATTCTCCTTTCTTCTATTTAATAACTATGAGTCAGGACTTATTGATGATGCCTAAAATTTCCATGTGTATAAGCTACCATAACATGTATCTATTCCATATGCCTCCCTCAAAAGGTTCCAATCACATTTTATGTGAGTTTCTGATGCTTACCTCTTATTTGACAAGCTAATCTGTGTTATGCAGATGACAAAACCTTGCTCGCTGAAACTGTGGAGGACCTCATGCACTTACTGCAGAGGGTCAAGGACTGCAGCCTTCAGTATGGACTGAGGCTCAGTGTCAAGAAGACAAAGATTCTCACCAGTGGACCAAATGGTACCATCAGGATGGATGGCGAAGAGATTGAGGTTGTTCGCAGCTTCAGTTTGCTCGGCTCCATAGTCAACACTCTTGGCACCAGCAGCCAGGAAATCAAAAAACGTATTGCGATGGGAAAGTCTGCTGTCAGGGACCTCTCTAAAGTACTCAAGAGCTACAGTGTCTCTTTGGAGATGAAGGTGTGCCTGATACAGGCCATGGTTTTTGCAATCACTTGTTATGCATCAGAGAGCTGGACAATAACTAGGGAGGACAGAAGGAGAATTGACGCCTTTGAGCTGTGGTGCTGGAGAAGAGTATTGAATGTACCATGGCCGCCAAGAAAACAAACAGATTCATCGTAGAGAGGGTTAAACCAGGCTACTCCTTGGAGGCAAGGATTCTGGGGCTTCATCTGACATACTTTGGACATGTTGTAAGGAGAGACAGATCTTTGGAGAGGGACATCATGCTGGGTAGAGTGGAGGGACAGTGCAGGAGGGGAAGACCCTCTATGAGGTGGATTGATTCTGTGACTGGGGTAATCGGGATGAGTGTGTCAAAGGCAATGAGATTGGCACAGGATAGAGCAGGGTTTAGGGCTGTTGTACATAGGGTCGCTATGAGTCGCAAATGACGCAATGGCACATAACAACAACAATAGTGATAATTAAGGAAGAAACATTTTGTCAATAATAAATTTAATGTATTCTTAAAAAGGAGATCAATTTGACTAAATGTAAATGGAACAGAGGAAATTGTTAGGAAACTGAGGAAAAATACAGGCTTTTTTTAAGGTTTAATGACTAAATTATGGGCTTTCTTTCTTGGTCAATTTATTACAAATACTTCATAAATTTATAGCCTCTAATGTGTCTAAAGTCACAACCTCTTGTCTCTAATGATATCAACCTGATACTAAGGACTGTGGAACCAGACTTTGTGGACTCAGAAGCTCAGTACTTTATGTATTTGTTTTGTAACCTTGGGTGTGATTTGTTTTAAATCTCTGTGATAATATACTTTGGTCTTAGGTGCTTTGAGAAAGAGATAAAGTGATAGATAAAAGATGCATAAAATACCATGACCTAAAAAAACCACAAATCTGACAAGAACAGAAGTGCCTATTTAAACTACACTTTTATTTTTAATTTAAGAAATAAATATAAAGATAAATTAATACAAATTATATATTAATTTACTAGCCATGCCTTGGAAAATATCGATGAATCTGAGCAAATATTCCATTGGTGCCCTGAAGTTCAGATCAGAAGTTCCTATTCTAATATGAATATAAAACACATATATCTCAGAGAAGTAGTGTGGTTTTGGTATTTCAGAGCCTTTTGCTGTTGTGATGTGTTGTCAAGTTAGCTATGACTCCTAGAAACCCTATGAACAATGGCTCTGAACCTTGCCCTACTCTGAGCCAATCTCACCTTATCTGACAAACTTGGCCCCTCTGCTACAATCACTGTGTCAAACTATCTCACCCAAGATCTTCCTTCCCTGCCTAACCCTCCACCCTTCTATGCATGATGTTTTTTCTAGGGACTGACTCTTCCAGAAAATATGCCCTAAGTATTGGAAATGGAGTTTCAAAATCCTTGCCTCCAAGGAGCAACCTGGTTTCCTCCTCTCCAGAATGGACTTGCTTTTTCTCTTGGTTTCCGTGGTATTTTCAATATTCTTCTCCAGCACCACAACTCAAAGGAATTGATTTTTTTTTCTGTCATCCTTATTCCTTATTTAGCCCTCTTATGCACAGCAAGCAATGGAGAAGATCATGGCCTCTCAAGACAGAACCTATTCATAGTTGATCCTCTAGTAGATTTTCAAAAGTATTATGTCACATGGGAGATTGATCATCTTTCCTCCATAGAGCATCTGGTGGATTAAAATCATGTGCCTTTGTGTTGGCAGCACAACTCCTTAACAGAAAGCCTCCAAGTGCCTTTTCCAGTGTTAGTGTACAATAGTGCTTGAAAACTGATTGTTTTCTCATCCTTAATGTTCACTCAGCCTAATAAATGCGATGTTGTTCTTAGGTGACATCAAGTTGTGTATGAATCACAGTGACCCCATAAACGAAGGATTTGAACCTTGCTTTATCCTGTGCCATCCTTACACTGCTGGGCACACAGGAAACTATTGTGGCAGTCACCATGTCGATCCACCTGGTTTAGGGACTTCCTCTCCTTTACTGATCCTTCACCTTTGCAAGCATCATATGCCTCTCCAAGGAGAAGTGCCTCCAACCAACATACTCCAAGTATGCGAGGGAAAGCCTCATCATTCTTGCCTCCAAAGAGCACTCAATTTGCCCACTCCCCAAGACATATCTGTCTGTTCTTTCTGCCGTCCGTGGAATGTTCAATGTTCTTCTCCAACACCACAGCTCAAAGACATCAATTATTTTCATGTCATCCTTATTCATTGTCCAGGTCTCAGATGCATAGCAAGTGATCAGAAAGACCACGGCCTGAATCAGACACACTTTAGTCCTCAAACTGATGTTATTACTCTTCAGTAATTTGGAGAAATCCTCAACTGCAGATTTTTCCATTGCAATGGGTCTCCTTATTTCCTGAGTGCTGGTAACAACTGTATTAATTATGAATCGATGCTAGATGAAACTATTGACAGTCCCAATCTCTTCTCCATCAATCATGACATTGTCTATCAGTCCAGTAGTAAGAATCTTTGTTTTTGTGACATTGAGAAGAAATCCATACTGAAAGCTGCATTCTTCTGCAACATATGTTTCAAATTCTCCTGTCAGCCAGCAACGCTGTGTCATCTGCATAACACAGGTTATTGATGAGTCTACCTCAAATCCTAATGCCACATTCATCTTCAATCAGCTTACACTTGATTGTTAGCCAAATAAAAAATGACCAAACAGTTTAAAACCCAACTTTCAATTAAATCAAAACAACCTACATTCCAGAATGCAACTACTTTACACAGGAGGCTCCAAACTGGAGAATAAATGAATACAGTCTAGAAAAGTATACATTTTGGTTATATAACAAGATTTTTACTTTAAAACACACATTTTATCTTCATTTAAATAATTGTTCCCACTGAATTATGTTGAGAAAGAACACCGGATATCTCATGAATTGCCAAAAAAACAAGCAGATATGTCTTGGACAAAGTGCAGTCCTTAGATGAAAGAATGGTGATGCATCATCTCACATACTTTAGAGATGTCTTTACATAGGAAGACCCTTAACTAGACACAGTCATTGAGCAGTGAGCTCAAACATATCAGAGATAATGAGGATGGAACAGGATGGAATAGAGCTTAAATAGGGCTTAAATCTTTTGTCCTAAGATCGATAAGTAATACTTGACCTGATGTCACCTAACAACAACATCATTTCTGCCACCTGACACAAGTTTGGTCACTATAATTTATTTTTAAATTATGTTTATCTATGTTTTTACTGGAGGCGACCTTAAGCCCAAGGCAGCTGGAAAGAAGTGGCCATGTTGTTCCTGGTTTGGATGGCTCCTCTCAGGCTCGTGGGAAGCTCTCCTTGCCAGAAGGCAGGAGCATGGTGGTGGGAGTGCAGGAATTGTGGCAAGCTTTGGAGACGACTGCTTGTGCGGGAATGTGTTTGACATGCAGGTTTGCTCTGTCCCTGGAGTGAGGCTAGCCAGCCTGGGCCTAGGGTTTGAACCAGGAGGTGGCCTTAAGCCCAAAGGGTTCAAATTGTCTTCCTGTCAAACATTCTTCTAGGTGGTATAGCACTGGTCTGTGCGTCGCTGTACAGAGGTAACTTGTGGTTGCTGTGATGCTGAAGCCTGTGACAGTGATGTGCCAATCGTGGTAATGGGCACCCATGGTGGACAGTGTTGCCTGGAGCTTCCCGACTAAATCAAGGCTGGAAGCAGGAGCGGCATCCACTTCCAAAATGGCTTGCCTCCGGAAACTCTATGTCCAAACAGTGCTCAGGCTGTTCGTTCATAGGGTCGCTATGAGTCGTCTACGACTTGACAGCATTAAACAACAACAACAACAACATATTTTTACTACTTACACAGATCAAATAAGCCTTTAATGTAATGCTATTCTATTTCAAAAGTAGGAAACTATGATAAAGTTAAAAGGAATACTTTTAGTACCGTGGCTAAGCATTTGGTTAGTAAGTTCATGGTCAACAATTCGAAGCACCCTGAGGTATGGCAGAAGAAATGACCTAGCAACATATTCCTTAAAGATTGCAACCTAGTGAATTACATGTGGCACTTTTCTCCATCACTTGGGCTGGAACATGTTGGAATTGCTTGAATGTACCTAACAAAAGCAATAACATGATCAAATGGCCAATATGAAAAATTTTTGAAGATCAAACAATTCCAATCACTCTTTGTGCTCTAGTGTTCACTGCAGCAAATATACTACCAACTAGCCCCTGACACACTGAGATATCATCAGCCTCATTGCATTCAAGAATCACCATTGATGGTAGCATTTTCTTTATTTGCTTTCACGAGAGAGAAGATCTACACAGAGTTCTTAAAGAATTTTGAAAAAACATTAACTCTTAAAATATTTCTCACAACCTTGGTTGTAGGACTATTCTTTGGAAGTGGAAGAGCACATAAAAACAACTACCAGGGAGCTCTGGTGGCCTTGTGGCAAGAAGCTGCACTGCAATCCCAGATGTGAGAGGTTCGAATCTACCAGATGATCTTCTGGAGCAAGAGGGACAATTTCCTCCTGTACCAGTCAGATCTGATTTGTTGATACATGCACAAAAAAATAGTAAAATAAAATAAAAAAGAGGGCATTTTCTATATAAACAAAAAACCTACCAACTGAAGAAATAAACACATATCATACCACAAATGACTTTAAAGAAAGTCTATTTTGATGCATAGTCATCTAATGTGTAAGAAAACATCCAAGAACATTGTCTTAGGTAATGTTAGGTAGATTTGAACCAGAATTTTCTTTTTAATCAATCACGTTAAACAAACATTTGCATGACTGGGGGACAGTGTACTCTCTCTTACATGACTATATCTCTAACACATTTGATTTGTTATTCTATGCACCAAGAGGCTTTGAACATGAATGAGCGAAGACCAGATAAGTTGTGGGAGGATATAAAGGGTATCATCCAAGAAAAGTGCAAACATTCACTACAAAGACAGAGGAGGATGAAAAGACCAAAATGGATGTAAGAAGAAACTCTGAAGATTGCACTGGAGTGCAGAGAAGCCAAAGCACAAGGAAGAATTCGAGATACTAAAGAGCTGAATAGAAGATTTCAAAAGGCAGCACAGGATGACAAAGTAAAATATTACAATGAAATGTGCAAGGAGATCTAGTCAGAAAACCAAAAGGGTCAAATATGCTCAGCATTTCTTAAGCTCAAGGAACTGAAGAACAAATTCAAAACTCAAGTTGCTATAATCAAGTATGCTTTAGGCAGAATATTAAATGATGGAAAGAATATACTGAGTCATTTGTATTGAAAGGAATTGGCAGACACAGAAAAATTTAATGAAACTACATATGAGCAAGAGTCTATGGTGATGAAGGAAGAAATTCAAGCTGTTTTGAAGAGAATAGCAAAATTAAGGCCCCAGGAATAGATGGTATACTAATCGACATATTTCAGCTAGTAGATGCTGCCCTGGATGCGCTCACCAAGTTGTGTCAAGAAATCTGGAGAACAACCACTTGGCCAACTGACTGGAAGAGATCT
Organism: Elephantulus edwardii; assembly: GCF_000299155.1. NCBI lineage: Eukaryota > Metazoa > Chordata > Mammalia > Macroscelidea > Macroscelididae > Elephantulus > Elephantulus edwardii. The sequence goes on from NW_006399770.1 coordinate 23,909,986, forward strand.
ATATTTGTTCCCATCCCAAAGAAAGGTGACCTAACAGAGTATGAAAACTATAGAACAATATCATTGATTTCACATGCAAGCAAGATTCTACTGAAGATTATCCAAAAACGACTGGAACAGCACATCAGCAGAGAACTGTCAGAAGTCCAGGCTGGGTTTAGAACGGGCCGTAATACTAGGAATATTGTAGCTGATGTTAGATGGATCTTAGCTGAAAGCAGGAAGTACCAGAGCAATGTCTGTCTGTGCTTCATTGATTGCACAAAGGCATTTAACTGTGTGGACCATAACAAACTGTGGCTGACTCTGAGAAGAATGGGAATCCCAGAACACTTGATCATGCTAAAGCGAAACTTATACTTGAACCAAGAAGCAGTCACCAGAACAGAGCAAGGAAACACTGCATGGTTCAAAATTGGTAAGGGCATACTCCAGGGATGTGCCCTGTGTCCATAACTTTTCAACCTGTGTGCAGAGCAGATCATCCGGGAGGCTGGGCTCTATGAGGAGAAATGCGGCATCAGGATCAGTGGAAGATCTATCAACAATCTGTGTTATGCAGATGACACAACCCTGTTTGCTGAAACTGAGAAGGACCTTAAGCGCTTGCTGCTGAGGGCCAGGGACTGCAGCCTTCAATATGGATTGAGGCTCAATGTCAAGAAGACAAAGATTCTTACCACTGGACCAATTTACAGCATCAGGGTGGATGGTGAAGAGATTGAGATTGTTCACAGCTTTAGTCTGCTTGGCTCCACAATCAACACTCTCGGCACCAGCAGCCAGGAAATTAAAAGACGTATTGCAATGGGAAAGTCTGCTGTTAGGAAACTCTCTAAAGTACTGAAGAGCAACGGTGTCTCTCTGGAGACTAAGGTGCATCTGGTACACGCCGTGGTCTTTGCAATCACTTGTTATGCATTGGAGAGCTGGACAATGACCAGGGAGGATAGAAGGAGAATTAATGCTTTTGAACTTTGGTGTTGGAGAAGAGTGCTGAGGGTATCCTGGACTGCTAAGAAAACAAACATATTCAGCCTAGAGAGGGTTAAACAGGGCTGCTCCGTGGAGGCAAGGATTCTGAAACTTTGTCTGACATATTTTGGTCATATTGTAAGGAGGGACCAGTCCCTGGAGAAGGATATCATGCTTGGGAGGAAGGAGGACACGCACAGGAAGGGAAGGCCCTCTATGAGGTGGATTGATTCAGTGACTGGGGCAATCGGGATGAGTGTGTCAGAGACAATGAGATTGGCATAGGACAGAGCAGAGTTTAGAGCTGTTGTACATAGGGTTGCTATGAGTCGCAAGCCACTACACGGCACATAAAAACAACAACAAAACTTGGACATTTTAAATATTTGTAAAGACCACTTAAAGTTTAGCTTTCAAACAGCCAAGCAACAAAATATTAGAGAGTCTTTCATCCCTTAAGAGTTTAAATTGAATTTAGAATCTCTGTTCTAGTATATGTTGTTTGCTGTTAAGTGCTGTCAAGTGTTTGCAACTAATAGCAACCCTGTGTACAACAGCTCTGAACCCTGGTCTATCCTGAGCCAATCTCATTGTCTCTGACACACCCACCCTTATTATCCCAGCCACTGAATCCATCCATCTCATCCAAGGTCTTCTTCTCTTATACTGTTCCTCCACATATGTTGTCTCTCTCCAAGGACTGGTCCCTCCTTGTAACATGCCTAAAGTATGCCAGAAAGAGCTTCAGAATCCTTGCATCCAAAGAGAGTCCTGGCTTCACCCTCTCCAGATAAACTTGTTTGTTCTCCTAACAGTCCATAGTATATTCAATACTTTTCTCCAGCACTAAAACTCTAAGACGTCAATTCTCCTTTATCATCCTTATATATTATTCAGTTTTATGATGAATAGCAAGTAACTGCAAAGACCAAGGACTTAATAAGTTGCACCTTAGCCTCCAGATTGACAATTGATTTTCAGCACTTTAGAGTGGTCTCTGACAGCAGACTTTTCCAGTGTAATATCTTTCTTCATTTCCTGGCTGCTGGTAACAAGAGTGTTGATTGTGGAGACAAGCAAGCTGAAGCTATTAATAATTTCAATATCTTCATCTTTTTTTTATTTCTGACAATATAATTTTCTGAAAAGATATGATTTGTTGTTGCTTTAGTATTAATTCCATCCACATATGAATTCCATCCACATACAGGCCCTAATTTTTTATCTTACCCTTAGAAGTTAGTACCTGGTGTTAAAGATAGAATTAGTAGAGATGTTATTCTGTGTTGTTGTTAGGTGCCACTGAGTTGGCTTTGACTCAGAGTGAAAAACAAATCTCCACCTTGCCCTATCATGGACCTTTCTCATAATCTTTGAGATTATGCTCCAGCCCACTGTTACATCCACTGAGTCAATCCATCTTGTAAGGATTTTCCTCTCTTTCTCTAAGCCTTCATCTTTTCCAGTATGATGTATTTTTCCAAGGACTGATATCTCCTGACCAAATGCCCAAGTATGTGCGATTGAGTTTTGCCATCCTTAAATCTAAGGATCGTGCTGATAGCTCTTCCTTCAAGAAAGACTTGTTGTTTTTGTAATCCTTGGGATACTTAGTACTTTCCCCAACAGCGTAATTCAAAATCATCATTAATCATTGTCCAACTTTCAGACCCAAAGCAAACAATTTGAAAGGATCAACCACTCCCTAAAATTCAACTATTTAAGAAGAGACCTCAGGATTCTTGTTGCTAGAAGAAGTTAACTTTTCTAACATATGGGGAAGGATTGTTGCCACTGATAAAAGGAATTAAGAACATTTTCAATTTCCCAGGTTGCTTAGACTCTATCTTAAATAATTTTCAATGAGGACAAACAGGTTCTTCCTGAAAAGGGTGAAATCAGGCTACCCCTTGGATGCAAGGATTCTGAGCTCCATCTGACATATTTTTGGGTATGTTGCAAGAAGGAACCAGATCTTGGAGAGAGACATCATTCTTGGAAGGGTGGAGGGACAGCACAAGAAAGGAAAACCCTGGATAAGATGGATTGACTGAGTGACTGGAATAATAAGGGTAAGTGTATCAGAGACAATGAGGTTGGCTCAGGACAGAGCAGAGTTGTTAAACATTGTGTTACTATGAGTCACAATTGACTTGATGGCACACAACAAAGATGACGATGACAACAACAACAACAACAATTCTTTCCCAAGAAACATTCCTGATTGTGTCATGTTTGATGTATTGTGCTGCTAATCGAAATGTCAGTTGTTTGATATACCAGCCCTCAAAGAGAAAAAGATGTGCAAGCCTTCTGTCATAAAGCCGTATAGCCTTGGAAATAAATGGAAGGTTAATTGATTTGGTATTGACAACAGTGGGTAACACTTTCCTAGTAAATGATCAAAATTTAGTGTGATAACGTGTGGACGTAAATTTAATTCCCTTCTTATTCATTCATCAACAATTTTAATCTTTAGGTCTGGTTCTCAGAAATCTTGGTTCTGTGATTAATGGCTAAAGGCTTATTTTAGGGAAGACATTGAAGTTTTCTCATCTCTTATCCTTAAATTGACAAGTTAGTATTCTAAACCCTTATTCGCTTTCACCAAGTCCTCTAACATATTAAGATGGAACTCACCAAACTCACTATTCTGCTCAATGTCACTTAATATGCTTTGTAGCAGAAATTATTTCATCATTCAATGTCAGTTGGTCTTCTTATGCTGGATTGCAGGGCTTCTACAGTCAATATTTTAAGTAACCAGTTTGTCACGGATTGCTGTTGTTAGATGTCAAAAGGGCTTCAACTTGCAGTCCATGTATAAAGAATGAAAAATTGTCATGTCTTGTGTCTTACAGTGTAGGTATGTTTGGCTCAAGGTTGTAGTCACTGGATCATCTATCTTGTTTTATAGTGATAAGATTTTTATTATTTTTCAGTGGGCTTCTACCTTAACAAAAAATACTTTTCTTGAAATTCCATGAACTGATTAGCAATAGTTAGTTCCAGGTTTGACTTCTCATTTTAAATTATGAAGGTTTGTGCATTTGGGGTTTTTTTGTTTGTTTGTTTTGTTTTATTTGTTTGTTTATCTTTGCCATTTTGCTGTGGATTTTTTGGTAGTTGTTTCTGATTACTATGTAAATCCGCTTTCCTTTTGTGTCTCTGTGTAAAGGATTTCTCTTAAAAGTTCTTGGTTATCTGGTGTTGTTTACACGAATTCCTTAATTTCCTTTTCTCTTGCAAAGAATTTAATGTCTCCTTCATATTTGATGGAGAGCTTTGCTGGAAACAGGATCTTCAGTTGGCAATCACTCTTTCAACTTTCTGTATATGCCATTCTATTGTCTTTTTGCTTGTATAGTTCCTGCTGAGAAATCAGAATTTAAACTAATTCCTTTTTCTTTGTTTTTCTTGTCCTGTTTTAGTACTCCTATCTTATTTTTTTAAATTATTGGCGTTTTAATGAAAGTTTTCATAGACTTTGTATTTCCACTCATTCATTGTTGCACATTTTCCTCCCTGCCCAACCCTCCCATCCAAGCGTGCTTTTCTCTTAGGAAAAAAAAAAAAAGAATTCTTTAATTGTTATATAATCCTCCCTACTCCCTAGTCCAGTTTACTAAGCAGCTCTTATTCTGAACTCTTGTCATGAAAATAATACCTAATCATATATTCCTTTTAAATAGTCCTCCCCCTCCTTTGTTTCAACACAGTATACATTATTTCTGCCCTTTTTTCTTAGGTTCCCCCCAGCGCTGATGTCAGTCCCATTTTACAACAATGTCATTATGCAGTATTAACTGAGATACTTAACTCAGCATAATGTCCTCCAGAGTCACCCATTTTGTATAACAATTCATTAATTTCTTATTTTTCAGTGCAGCATAGTATTCCATTGTGTGAATATACCACAACTTCTCTATTCATTTGTTTGTTGATGGGCACTTGGGTTGTTTCCAACTTTTTGTTATTGTGAACAAAGCAGCAATAAACATGGGTGTGACTGTATCCGCTTGGGTGGCCCTTCTGGTTTCGTTAGGGTATATTCTAAGTAGTGAAAATTGCTGGGTCAAACAATACTTCTATTTCCAACTTTTTGAGAAAGTGCCATCTTGGTTTCCATAGAGGTAGGACCATTTTACACTCCTACCAACAGTGAATAAGGATTTCAGTTTTTCCACAACCTCATAGCATTTTTCATTTGCTGCTTTGTTGAATTGTGCTATTGTTAGTGGGTGAGATGATATCTCATAGTTCTTTGATTTTCACCTTTCTTAGAGCTAGAGATTTTAAACACTCCTTTATATGTTAGTTCACCATCTGAATGCCTTCTTTGGTGAAGTGTCTGTTCATATTTTGTGCCCATTTTGCGATTGGGTTGTTTACCTTTATCTTGTTGTGGTTCTCGAGTATTCTATGAATTCTAGATATAAGTCCCTTATCAGACATGTCATTACCAAAAACTTTTTCCCAGTCTATGGCTTCCCTTTTTAGCCTGTTGGAAAAGTTTTTGGATGTGCATAGAAATTGATTCTTAGAAGGTCCCATTCACCTATTTTATCATCTGGTTGTAGGTTTTTCAGGATGCTTGGAAGACTGTTCATGTTGTGGATTAGGCCTGCTAGAGTTCTTACAAGCTTTTCTGTAATGAAATTTATAGTTCTTGACTTTAGTCCTAGATCCTTTTGATCCATTTTGAGTTAGTTTTTGTGTATGGTGTGAGGTGTGAATCTTGCTTGAGTTTTCTGCAGATAGTTTTCTAATTTTGCCAACACTACTTGTTAAAAAGGCTGTCGTTTCCCCACTTAACTGATTTAATCCCTTTGTTAAAAAATCAGTTGTCCATACATATATGGGCTAATTTCTGGGTTCTCAATTCAATTCCATTAATCTATGTGTCTTCATTGTACCCGTTTCACCCTGTCTTGACCACCACGGCGTTGTTCTAGGATTTGAAATCAGGCAGTGAGATGCCTCCTACATTATTTCTTTTTTAAAGGAATGCTCTGCTTTTCAGGGCCTCTTTCCATTCCAAATGAAATTGGAGACTGTCTTGTCCATCTCATTGAAGACTGGCATTGGTATTTGTTGGGATTGCCATGCAAATTGCCTTTGGTACTATTGTCAATTTCACAATATTGAGTCTTCATATCCAAGAAAAAGGTATATTCTTCGATTTCTCCAGGTCTCTTTTTGTTTCTTGCAATATTTTGTAATGCTCTTTGAATAGATCTTTTGTTTTTCTGGTTGGATTTTCACCAAAGTATTTAATCTTGTGATTAGCTATTGTTATGGGTATTGTTTTTCTAAGCCCCAGTTCTGTATTCTCTTTGTTACTGTAGAGAAATCCCACTGATTTTTGTGTGTTGATCTTGTATCCTATCACTTTGCTAAATTTGTCAACTATTTCCAGTAATTTTCTTGCTGAGTTTTTAGGGTTTTCTAAGTATACTATTAAACCATCTGCATAGAGAGATAAATTTACCTTCTCTTTGCCAATTTGGATACATCTTATTTCCTTCTCTAGTCTTATTGCTATCACTAAGACTTACAATATAATATTGAATAGGAGAGGTGATAGAGAGCTTCCTTGCATAGTTCCTGTTCTCAAATGGAATGCCTTTAATTTCTCTCCAATGATAACAATGTTGTCTCTTGGGTTTGTGTATACACGTTTTACTATATTGAGGAAATTCTTGTCTAATCTTATTTTGTTGAGTGTTTTAATCAGGGAGGGTGTTGGATTTTGCCAAAAGCATTTTCTGCATTAAATGATAGTATAATGTGTTTCTTGTTTTTTGCTCGGTAATGCGATGAATTCCATACTTGATTCTGTTGTGCATAGGGTTTTCAGAGGCCTACTATTTCAGAAGTGGGTGGCCAATCCTTCTTCCTAGTCTGTCTTAATCTGAATGTTCAGATTTAGAGGAATATCTGACAGACAAGCAATTTGTGGAGCAGTGAAAGATAAATCCCTTATTG
>NW_006399770.1:23919168-23922498 GCF_000299155.1 Elephantulus edwardii
GTGTCTCTCTGGAGACTAAGGTGCGCCTGATACAGGCCATGGTCTTTGCAATCGCTTGTTATGCATTAAAGAGTTGGACAATGACTAGGGAGGACAGAAGGAGAATGGATGCTTTTGAGCTGTGGTGCTGGAGAAGAGTACTGAATGTACTATGGACTGCCAGGAAAACAAACATACTCATCTTGGAGAGGATTAAACCAAGCTGCTCCTTAGAGGCAAGGATTCTGGGGCTTCGTCTGACATACTTTGGACATGTTGCCAGGAGGGGACGGGTCCTTGGAGAGGGACATCATGCTTAGGAGGGTGGAGGGACGGCCCAGGAGGGGAAGACCCTCTATGAGATGGATTGACTCGGTGACTGGGGTAATCGGGATGGGTGTGTTAGAGGCAGTGCCGTTGGCGCAGGATAGAGCAGGGTTTAGGGCTGTTGTGCATAGAGTCGCTATGAGTTGCAAACGACTTGATGGCACATAACAACAACAATGTGATTAATTACATTGATAGCTTTTCCTATATCCAACCATCCTTGCATATCTATTATGAATCCCATTTGGTCATGGTGAATTATTTGTTTGATGTATCGTTGGATTCTATTGTCCAGTATTTTATTTAGGATTTTTGCACCTATGTTCATGAGAGATATTGGTCTATATATTTCTATTTTGATGGTGTCCTACCTGAATTTTATATAAAGGATATGTGTGCTTCATAGATTGAGTCTAAGAGAATTTCATCTTTTTCTATTTTCTGAAACAGTTGATGTACAATTGCTGAGAGTTCTTCTCTGAATTTTTCATAAATTTCACTTGTAAAATCATCTAGTCCAGGACTTTTATTGGCTGGAAGTTGTTTCATTTCCTTTTTAGTTTCTTTTTTTTTGTAATGGATCTGTTTAGGTGTTCCTTTTCAGCTTGTGCCTGTTTAGTTAGGGTGTGAACTTCTAAGTGTCCATTTCATCTAGGTTTTCATATTTGTTTGCATATAGTTTTCATTGTTAGCCTTTTTATATTAGTTTATTCTGTTGTGATATTGTCCATTTCATCTTTCATTTGGATTATTTGTGTCTTTTCCTTTTTTTCTTTTGTTAGTTTTGATAGTGATTTGTTGATTTTATTGACCTTTTCAAGGAACTATCTCTTAGTTTTTTGATGGTTTCAATTGTTTTCCTGTTTTCTATTTCACATATTTCTTCCCGAATTTTCAAAATTTCAGGCTTTTAGAAAGTGTTGGGTTTTCTTGCTGGTCTTTTTTTGGTTCCCCCCCCCCCAATTTTTGGGATATGTTGGGTTAGAGAGTCAATGCCATTTTTTCCTGCCTTTTGATGTGTTTACTACTTGCATAAATTAACCTTTGATTACTGCTTTGACTTTTTCCTAGAGATTTTCATAAGTGTTCTTTTAATTGTCAATTGTCTCAAGAAACTTTTTAATTTCATTTTTTATTTCTTCTCATACCCAGTCATGTTGAAGCAAGGTATTGTTCAGCTTCCAAAAGTATGTTGTTGTTTTGTTTGTGTTTTTTTTATCCTTTATCCTCTTATAAATTTCTAATTTTGCAGCATTGTGATCTGAGAAGATACTTTATATTATTTCTGGGTTTGGTGGTTTCCCCCCCCCCCTTTTTTTTCTATTTTGTTGATTCTTGCCTTGTGGCCTAAAATGTAATCTATTCTCGGGTACATTACATGCACATTGGAGCATAAGGTATATTGTGCTTTTGTTAGGCGCATTAGTCTATAAATATCTATGAGATTGAGTTGGTTTCTTGTGTTGTTTAGTTCTTCAGCATATCTGTTGACCTTCTTTCTGGTAGTTCTATCTTTTCTTGACAATGGTGTATTGCCATCTCCAACTACTTTAGTGGTCTTGCCTATTTCTTTTTTTTTTAGATTTGTTAATGTTTATTTAGTATATTTTGCAGGTCTTTCATTTGGTGCGTAGATATTTATTATTGTTATGTCCTCTTGTTCTACTGACACTTTAAGCATTATGTAATGATCTTCCTGGTCCTTTGTGATGGTTATTTGATTGAAATTTATTTTATTGATTAATATTCCTTCTCTTGCTTTTTTATGGTTGCCATGTGTCTTTTCCCACCCTTTTATTTTTAGTCTTTCTTTATCTTCACTTTTCAGGTTTGTCTCTTGTAGACAGCATATTGGTGGATTTTTGGTTTTAATCCAATCTGCCACTCTTTTTCTCTTTAGTAGTACATTTAAACCATTTACATTCAGTGTGATTATTGAGAGGCAAGGTTTTATTGGTATAATTTGTTGAGCTCTTTCTGGTGTTGTTGCTAGTTACTTCGGTCCTTCCTGATTTCTGTGGCACCTCTGTCAGAAGAATGTTTCTCAGTGTTTCCTTCAATGCTGGTCTTCACAAACTCTTTTAGATTCTGTTTTTCTGGGAATTCCTTGATATCCCCCCTTCTTTTCTGATGGATAATTTTGCTGGGTATTATATTCTTGATTGACAGTTGTGTTTTTTGAGTGTTTGAAATAAGTCATTCAATTGTCTTCTTGCTTGCATTTGTTCCTGCTGAGAAATCAGCACTTAATTCTATTCATTCTCCCTTATAGGTTACTCTTTGTTTCTCCCTCTCTGTTTTCAGAATTCCCTCCTTATCTTTGCTTCTGGCAAATTTGACTATGATATGCCTTCTGTTTTTCTTTTGGGGGTCTATTCTATATGGTGTTTGCTCAGTGTTGGTGTGGAAGGCCCTGGTTGTCTTTGGCTGGCCAGAAGCCTCTTGCTGGGAACTATTGAGAGCCTGATTAGTATGCCTGTGGTCTTTTAAAATTTGTGTGGCTTTAACAGTGCCTTCTTTCTTTGTTGGCATGGAGGCTTTAGGCCATCTTTGGCTGGCTGGAAGGCTCTTACTGGACCCAGTGAAAGCCTGGGTTGTCAATGGTTTTGAATTGAATGCTTCTAAGTTGTATAGCACTTTTTTGGTCATTTCTCTGTATTGAGGTAACTTTGGATTGCTGTGATACTTAACATTGTGCCATTGGTCTGTTAAGTGCCATAATGGTTACACTTGGTTGACAATATCTGGTTAGCGAACAGGTTATGATAGGCTTGCAAGCAGGAGTGTCATTCACATCCTAAACATGCCTGTGGGAACTCTATGGGCTTAGAGAAAGGACAATAGTTATAGAACAACATTTCAACATTACAACCTTTTGTTTATGGGGTCAGTACTAGATGGCACTTAACAACAACAAATACACACACACATATATATGTTGTTGTTGTTATGTGCCGTCGAGTCGCCTGCGACTCATAGTGACCCTATGTACAACAGCCCTAAACTCCGCTCTGTCCTGTGCCA
>NW_006399770.1:23923843-23924350 GCF_000299155.1 Elephantulus edwardii
CATATACATATACATATACATATAGCCAAGCCCTTGTCGTCCATTTTGGACTTTCATTGGCTTGACTCTTTTAGGATAGTGCTCTTGGCTTGGTTGAGGATCCATTTGAACTGTTTCATTGTTTAAGCTTCTTCCTCAGAGTCAATAAGACCTCCAGGAGAACACTTTCATTTATGGTCAAGCCCTTGTCTCCATTTTGGAAACTGGGTGAAGCGACTAGACTCTTAAGATGGCCTTTCTTGTTTTGGTTGGGGATAATTATGGAGTGTTTGTCTTGTTGGTTAATTTTGGTGTGGGTTCCCCCCCCTTTTTTTCTTTCTCTTTTTTTATTGTTATTAAAGCCTCTTCTTTAGAGTCAACAAATCCTCTTTGAGGGCCCTTATATTTAATAAGTTGGGTCCAAGGGATTATCTTTTAATCCTTTGCTACTATATTTTGGAGGAATAATCTTCTAAGTTGTAGAGCACTTTTCTGTCAATTTGCTGTGCTGAGGTTATCTAGGTTTGC
>NW_006399770.1:23924675-23936264 GCF_000299155.1 Elephantulus edwardii
TTACCTCCTCTCTTTGAAAAGCAAAAGATAAAACTTCTTTATTGCAATAATTACAGGAAGGCCTCAGGTCTTTTGTTCATGAGGTTGCTATGAGTCATGCGTGACAAGACAGCAATCAACAGCAATGACAACAGTCTTCATTATGCCTGGGAAATTCTTTTCTAGACCTTCTTCCACAACTTTTTCTGTGCCTTTACTAACTTCTTCCTGCTCTGGGATTCTGATAATGTGTGTGTTATATCTCTTGATGATGTCTCACCTTATTCTTAGGTTTTCTTCTTTTTCCTTACTTTTTGATTTTGCTTTTAGCTCTAGTAGATCAGTAGTAACAATTCTATCTTCTATTTCACTGATTCTGTGTTCTATCTCTTCAACTCTGTTCATGTGTCCCTCCATCATGTTTACAACATCTGAAACATTGGACCTCATATTTTGGATCATGGTTTCTTGTTTTTCTATACTTTAATGCCTTGTTTGCTTTATCTGCATAGTTTTGGACTGTTTTTTTAAGTTCCTCCTGATTTTTGACTGTAGTGTCCTGTAATTCTTCAAGTTTGTCTTTCATCCATTGAAATTATTCAAATCATTGTTCTTTTAAATTCTGTGTCATAAAGTTCCATCAGACTTTCAGGCTTCAGGAAATCCATTGATACTATGTTATTTTGGGAGGTGACATCTTGCTTTCTGCTTGTGTAGGGTATGAGGTAGTCTTCTTCTTACATGACGTTGCTGTGGTAAAATTTTTCACACTTGAGGCAATGATAAGTTCTTGATTTAAAATCACTGCTCCAGAAGAGGGTGGAGCAGCTATCCTGTCTGTATTTCTCTCTGAACTTCTGACCCAAGGGAAGTTTGAGTTCAGGTCATGTGAAAACCACCTCTTCTGTTTATAACTGTTGCAGCTATTTCAGGCCAAGGTGTTCCAGACTAATGGCAGTTAGTTGATTGGATGTGAGGTGATGCAAGATGGAGCACGGGGGCACAAGCATAGGACAGGCATGGGCACAGGGTGGGTACATGCACAGGGCACACACACAGGCACAGTGTTTGCATGCAAACACACAAAAGGCATGTGTGCACAAAGACTCTCACCGACTGGGCATGCTCGGGGATCTTACTCATATTCCAGCTGTCCAGCTTACTACTGGCAGCCAACTCCTGGCAACCAGCTTTGCTCCGGGTCCCGTTCTGTTCCTAATCTTATTCTCATATTGGAGAATTTGACTATGGTATGTCATGATGTTTTGGGGTTTTTTTTTTGTTTGTTTTGCTTTGCTGTCTGAGTCTTGTTTGTGTTTTTGCAGTCTTGGGTATTTTGGGTCTTGTATTTTTGTGCTTTTTGGTCTTGGTCCTGGGTGTTTGCTGAGCTTCTTGAATTTGGATTTCCTCATTCATCATAATACCCGAGAAGTTTTCTTCTAGTATCTATTCAAAAATTTCTGCAGAGATTCCCCTTTCTCTCTCTTATTCTGGAATGAGAGGTGGTAGAGAGAGAGAGAGAGAGAGAGAGAGCAAATCCTCCAGAGATAGGGAGCCAAAAGAAATATATTGATGAGGAGGAACTTTAACAACTATGGAAGAAAATGCAAAAGATGAAAGAAAGAATAGAAACTATGAAAATGTAAAAGAACTTAGAAAAGTTAACCCCAAGAGAGAGTGTACAGCCAACACAGTACTTGAAATAACAGAAATGCATGAAAATACAATCTAGAATAGTAAACTAAAATGGCAGAAGTATCCAGCATGCTGAAGGGACAAAAAAATAGGTGAGATGGAGCAGAAAGTCAGTGAGCTAGAAGACAGAATCTTCATGGAAATGTACTATAATAAAAATCAGAGATAAGACATAAAGAAAATGAAGAAAACATTAGAATCACGTGGTATGACATAAACATTATAAAGGCTTTTAAAGTTTTATTTCACCTACATAATTAAGGTCAACTCTACTACCTTGAAGAAATATTTTTTCACCAGCAACATGATAATGTCTCCCAACCTAATGGGCTCATCTTCCATAATGCTTTTACTGCATTTTCTTTTCCCAGAAATATATTGCCAGGTATTTCTTCCTAGTCTGTCTTATTTTGGAAGCTCCAATGAAACATACCCATCATGTCTGACCCTGTTGGTAATAAAAAATCTAGTGGTATGGTATTCAGCATCACAATAGCATGCAAACCACCACAGAAAACCAGACAAATTTTGAACTAATAGTGTCTATATTATTACTCTCCATGGGCTCATTAATACCTTGACATACAGCTAAATAAAAACTAAGTCCCAAGAACCAAGAATTATTTCAGGAAAATTTATCATAAGAATTTATTCCTTTAGAACTCTTCCTGATATCTTTTAAAATATAGTCTACAAATAAGAACTACAATAAGAAATATAATAAAGGAGTTAATATAGGCTATAGATCATATGCAATTGTGAATATGTGAATATAAAACTGTTCTTTATATATCTGATAAGAATCTCAAATTTCTGTAGCTCAAGGCCAGTAGTCAAGGAGAAAGGCTAGGCATAAAACAGGAGATAGCAAGGGCAAATAGAAACTCCGAGGACACACTGGAGCTCTTTTCTATCTCTCACTGTCTCCCAACTTGACAATGTAGTAATGTGCCAAAAAAAAAAAAAAAACAAACCCAAAAAAACCTAATGCACTTCACTTGACCCACAGTCCAAAACATGAAGACAAAGATCCCTTGGGAACTGGAGTCTCTGAAGTTCTCACAGCTGCTTCACATCTTCTTTTATAGAAAACTAATGAAAATGTGTATGAGCTACTGTGGTGCTTACTCCTTATGCTGACCTTCAGAAAACTGTGGCTTCTTTTCCACTTTTGCCTTGCAGAGCTCACACAGAATTTCTTATGTTTACAGCTAACATGGAAAGTGAATTCTAGGAAATGTAGTCCTAATTTAATAAGTTCAAAAGTATGAAGTCACTAAAGCATGTAAGAGTTCTTATTTAAAGTACATATTTCAACCACTCTGGAAATATATTAAATTTCATTCCTTTTAAATCATTTCATTGTATCTCATCTCAACCATATTATTTTCATTTATAAACCAAAAGATGTATTGCATTGGGAAAATCTGCTGTCAGGGACATCTCCAGCGTCTTGACTAGCAACAAAGCCAGTCTACAGACTAAGGTGTATACAAATTTGTATACATTGTATTTTGTTTATATACATTGTGCTTTACACATCTCTCTACTCACATTGTGGTTTGTAGTAGTAGTAGTAGTAGTAATAGTAGTAGTAGTAGTAGTAGTAGTAATTGTAATGAACATTTACAGAGATTTTGGATTTCTATTTATTCATTGTTGCACTTTTCTCCCTGCCTACCCCATCTCCAGTTCACTCTTCCAAATGCCTTCTTGTAGTTGTTGTTTTTCTCATGTCAATTATTTTCTGATACTACAGCTTATCATTCCCTGTAATCTCAGGTCCATAATATGGACTCAGGTCCATAATAAAGAAAAATCTATGGAGTCTGAAACTAAATCTGGAATATTTTTGTATTCTTGGAAAGTCTATAATACTTGTTTTTTTGGGGGGAAAGTCTTGACAAAGAAAATATGTATTACTAGAGTATCATTGATGTAATGTAATGTATTATTAAGTCAGGAATCAATTCCTAGCTGACCTTCCAGTGGGGCTTCAGAGGCAGCAAATTGTGAGGGGAAGAGATTATTCTCTTTCTTTTGCAAAGCAGCTGGTGAATTCGAACTGTGTGATTTTCAGTTGACAGTGAAATTCCTTAACACTAAGTCACCAGAGATTTAAAAAATTGATACTTAAGAATGTGATCTCCTGGTTTTTAATTTGTAAACATGCACAGACATGTAGCAGAGTATGTTTTGTGCCATTAACATGATCTAAAAGAAAAGCTGATTATAAAGAAAATAATTTCTTCAAAATCTTAAATGATTCCTGCCATTACTACATACTCACCATCTTGAATGAATCCATTTATTGACTTCAAAATGCTAATTAAAATGTAATAGAATATTCACTCAGACATTTAAAAAATTTGTTATGCTATTCTAGTAGGTTTAAAGCATGTATACATTCCAAGCTATACTCTATATGATTCAATTTAAGTGATTAATAAACAGGCTAAAAAATAAGATATTCATTAAAATAATTTGTCTATCAATTTCAGGTTATTATTTCTTATATAATATGGAAAATTTTGTCAGGATATGCCCAGTAATTTTGTTAAACCCATTTCCATATTTGATGAATCCTCAGTGCCTTTTTAAAATAAATATGTGCAGTGAATTATAGTGGGTATCCTATAAAAATCTTTATTTTCAGTTATTTTAAAATATTTTAATCTAAAATTTATTATAAAGACACTTTATTCCATCTTTCAATTTGCATCTTTTCAAAAAATTTCCATTTTTTTTTAGCTTTAGCTTCTCTCCACCTCTGTTTATTCACTTTCAATTATTCTTGCTTCAGTTTGCTTGTTTTATCACTATTTTCAGTTGCTAAAACCCAGGAAGCATCATTCTTTTTTCTGTAAGTGTTATCATTCAACTTAGATAGAAAAGAACACTCTTATCTTTGTTCTTTACTTCACTGCATATATTTCTATTATAGACTCTAAAATAATTTATTCCCCTTATTCTTTCACATGCCTGTCACCTCCTACTACTTTGGAAGCACCTCAGGGGCAGAAACGATGTTTTATTTTAAATCCCCAGTGTCAAGCACAGTAACAGTATTAGCAGAGTTAGTACTTATTTGACTGAAGGATAGATGAGTGGATAAGTAAAGTGCCTTAGGAATCAGAGACTACTCAATGTAGGAGGAGTGGTGTCATTAAAGATATATTTAGGAATCCAAAAGCCTGGGTAAAATGATGCTTGTACTAGCATCAGTAGTAAAGTGTAAAAGAATGATATCTCAGTATGATCAGTTTTTTGTGCCCTGATT
This sequence comes from Elephantulus edwardii, assembly GCF_000299155.1. Classification (NCBI taxonomy): domain Eukaryota; kingdom Metazoa; phylum Chordata; class Mammalia; order Macroscelidea; family Macroscelididae; genus Elephantulus; species Elephantulus edwardii. The sequence goes on from NW_006399770.1 coordinate 23,929,630, forward strand.
CTTTTGTAACTTATCATACACTTTGTAAATGTCAGGCAAAGGAATAGTCATCTGCTTGGACAGACACCTTTAATAAGGTTAATTTAGTATTTCTCTCATTCAACTCTTCTTTCTGCTTATTGAGAATAAAAGATCTTCACAACGAATTAAATTAAAATTATATAAAAGGTTAAGAATCACTGCCCTGTGGTTTAAAAGGATCATAAGTTAAAATACAAATAAAATATCCATGAGACCAGTTTTACAGCCCATTGCCTATGGCTTATTGTCTGGATGCTTCTCTGGAGGTAGACATTATTTTAGAGCAAACGGGAAGAATGACTTGTTCACTTTTAGAATTCTTTTCTCTCCAGGCTCCTGATAAGACCTCAGGATACAGATGCTAAGACTAAATGAATAATTATCTTTACATATTTAGTCCTAGAATACGCATAGTTACAGATACTCAGGACATTTTTTCTTTCTTTTCATATCAACATCTGGGTAGCTTACTTTTCTTCCCTTAGTCACCAATATTGTAAGAGAAATTTTGTCTTCAGAGATAAGTAATGTTGCAAACTATATTTATTAGCTTCCTTTATGCAATTAAACTGCTTTATTTATACTGGTGATTCTTGTGTATTACTTAAAATACTGTTTTACTATTTTATGTTGGTATTCCTTAGAGATGGAACCAGTACACCAAAATATCTGTTCTCTTTTGCTGTGATTCTTAACAGATTGCCTTAAATTAGAATTTTGGGGGAAAGGAAAATAAAATAGCCCTAAAGAAAATTTTAATTCTCATTATGTAAATCAACCAAAAACCAAATGGTCAACAAGTAGATTCTAACTCATAGTAACTTTAACTGTATTTCCAAGGCTGTAAACCTTTATGTGAGGGAAATTTTTATCTTCTTCACACAGAGCAGCTGGTGAATTTAGAGCCCTAACATCTCAGTAAGCAACATACACTATACCACTAGGACTTCTTTTTATTACAGAAATGGATAATCCCAATTTTCTGGTTTTATGTAAATAATTTACAACTCTACTCTTTTCCAAACATAAAGAAGTAAAATTTTGAATGAGAGACTGCCATAACAAAACTTAAAATACAAAACAAACAAATACCAAATGCCACAACATTAAGATAACATTCGTGTGTGTTTATATTTTTCTTTATTGTGATTTTAACAAAAGTTTACAGAAATGTTGGATTTTCATCACTACCCAATCAGTTCAAATTTTTTTAACAAAAAGAGTATTTATTCATCATTCTTAGTTCTATCACTCTCAAAAATTTTAGAATTAATATATCCTCTGTGTGTTACTTGATTTTGTAAGTATCTCAGTACTAGGAGCAAGTGAATAAATGGTTTAATATTGGTTCCCATACTCTATAAAGACTTCCATAGTTAAATAAGAATTTATCTATTTACAAAGTTACTTCCAGAGATAAATGTTTCAAATATGAAGTTATTTAGGAAAAAGTCCATCTAAATAAAGAATAAGGTAGATTTATTTTAAAGGGGCATTCTAGTCTATAAGCAATGTGTTGCATTGAAGTTTATATACTTTTTATTTTTCCCTTGTTGTGTACTGTCAAATCTGATCCAACTGGTACAGGAAGAGATCGTCCCTCCTTCTCCAGTGGAGCATCTGATAGATTTAAATTGAAAAACTTTGGGATTAAAGTAGTACAGCTTTTTGCCACTAGGCCACCAAACCTCCCTTAATATACATTTTTAATTAAAAATAATTTTCCCAATTTTTATGATATCTCTGGGATGTTGTAAGGCCAGGGTTTAATTATCAATATAGACTGTTTACCATATAGTATTAGTTTGTATTATAACTTGGCAAGAAACAGTTTTAACTTTAATAATACACTTGTCAAATATGTTGAAAGGACGTAAATGCTTTATCAGGTTTAAAGAAAGGAAAAAGAAGATAATTTAACATTTTTACTTCTCCATATCTACTCCTTATAATCTCTTATCCTCATTAATGGAAAGCCATAGGGGGCACTTAAGTGCAACCATGAATCAGCTGTAAATGCATTATGACTTTATTTTCTTCCCAGAAAATAGAATCTCGATCCATTTCCATCCTTATAAATTATAAACTGCCATTGCCTGCTGCTGAGGTTTTTGACTGCAGAATTTTCAGCTTGTCGAGTATTAATAATGGCTCTGCCTGTCTGGCCTTCAGCTGAGACATTAAACTGAGGTCTTCTCTGTTTTCCTTTCATAGCTTCTCAAGTGGAGTTAAAGATAACATCAGGCTTTCCTGAAAGAGGACGGGGGAACCTCAAGCCTTGATCTTCATTTTGAAAATGAGTAATATATAAGTAAATTATTACTTCATAACTGATGCTGTCAGCTTGATTTTCATAGGCTGTGGAATCCTCAGGATCCAAGTAGTAATTTAAAAATCATACTTTAGGATATTTTAAAATTATAAAACATAATGTAATTCTACTCAGTCTATATTTCACTGCTATGAGGGAGATAGCCATAGCTGTACCTTTACAAGAATAGCGTTTCCAGTATCCTGTTTTGTTTTTATATGTCATCAAGTTGTCTGCAACTCACCCTATGTACTGAAATATAGCTTTGAAATCTGCACATAATCAAAGACCAGATAAATTATGAGATGATCTCAAAGATATTACCCGTGATGAAAGGAAAAGGTCATTACAGAGAAAGAAAACACCAGAATGGATGTCAGATCAGATTCTGAAACTTGCACTAGAATGTGGACAGGTCAAATCCAAAGGGAAGAAATACTGAAGTAAAAGATCTAAACAGAATATATCACAAAGGACAACTTGAGAAATGTGGAATTAATCTTTCAATATGACCTTCTTAGCCATTGATTCTGGTTGGGCAGGAATATGCAAATAAATCACAGCCTATTTACAAGGGGATTGCCTATGTCATTATTCCATGAGGGGATTGGCCAGTCTCACCATACTGTAAGGGGACTAACTAGTCTCACCAAAATATTGAGCAGTCCAGTAGCAGATTAGATCTTCTACGGCCTCCAGTGTTCAAGAAGAAGCAAGAGAATGCAAACGCAATGTATTCTTCTTGTTGTTGTGTATCATCAAGTTAAAATCGACCCATAGGTAACCCTCTGGTAGGATTTCAATGGCAGTTAATTGCATGTAAGTAGATTTTCCATTTCTTCCTCATGGAGAAGCTGATGGATTTTAAACGCATGCCTTTGGGATTACCCCACAGCCCTAGGCCACTAGAGTTCATAAATTCTTATTCCAGATGCACATACAGTGGCAGCAGCCATAGATAAAGCAGAAAACCAGAGAGATAGGACATGAGATGGAGCTGAACACTACTGCCTGTACACCACAGACAGAACCAAGCTAAACAAAGAGCCTTTGCTCAAGTTTGTTGGACAATTTACAGGAGATAGAGAGCCAGTATTAGCAGGACTAAGAATTTTGTAACACTCGTCTAAAGCTATGAGGCTCAAGGCTTAGGTGCTTGCATGTACATTTCAGAAGCTGCCCCGACTGTACTCTAATATTAATCTGGAGTAGAACCTTTTAACTTTACCTGTAGGGTTCTGTATGGTCTGTGAATTATTGCATTGGATACTGGACCCGTCAAACAGTAGTAAGACTGGTACTGAGAGAAGTAGAAAGATGTACAAGAGCATAAGTGACATGTTTGACCTCATGGGAATTGATTTTGTGTATTGAATGTAATAATTATTGTGAAGACATTAAAAGTCAGATATGTCCATTCCCATGTAACCCTTGCTCTTTTTTTCCAAGAAGATAAAGCAAATATTACAATAGAATGTGCAAGGAGCTTGTGTTAGAAAGGCAAAAAGAAATTAATTACATGATCAGTATTTCTAAGCTCAAAGAACAAATTCAAGCCAAAAATTGCAAGTAAAATCTTCCTGAAGGTTATTTTAAAACAGCTGGAACCATAGATTGCTAGAAAACCTGTAGAAATTCTACCCTAGCACCTCTTCCATATTGGTACTTTTGTTGTTGTTATGTGCCATCGAGTCACTTGTGACTCATTGCTACTCTGTATAACAGCTCTGAACATTGCTTTACCTTGAGCTGACTTCATTGTCTGGCATAACTGTTCTCATTACACCCTTCTCTGAGCCAATCCATTTTGTCCAGAGTGTTCCTCTTTTCCGCTGTATCCCCACCCTTCCAAGCATGATGTCTTTCTCCAAGGACTTGTCCCTCCTTGCAACATGCTCAAATTAATTATATCAGACAGAACTTCAAAATCCTTGCCTCCAAGGTACAGATTGGCTTCACCCTTGCAGGGACAAACCTGTTTGTTCTCTTAACAGTCCACAGTATATTCAATACTCTTCTCTAGCACCACAACTCAAAAACATTGATTCTTCTTCTATCATCCTTAGTCATTGTCCAGCTCTAAAGCCTAACAAATTATTGCAAAGATCATGGATCAGGTGCACTTTAGTTCCTAGTCTAAAATCATCGCTATTGAGTACTCTGTTGACGTCCCTGACAACAATTATTCCCAATACAATTCTTTTGATTTTCTGGTTGCTGGTACTAAGAGTGTTGATTGTGTAGCCAAGCAACAGCTGAAGCTATTATGGTCTCAATCTCTTCACCATTTCTCATGATGTTGGCAGTTGTCCCAGTGGTGAGAATTTTTGTTTTCTTGATGTGGAACTTTAATTCATACTGAAGACTGCATTCCTTGACCTTCTACATTGAATGCCTCAGGTCCTTATCAGTTTTAGCAAGCAAGGTTGTGTCATCTGCATAACATAGGTCATTAAGGAATCTTTCTCCAATCCTGTTGCTACATTCCTCTTCTTAGAGCCCAGTCTTCAGGATAATCTGTTCCACATATAAATTGAAAAAAAAAAAAAGATGTGGAGATAGGATACATGCCTGATGCACACCTTTCCTGATTTCCTGAAAACCATACAGGTTTTTTTTACTCTGTTCTGATGACTGTCTCCTGGTCCTAGTTCAAGTGTTCTGAGATTCCCATTCTTCTCTGAGTTAGTCACAGTCCATTGTGATCCACAAAATCAAATGCCTTTGTATAATCAATGAAACAGAGGTAGATACTACTCTGATACTCTGTTTAATTTAGCTGACATTAACTAATAACATTATATTTCAAGATGCATCAAGAAATGTTAATATTCTTAGGCATGAAGGAAGGATAAATACTACATTAAAAATAATATGTGTATATTTTTGAAGATAGCCCTTTCAAATAATAGTCCAACTATTCAGCATTAGGAAATTAATGATTACATTTTATTCTTTAACTGAAGATATAAAATATTCACTTGATCTCAGTGTCATCTAGTACATTATTAGATATACTCTACTTTCAACTTTATAGAACAAAACATTCCAGAGAGCACTGAACAAGGATGACATTGACAAATAAGACCCTCTGAAGATTAAGTTCCCATGTACATGAAAAATTTTTTTCCAGTAAAGTCACACACACACACGCACACACACACATACCCCCCAAAGAACCAAACCAAAAAACAAAAAAAAACAAAAACAACAACAAAACCAAAACCTACAGACTGGGAAAAATGTTTGACAATGACATCTCAGACATGGCTCTCATAAAGAAAGTTTACAAAATATTACAGAGTCTCTCCACAAGGAAGAGACTAATAACCCAGTTACACAATATGGAAAGATTTTTACAAAAGAAAGTATTCAGATAGTCAACATACACTAGAAGAAACGCTCAAAATCACTGGCAATGAGAGAAATGCAAATCAAAACCACAATGTGATAATATCTCCCTCTAGTGACAATGGCAAAGCTTAACTGACAGGAATCAATAAATGTTGGAGAGTAGATGGAGAGACTGGAAGTCTTACACATGTTGGGGGAATTGTTAAGTGGTACAAATACTATAGAAGGCAGGTCAATGTTTCTTCAAAAATCTGAGCATAGAGATTCCACATGACCAAGTTATTCATTCCATTGCTAGAAATATACCCTGAGGGAAATAGAACTGAGACACAAATGTAGATTTGTACACTAGTGTTCATAGAAGTACTATTCACAATAGCAAGAAAGCGGTAACAGCCCAAATGTCCATCAACAAACAAATGAATTGAGAAACTGAAATATTATGCAGCACTCAGGAGTAACAATTTTGTAAAGTACTTTATAATATAAGAAAGTCTAGAGAGCTTTATACCAGGTGAACTGAGTCAGTATCACAAGGACAAATACTATATAATACCATTATTGTCTTTGTAATGATCTTTTGTTCTTTTCATGGGTAATATCCTTGATATCATCGCACAGCTCATCAGATCTTAGATCATCGGTGCTCAGTGCTTCAAATCAATTTTTAAAATGATTTTGAAATTCATATGAAGTAGATTCAAGATCATTTTTTGGTCCTCATGGACTTTAAAAAAAAAATTTCTTTGACCTCAATTTGAGCTTACTCATGAATAATTGGGGTCTGACTCTAATTGTCCCTGGCCTAGTTTTAACTTCCTATATTAAATTTCTCCAGCAATTCCTTCCACAAATATAGTCAATCTGATTTATATCAAGTGAGGTCTATGTGTAAAGCCTTCACTTATGGGTTGTTGGAGGTTGGTATATATATATATATATATATATA
>NW_006399770.1:23937049-23949711 GCF_000299155.1 Elephantulus edwardii
GACGGGTCCTTGGAGAGGGACATCATGCTTGGGAGGGTGGAGGGACAGCGCAGGAGGGGAAGACCCTCTATGAGGTGGATTGATTCAATGACTGTGGCAATCGGGCTGGGGTTTTCAGAGGCAATGCGATTGGCACAGGATAGAGCAGGGTTTAGGGCTGTTGTGCATATGGTCGCTATGAATCGCAAACGACTGGACGGCACATAACAACAACAACAACAACAACAACAACGATTAACACCTTACACCCCCCTCATCCTCACTTCTCTATTTCCACCCTCCCTCACACGTTGGATCCCCGTACTCATTCTATAATAATGGTTTTAGAAAGCATTTGTCCTTGTGGGCTGATTTAGTTCACTCAGCATAATGCTCCCTAGTCCCTACCAAGTTAGGTAGTAATTTACAAAATCATTGCTCTTGCGTGCTGCATAGTATTCGATGTATGAATATACCACAACTTCTAAATCCATTCTTTGGTGATTGGACATCTGGGCTGTTTCCGTGTTCTTGCAATGGTGAATAATGCTGCTATGAACATTAGTGTACAAGTTTCCATTTGAACTTCAGTTCTCATTTTCTTGGGATATATTCCAAGCAGTGTAATAGCTGGGTCGTATGAAATTTCTGTTTTCAGATTTTTGAGGAAGCACCAAACTGCCTTCCAGAAAGTTTGTACCATTTTACAATCCCATCAATAATGTAAAAGAGTTCCTATCTTACCATACCCTTTCCAACATTTGTTACTTGCTGTCCTGTTAAAATTTGCCACGCTACTGGAGTGAGATTGTATCTCATTGTGGTTTTTCTTTGCATCTCTGTATTTCCAGTGATTTGGAGCATTTCTTCATATGTTGTTTGGGCATTTGAATATCTTCCTCTGTGAAAATATTTTCCACATCTTTTGCCCATTTTGTAGTTGGGTTATAAGGCTTTTTCTTGTGGGGACCCAGGAGTATTCTATAAGCTTTCTTTATGAGACTCTTATCTGAGAGGATATTGCCAAATATTTGATCCCATTCAATAGATTTTCTTTTCATCCCGTTGGAAAAGTTTTTGATAAACATAAGGATTTACTCTTTAGAAGGTCCCATTCATCAATTTTATCCTCTTCAGGTTGTACATATCTGACTGTCTGTTTATACCATAGACTGTATATTATAGACTAGGGCTTCTAAGCTTAATCTCAGTTTCTCTCTTATAAACATTATGTTTTGGGGCTTTACTCGCAAATCTTTTATCCACCTTGAGTTGTTTTTGTGTATGGTGTGAGCTGTGGGTCCTGTTTCAGCTTTCTGCAGATCACAGTCCAGTTTTGGCAGCACCATTTGTTGAAGAGGTTGTCATTTTCCCAATTGATAGGTTTTATTTCATTGTGGATTATCAATTGATCATAGATAGCTGGGTCTATTTCTGGGTTCTCAATTCTTTTCCACTGTTCTATGTGCCTGTCATTGTATCAGTACCATGCTTATTTGGTTATGACCACTGTGTAATAGGTTTTGAGGTCAAGGAGTGCTATACTCCTCTCTTCATTTTTGTTTGTCCAAAGATTTTTCTTATCTGGGGACTCTTGTCTCTCCAAATAAACTTGACAATTTCCCTTTCAATCTCCTTGAAAAATGAAATTGTCATCTATATTGGGATTGCATTATTGCATTGAATATGTACGTTGCTTTTGGTAGGATTGACATTTTCACAATATTGATTCTTCCTATTCATAAACAGGGTACATTTTTCCATTTCTTTATATCTTTCATTGTGTCTTGCAGAAATGTTCTGTAGTTTTCTTTGTATAAGTCTTTTCTATCTTTAGTTAGGTTACTCCCAAATCATTTATGTTTGGCTATTGTAACCACCGCTAAATGAAACCATTGCTTTTATATCTAGAGGAACTCTTCCACGTTGTACATCACTCTTTGTCAGTGTGCTGTATGAAGTAACCTGGGTTTGCTGTGATGTTGAACCTTGTACCATTTGGGTATGAAATACCAAAATGGTTTCCCAGTGTGGACAGTGTTTAGTGTAGCTCTCAGTTGTAAAACAGGTTTGGAAGCAGGAGTAGCATCCACTTCCTAAACAACATGCCTCTGGAAACTCTATGAACTTGGAGAAGTGGTGATAGTTATTGAAAGGCATTAGATCTTTTGTTCATAGAGTTGCTATGAGTCACACTTGACTCAATGGCAATCAACAACAAAATGGTGGTTGGATGTAAAGTGAAATTTAATCTGTCGGAATAAACAAATGGTTAAGAATGTGGAACCAATCATTGTAAATGGTATTGCTTTCTTGGTTTTATTCTCTGAGTTCTCTTTGTTACTGTAGAGGAATTTCTCTGATTTTTAGATATTGATCTTATATTCTGCCACACTATTAAACTGACCTAATAGCTCTAATTTGTTATTGTTGTTGAGTCTTCGGGATTTTCTGTGCACACTATATATTATCTGTATATAGTGATATTTTAACCATATCTTTGTATATCTGGTTGCTTTTTATTTGCTTCTCTTGTCATATTGTCCTAGCAAGCACTCCCAATAAAATATTGAATAGAAGTGGTGACACTGTATCCTTGTCTGGTCCCTGTTCACAAAGGAAAATGCTTTTAGTCTTTCTCCATTAAGAATGATATTGGCTCTTGCTTTTGCTTATATACTTTTCACTACGTTGAGGAAATTCCCTTCTCTTATAATTTTGCTGAGTTTCTTAATCAGGAAGATGTGTTGGATTTTGTCAAAAAGCCTTTTCTGTGTCAATTGCTAAGATCATATGGTTCTTATTTATTTTGGTAATATGGTGAATTATGTTGTTTTGGTGTGTTTTTTTGTTTTGTTTTGCTTTATGTTGGATCATTCTTGCCTACCTGTTAGGAATCCCACTTGGTCATAGTTAATTATTTTTTTGATGTGCTTTTGTATTCTATTGGCTAGGATTTTTTTTAAGGATTTTTGCATCTATATTAATGAGAGATATTGGTCTGTAGTTTTCTTTCTTGGTAATATCTTTGCCTGGTTTTGGGATTAGGGCTATGCTTACATCTTAGAATGACTCTGGCAGTGTTCCTTTTTTTTCAATTTTTTGAAATAGTTTAAGTAGAATTGGTGATAGATCCTTTCTGAATGCTTGGTAGAATTCAGCTATGAAGCCATCAGCCATCTAGTCCAGGACTTTTCTTATGGGGAAGTCTTTTTATGACCTTTTTAATTTCTTCTTTTGTGATGGCTCTGTTGAAGAGTTCTACACCTATATTTGTCAATTTGGGTAGGGCATGAGTTCCAAGGAATTTTTCCATTTCCTCCAGGCTTTCAAATTTATCAGAGTTTAGCTTTTCATTGTATTCTGATGTAGATTTCATTTCCTCTGTTTCTGTTATGATGTCACCTCTATAATTTCTTAATTAAGTTTCTCTCTCTCTCTCTCTCTCTCTCTCTCTCTCCCCCTTTGCTTAGTTTTGCTGGTGGTTTGTCAGTTTTATTGACTCTTTTGAAAAACCAGCTCCTGGTCTTATTGTTGATTTTAATTGTTTTTCTGTTTTCTATCACATTCATTTCAGCTCTTCTCCTGATAATTTCTTTTCTTCTAGAGGCTGTAAGATTAAATTGTTTTCTTTTTCTAGATGATGAACATTTTGTTAGATCACTGATTTTTCTTTTTCCCTGTTTATGTGTGCACATATTGCTATGAACTATGGCCCCCTCCCTTGCTGAGAACTTCCTTAGCTGTATCCCAGAGGTTTTGGTACATTGTATTTTAATTTATTTCAAGGAACTTTTTCATTTCATTCTTTATTTCTTTTATAACCCAATCATGTTTTGACAGAAAAGCTTTACTGTCCTTTGATTAATATCTAGTTTTATGGAATTGTGATATGAGAAGATTCTTTGCATTATTTCAATGTTTTTCAGTTTGTTAAGGCTTGCTTTGTGTCTTAATACATGATTGATTCTGGAAAGTATACCATGTGACCTTGAGAAGAAAGTGATTTGAGTTTTTTTTGGATAGAGTTCCCTGAATATATCCACAAGGTTTAGTTGGTTGATTGTGTAGCTCATCTCTTCTGCATCTTTGTTGACGTTCTTTTGCGTTGACCTATCATTTCTCAATGGTGGTGTGTTGAAATCTCCTACCATTATTGGTGTTGTCTATTTCTTTTTTTAATTCTTGTTGTTGACCAAAGGAGAAGATAGACAGGGACACACAGGAATGGAGGTCAAGCCAAAAAGCTTGAAGGCAAGGGGCTAAGATTTGGGAGAACTGCAGCCCTTATGCTATGCCTTTCTGGGTTTTTTTATTGAGAATCATCTGAAAGGTAAACAAAGGAAAATTACAGGGGGAGTGCTAAACAAAACCAAAGGATCATGGGGAAGTCTTATGGCAGAATTCTTCTCTATTGTTTACCTTATGCTTATCTCAGGAGGGAGGAATTCAGTAAATACGAACTAAGAATTTTGTAGCCTCTTAAGGATTGCCTTAATGCCTACCCATGTCAACATTAAGGATGGCTTTAGTGCTACAGGGTGAATTCCAAATTGTATCAGCCACCTTCCTATCCTGACATAGCATTTGCTTAATTATTAATATTAAATTTAATATTTGGCTTCCAACAAATTCTGTTAACTGCTTTATGTATTTTGCAGGTCTATCATTTGCTGCATAAAAGTTGAGCAAGGTTATAGCTTTTTCATCTATTGTGTCTTTAATCAGTATGTAATGCTTTTCCTTATCTTTTATTAGTGGTTTTTTATTCTGAAATCTATTTTGTAAGAAATTAATATTGGTTCCCCTTACTCCATGCTCACAGCCCTCCTCCGCTCAGTCTGACTGCACAAATGCCCCTCTGCTCCGAAGCATCTCCCACCCAGAAGAATTGTACCCTTGCAACGGGATGGTGTAGCACTTTGGCGTGGAGTCAGTGGCCCTCAGGATCCATGGCGTGGGTGACCAAGTGACAAATTGAGCCCGCGCTGCTCTGAACAGCCACTGCAGGCCCATGAGGCTTCCACAGCCAGAACGAATGGATTCCCTCACCCAGGATGGATGCTGGGCACCGGCCCTCCTCAAGACTGGTACAGTGAAGCCACCACACTGCCGCAAGGTGGGCTTGGTCTGGAGAGAATTCTTGGAGCCAGGATGGCAGCTGTGGGGGAAGCAGGCGCCCGCCAGCTGCCAGCACAAGAGTGGCCGCACACCCGCTGAGCGCCCGTGTGGCAGGGTGGGGGGGGGCGGGCCCCCATCGGCCTCCCGCAGGCCTCCCACACTGGGGAGGGGGCGCGTGCACCCTGCTGGCTGCCTGCATAGGAGGTGGGGGATGGGATGCATGCCTGCCATCTGCAGGTTTGGGTTTCCTTGGACAGGCCAAAGAAGATGATTACCTATGCATTGGACAGGCCAAAGAAGATGATTACCTATGCAATGGATTGCTGAAAGTCACTGTGAGTCTGATGTCCTTAACAGTGGCAGTATGCACAAGAGGACCGACATCCTAAATGCACCACATATTTTGTTCTGTTGAATGCTTCTGCCAAAAGATGGTTAGACCTGGGGGGAGTCTGTTCACAATTCTCAGGTTCCCTTTATCATATGTAAAGGGGGAGGGCAGTGACACCTACTTCAAAATATAGTATGACCACTTATGGGGGGTGTGGTAAAAGTGGCAGTGCTGGAATTGGAAACACTATCCCTGACCAGTTAGGCGAGGGGACCAGACTGGGGTAGGGGCAATTGGAGGGGGAGTATACCAGCCAGCTTCTAGGGGGTGTTGCCCTGCTCGGGGTGGGCTGCCCTCGGCCCCCGGCTTGGGGTGAGCTGTCACAGCCCTCAGGCTGAGCTCCTCAGTCCCCAGATTGTGCCATCTGACCCCTGGGTGTGGAAGGAGAAAAAAAAAATAAAAGAATGCCTAGGGTATCCAATGTTACCTAGGCCACCTTCTGCCACCCTCCCCCACCAGTAAACCTGAAAACAACACGCTCAAAGCCCTTTTATTTGTAACTCACAAGTTTGTTCTCTCTAGGTTTGCTCCCTTTCCTATAGGTAACCTTAACTCTGAGTTTTACTCCAGAATTGACCCTGAACCCAGTGCCAGTGACAAAAAGGGGGGGGGGGGAGAAATTAATATTGCCGCTCCTGGTTTTTTTGAGATTGTGATTTGCTTGGTTTATTTTCCCCTCAGCCTTTGATTTTTAAGATGTGTCCGTTATAGACAACATATTGATGAGCTTTGTTTTTGTTTTTGTTTTTTTGTTTGGTTTTGTTTGTTTTTTAATACATTCTGGTACTCTTTTTCTATTAATTAATGCATTTAGTCCACTCATATTAAGTGCGATTATTGTCAGGCAAGGTTTTACTTTTACCATACTGCTGTTTTTCTTTTTCTGTTGTCTGTTTACTATGGTCCATGCACTTTCCTTTGGCATCTCCATGTAAAGGACTTTATTTAAACTTTCTTGTAGTTTTGGTATTGTTTTCACAAATTCCTTAAGCTCTGTCTTTTCTGCAAAGGATTTAATTTCCCCTTCCTATATGATGAAGAGCTTTGCTAGGTACAGGATTCTTGGCTGACAATTGTTTTCTTTCTATTTTGTGTTTATGCTATCCCATTGTCTTCTAGCTCATATGGTTTCTGGTGAGAAATCAGAACTTTGGCAGGTGACTGTTTTTATTGTACACTTTTAGAATTCTATCCTTATCTTTTAATTTGGAGAATTTGACTGTGATATATCTTGATGGTTTTCTTTTGGGGTCTTGTCTATTTGGTGTTCTCTGTGCTTCTTGAATGTGGATTTCCTCATTCTTCAAAATACCTGGGAAGTTTTCTCCCACTATTTTCTCAGTGATTTCCCTGTCATTCCCCTGTTCTGGAGTTCCAGTCATACATATATTATTTCATTTGATGTCATCTCACAATATTCTAAAGTTTTCTTCATTTTCTTTACATCTCATCTATGATTTTTCTTCAAGTATGTTTTCAGTGAAACTTTTGTCTTCTAACTTACTGATTCTCTGTTTCATCTCTTCAGTTCAGCTCCTTTTGTGCTATCTTTGATTTGGACATTTCTGCCATTTTTGTCTTAATATTCTGGATTACATTTTCATGCTTTTCTGTTATTTCTAGCAATGGGTTACCTGTGTTCTCTCTATCTTATGATGATTTTTTTAAAGTTTTTACCTCTATATCTCTTCTATCAATTCTTTCTTCCATCTATTGCAATTTCTTCAATAATTGTTCAAGTTGTTCCTCATCAATATATTTCTTCTGGATTGTTGTCTCTGCAGCATTTGCCTTCTCAATTGTTTCTCCTGTCTTTTGCATTTTCTTCCATAGCTGTTCAAATTGCCTCTCATCAATATATTTCTTCTAGACTGTTGTTTCTGCAGTATTTGCTCTCTTAATTGCTTCTCCCAAAATTTGCATCTTCTTCTGTAGCTGTTGAACTAACTTCACATCAATATATTTCTTCTGGTTCTCTCCATATAGGGTATTAATTAGGTCTCCTTTTTTAGGAGATGGTTTATTTTGTTTTTCCATTCTAAATGAAGTAGACTACTGCTTTTTTTTTTTACATTATGTGAGTTTTTTCTTAGTAGATGTTAAATCATTGTAACTATATAGTGACCAAGAGTATAGCAGTGTTTTGTAAAGGACCTATATATTTGTGTTTTCTTCTTGACCCAGGGCCCATAGGGCTGAGAATCAAACAGTAGTAATCCCCACAAAGTATCTCAATGGAAAACCAGGAAACTTTGATTTTCTCTTCGAGACCTGGGTCTACCGCCTCACTCAAGTTCCAGCTGTCCTGCTCTCCCTTCTGCTTGAGCTCAAGGTGTCCCACGTAGTCCAGCCAAACAGCCTGAATGGAAAACTAGGAATCCTTAGTTTTCCCTTTGAGAACTGGCTTAGCCTCCACATTCAAATTTCAGTTGTCCCATTCACTCTTGGTGCATTGCTCTCAGGCACATTGCTCTTGGGTGTGTCACTCCCACTTTTAGGTTTTTTAAAAGAACTGAAGATTTCAAAGGACAGCCCAAGAACACAAAGCAAAGTATTATAATGAAATGTTCAGAGAGATGGAATTGGAGAATAAAAGGGGAAAATCCATTCTGCATTTCTCAAGCTGAGAGAACTGAAAATAATTTTAAGTCTCAAGTTTCAATATTGAAAGACACTATGGCAATGTATTGAATGAACCAGGAAGCATCAAGAGAAGATGGAAAAATATAGTCAGAGAATACAAAAAAGAACTGACACTGAAAAATTTCAGGAGGTACCAAGTGAGCAAAAGCCAATGGTAATGAAGAACGAAGTGGGAGGTTCACTGAAGGCATTGGCAAAATATAAGACCTCACGAATTAATAGGATATCTTTTGAATTGTTGCAATTATCAAATACAGCCCTGGATGCTCTCACCAGGGCATGCCAGGAAATTTGGAGAACACCTGTCTTGTCAATGGTTTGAAAGATGTCCATATTTGTTCACTTACCCAGGAATGGTGATTCAACAGAATGTGTAACTTTTTGAAAAATATTGTTACTATCTCATGCAAGTGAAACAATTCTGGAAAAAAATTGGTAGAATATAGGCACATAGAACACTGGAACAGAACTGAGAACCCAGATCCAGCTATCTATGGTCAACTGCTATTCTATAAGGAAATCAAAGCTGTCAAAAGAGGAAATGATAACTTCTTCCACAAATGGTGCTGGTACAATGCCTTTGAGCTGTGGTGCTGAAGAAGAGTATTAAATATACTGTGGACTGTTAGGAGAATATGTAAGTTCATCCTGGAAGGGGTGAAAGTAGGATTCTCCTTGGAGGCAAGGATTCTGAAGCTCCATCTGACATACTTTGGGTATGTTGCAAGGAGGGACCAGTCCTTTGAGAAGGACATTATGCTTGGGAGAGTGGAGGGATAGCACAGGAGGGAAGAATCATGATAAAATGGATTGACTCAATGACTGAAGTAATGGTAGTAGGTCTATTTCAGAGCTGTTGTACATAGAGTCATTGAGTTGCAGGTGACTCAACAGCACATAACAACAAAAATGACAAGTATTTAATGTTTAGTCAGTTTTTCCAAAGCATGATCTTCTATCTGAAAATAAAGGAGTCATGAGAATGATTCACCCTTAGGCTACTAAATTAAAGATTGGTAGGTACAATTTATATTTACTTCAAAAGAGAAAGCTATAACATTCTACTTCAGTAAATATTACAGTCTTGAAAACTGTATGAAAACATTCTATTCTTCTATCAAATCACTGTAAGTTGAAATATGACTCAATGGAAATGTATTGTTTGGTTGTTTGTTTGGGGTAGTTTGTTGTTGTTTCTTTTTGTTTTTTTAACGAAATAATTTAGATATTTTTGAAAGCCACAAGAACTTTTGAAAACCAATTGCAAAAGTATGTGAATATTACCTTATGAAACTGAATAAGGAATGCTGTTACGTGTCATCACATTGAGTACAACTAACAGGAATCATATGAACAAATGCTTTGAACCTTCTTCTAGCCTTTTGCATCCTCACACTTCCCTATACACAAGGGCCCATTGAAGCAGTTACTTTGTCAATTCACCTGGTCTTCCTCTCCTTCACTGACCCTTCACTCTTTGAAGTATCATGTCCTTCACCAAGGAATAGCTGCTTCTAAAAACATGCCCAAAGTATGGGAAGTGAAGCTTATTCATTTGTGCTTTCAAAGAGAGTTTGGTGGATGGAGTGAGTGGTAGGGGAAAGGAAATGGGAAGGATCCCGGTGAAAACACAGAATAATGATGGTCAAGATCTTGTTGTTGTTATGTGCCGTCGAGTCTCCTGAGACTCATACTGACCCTATATACAACATCCCTAAATGGTGCTCTATCCTGTGCCAATCTCACTGTCTGTGACATGACACAACTACCTCCACTATCCCAGTCACTGAATCAATCCACTTCATTTCTCTCCTACACTGTCCCTCTGACCTCACAAGCATGATGTTCTTCTCCAAGGACTGGTTCCTTTTTGCAACATGCCAAAAGTATGTCACACAAAGCTTCAGAATCGTTTTCTGCAAGGAGCAGCCTGATTTAACACTCTCCAGGATGAATTTGTTCATTTTCTTAGCAGCCCACAGTACACTCAATACTCTTCTTCAACACCACAGCTCAAAGGCATCAATTCTCCTTCGTCATTGTCCCACTCATGGGACATGCATGGCATGTGATTGCAAAGACCATGGCCTGTATCAGGCACACCTTAGTCTCCAGATAAACACCATTGTTGTTCAGTATTTTGGAGAGGTCCCTAACAGCAGACTTTCCCATCACAATACATCTTTTAATTTCCTGGCTGCTGGTGCCAATAGTGTTGACTGGAAAGCCAAGCAAACTAAAGCTGTAAACAATCTCAATCTTTTCATCATCCATCCTTATGCTGCCATGTGGCCCAGTTGTGAGAATCTTTGTCTTCTTGCTATTTAGCCTCAATCTATATTGAAGGCTGCACTCCTTGACCTTTTGCAGCAAGTGCATCAGATCCTCCTCAGTTTCAGCAAGTAGGGTTGTATCATTTGCATAACGTAGATTGTTGATGAATCTTTCACTGTACTGAATGGAATTGGCAGACACAGAAGAATTTCATGAAACAGCATATGAGCAAGAGCCTACGGTGATGAAGGAAGATGTTCAAGCTGCTTTGAAGGAACTGGAAAAAAATATGGCCCCAGGGATTAATGGTATACCAATTGACATATCTCAACTAACAGATAATTTCCTAGATGTGCTCACCAAGCGTGTCAAAAAATCTGGAGGACAACCACTTGGCTGACTGAAAGAGATCTATGATTGTTTCCATTTAAAAAAAAAGATGACCCAACAGAGTGTGGAAATTACTGAGCAGTATCATTGATATTGCATGCAAGCAAGATTCTGCTGAAGATTATCCAAAATCGACTGGCACAGAACATCAACAGAGAACTTCCAGATGTGCAGGCCAGCTTTAGAAGGGGTCGTGGTATTAGGAATATTGTAGCTAATGTTAGATGGAACTTGGCTGAAAGCAGGGCATATCGGAGCAATGTCTATCTATGTTTCATTGATTTTGCAAAGGTGATTGACTGTGTGGATCATAAAAAACTGTGGCTGACTCTAAGAAGAATGGGAATACCAAAACTCTTGGTTGTGCTAATGTGAAACTTATACTTTGAACAGGAAGCAGTCATTAGAACACAGAAATGAACATTGAATGGTTCAAATTTGGGAAGGGTGTATGCCTGGGATGTGTCCTATCTCTATACCTTTGCAACCTATATGCAGAATATATTATCTGGGAGCCTGGCCTGTATGAGGACAAGGGTAGTATCAGGATTGGGCAAGATCTAGTGGTGATTAGTTTTCTAAAACATACTGCATGACAATGAAAAGAAACACAAGGTGAATGAAGACTAGTGTGAAACACAAAGTGTATAAACTTTGTAAACAAATCAAGTAAAAACAAAATTCAAACAAATAAAAACCCAAAACAAAGAGTTGTACAGCTGCACCCCTCCAAGACATATTTGTTTTTTCTCTTGACCTTCCCTGGGATGTTCAGTGATTCTCCCTAACACCACAGCTTAAAGGCATCAATTCTTTTTCCATCATCCTTATTCCTTGTCCAGCTCTCAGATGTATAGCAAGTGATCAGAAAGACTATGGCCAGAATCAGACACACCTGAATAGGTATAGAGGTAGAATACAATCCTGACACATTCCCTTCTCAGTTTTAAAGCATGCAGTGTTCCCCTGCTATGCTCACACAACCACCTCCTGGTCCAATTATAGGTGCGTCTTCTAAACCCTGCTTGAATTCTGGCAATTCCCTATCTATGTACTGTTCTAGTCCATTTTGAATGATCTTCAGCAGTATTTTGCTTACATGTGGTATCAGTGAATTATATTAGTTAATAGTTTCCACATTGAGTTCAATCACCTTTCTTTGGAATGCAAAGAAATATGGACCTCTTCCAATCTGTTGGCTAGATGACCATCCTCCAAATTTTCTGGCATAGACTGGTGAGCTCATCCATGGCAGCACCAGTTATCAGACACAAGTCCATTGGAATCACATTGATTCTTGCAGCTTTGTTTATTGTTAATGCCTTCAATGCAGCTTTCAGCTTCACCTTCATTATCATTGGCTCCTGCTTATATAGTACTCCCTGAAATTTCTGTGTCAACCAGTTCTTTCTGGTACAGTAAGAATAATTTCCACACATTTTCATTCAGGTCCATTCCGGAAAATGACATTATCAACCAGTAAATTCAACAATTTGACTGAAAGAAGGTACAAATCATATTTCTTAAAAAGTGATTGAAAAGTAAAATCTATCACTTGGTATTATGTACTAAAGTACATCAGAAAAGTAATTATATTTCCCTGTTTCCAAATATCTAGAGATAAGTATAGAAATGTTATTTTATCCCTGATATATTGTCATTAAGTGCTGTAAGTAAGAACTGACTCATAACTGATCTTGCAGCATGTTTCAGACCAAAGAAATCATACAGAAGGAGATTACCCATCTATTTCCTGAGGAGCAAATGTCTGCCTTTGGGTTACCCATGCAACTTCTTACCACTAAATCACCAGAGCACCTGATAAAAGAAATTTTAAAAAATATGTTTATGTATACACATAAAG
>NW_006399770.1:23949823-23950967 GCF_000299155.1 Elephantulus edwardii
GGCATTTGTGTGGATAATAACAAACTATGGCTGACTCGAAGAATGGGGATATCAGAACTCTTGATAGTGCTAATGTAAAACCTATACTTGGAATAGGGGGCCGTCATCAGAACAGAGTAAGCAAACACTACATGGTTCAAATTTGGGAAAGGTGTATGCCAAGGATGTGCTCTATCTCCATACCTTTTCAACCTATATGCAAAACAGAATATCAGGGAGGCTGGGCTGTATGAGAGGTGTGGCATCAAGGTTCCTGGAAGATCTATCAACAATCTGCATTATGCAGATGACACAACAATGCTTACTGAAACTGAGGAGGACCTGAAGCCCTTGCTTCAGAAGGTCAAGATCTGCAGCCTTCAATTTGGATTGAGGCTTAATAACAAGAAGACAAAGATTCTCACCACTGACCAATTGACAGCATCAGGATGGATGGTGAAGAGATTGAAATTGTTAACAGCTTTAGTTTGCTTGGTTCCACAGTGAACACTCTTGGCACCAGCAGCCAGAAAATTAAAAGACATATTGTCATGGGAAAGTCTACTGTTAGGAACATCTCCAAAGTACTGAAGAGCAACAATGTCAATCTGGAGAATAGGGTGTGCCAGATACAGGCCATAGTCTTTGCAATAACTTGCCATGCATTAGAGAACTGGACAATGACTAGGGAGGATAGAAGAATTGATGCCTTTGAGCTGTGGTGTTAGTGAAGAGTATTGAATATACTATGGACTGCTAAGAAAACAAACAGATTCATCCTGGAGAGGGTTAAACCAAGCTACTCCTTGGAGGCAAAGATTCTGAAGCTTCATGTGACATACTTTGGACATGTTGCAAGAAGGAACCAGTCCTGAAGGATGTCATGCTTGGAAGGGTGGAGGGACAGTGCAGGAGAGAAAGACCCTCTTTGAGGTGGATTGATTCAGTGAGTGGGGTAGTGGAGGTAGGTGTGTCAGAGACAGTGAGATTGGAACAGGATAAAGTAGGGTTTAGGATTGTTGTACATAGGGTCGCTATGATCACAGCTACTTTATGCCAATCACAACAACAACAGCAATGTAGTTATCTAATTATATATATTTATATATGTATATATGCGTGCATATTAGTGTATATATGCATATTGGTATATATATGCATATTA
>NW_006399770.1:23951123-24008764 GCF_000299155.1 Elephantulus edwardii
CTCAATTCAACTTCACCATATTCTTTGTTGGAAAAGGATGAGAAATTTCCTCCAGAGAAATTGACTAACTGCCTCTGAAAACTCATCGGAAGAGCAGATATGAGTCAGTTCTGACTTAGTAGTAAATGACAACAAAGCAACAATAATTTAGTACAGAAATATATTCCATATGGGCATATGGAAACTGTGATAATAAGTTAATTGAGTAAAGAATAAGAAGCATAATATCTCTCCCAGAACCTTACCATTATAAGACAAATAAGATGCTAGGCACTCATTTTGAATATATGATAATAAAAGTAATAGTTAGAACAGATTCATTAATTATAAGTATACCACCTCACTTACTCTTTAAAACAGAGTAAGGCCCAGAGATACAAATATTTTGCCGAAAGTAGCATCTGTGACGTGGTAGAACATAGATTTGGATCTAGGTTATGCAATATACAAACCTGAGAGTGCCCCAAGACGTTATTCTACCACTTCCTATTCCCCCAAGATAGCTTGAAATTCAAGGCTGGATATAAAAGTAATTCAAATTCATCTGAATTTATTTCTAGTTTAAATTTGAGTTAAATTTATCACTCACATTCCTTACTGACTCAAAGTGATATGGAAGACTGTTCTAATATTGTACTTTTTCTTATTTTCCAGGGCCTTACCTGGAAAATTTGAAAACTTAAATATGCACTATGGATCATCAGGATTCAAATTTTTAGTGGTTGAAGATATTTGAATGAGGCCTCAATCTCAGACAAGTTAGAAAATCATTTATATTCAAATTCTAAAATGAAGATAGAAGAGTTCATTTCTTTTTAACAAGCATTAATGATGGCATAAGATCCTACGGTGATTGCCTCAAACTCAACCTGCAGTTATGTCATCCATATATATTCTAAAACCAGGTCATTAATGGACAATAGTGAGAAATGATCTTGAAAAAGATCAAAGCCAATCAACTGTTCAGATGTAGGAATATCACGTGATTGTGAAATTTATATTAAATTAGAAAGAAATCAGGGTTCTTTCGACTTTTCTTCATTTTCTTTCCTGCCTTATTATTCCCTGTGTACCACAGCCCACCAGGAGGCACTGACAAATCAGAGTTTAAGCCCATGACTCAGAGCACAATAAAATTTGAAAAAAAAATTCATATATAAACGAAAGCCCTAAGTTTTATTTTTATTTCACCCTCATCTGGCTTTGATGCCTTGAAAGAATAATTAAATTTCTCTAAGAATCCTACTTCATGTGTAGAGTGACAATCATTGTACTTGCTTTGAGTTTTTGTGAAAATCAAATAAGATGTATGTGGAAGTGCTTTGTAAATTGTCCAAATGAAAATTGTTCTTTTTTTGTTGAATAAGATATTTAATAGCTAACCATTTCTCATTAGGTTTAGAACTCAAAACACTGTGAAACTCTTTTTAAAAATAGTATACTTTGACTTTTTGATCTTGTTAATCATCTAAGCAACCTTGTGGACCAGAAGATATAGGGCCAGACCTGAATTTGGAAGGCGGTTTAATGAGGACAGAAGGTCTTGTGAACATGAAATCAATAGGATTGGTCTCAAGACAGTATTTTTTTCAAATTTTATAACCACATAATTCATTCATTTTAAAAATATATTCCTAATTTCTGATGTCTAAACTATAGAACAATATCATTGATTTCACATGCAAGCAAGATTCTACTGAAGATTGTGCAAAAACAACAGGAACAGCACATCAGCAGAGAACTGGCAGAAGTCCAGGCTGGGTTTAGAAGAGTTCGTGGTACTAGGGATATTGCCGCTAATGTTACAAGGATCTTGGCTGAAAGCAGGGAATACCAGAGGAACGTTTGTCTGTGTTTCATTGATTATGCAAAGGAGTCTGACTGTGTGGATTGTAGCAAATTGTGGCTGACTCAGAGAAGAATGGGAATCCCAGAACACTTGATTGTGCTAATGAGAAACCTATACTTGGACCAAGAGGCAGTCATCAGAACAGAGTAAGGAAACATTGCATGGTTCAAAACTGGGAAGGGCATACACCAGGAATGTGTCCTGTCTCCATATCTTTTCAATCTGTATGCAGAACAGGTTATCTGGGAGGCTAGGCTCTATGAGGAGTAATGTGGGGTCAGGACTGGTGAAAGATCTATCAACAATCTGCATTATGCAGATGACACAACCCTGTTTGCTGAAACTGAGGAGGACTTAAAGCGCTTGCTGCAGAGGGTCAAGAACTGCAGCCTTCAATATGGATTGGGGATCAATGTCAAGAAGACAAAGATTCTCACCACTGGGCCAATGGACAGCATCAGAATGGATGGTTGAAAAGATCGAGATTGTTAACAGCTTTAGTTTTCTTGGTTCCACACTCAACCCTCTTGGCACCAGCCGCCAGGAAAGGAAAAGATGTATTGCAATGGGAAAGTCTGCTGTTAGTGATTTTTCCAAAGTTCTGAAGAACAATGCTATATTTCTGGAGACTGAGGTGCATCTGATTCAGGACACAGTCTTTGCTATCACTTGTTATGCATCAGAGAGTTGGACAGTGACTAGGGATGATAGAAGGAGAACTGATGCCTTTGAACTCTGGTGATGCAGAAGAGTATTGAGGGTACCATGGCCTGCTAGGAAAATAAACAGATTCATCCTGAAGAGGGCTAAACCAGGTGGCTCCTTGGAGGCAAGTGTTCTGAGGCTTCTCCTAACATACTTTGGACATGTTGTAAGGAGGTACTGGTCCTTGGAGAGGGACATCATACTTGGGAGGGTAGATGGACAGAGTAGGAGGAGAAGGCCCTCTATGAGGTGTATTGATACAGTGACTTGGGCTATTGGATGGGTGTGTCTGAGACAGTGTGATTGGCACAGGATAGAGCAGAGTTTTAGGGCTGTTGTACATAGGGTCACTATGAGTCACAAACGACTCCAACAGCACATAACAACAACAACATAACAAGAAAATGTCAATATTTAATTATTCTTTTCAAAGATAAATTTGAGTGATTTCAGTAGACACTGATTTATACCATCATTATCAATAACATTAATTATGATTAAGCTGAATTTTTTTTCCTTTGAGGATTATTTAAATGAGTTAATTTTCTTTTTTGTATTTTAAAAATACAATTTTCAGATACACAACCTTTGCATTGGCAGCTAAGCAAATTTAATGAAAATAAAAACTCACAATTTATTCCTCATTGATTTGTTCAGTGTGTTCATGAGCTTCTTTGCTGAAAAATTTTTATTTGCATAGTATAAGACCTATACATGAATAAAAAAGAAAACAGATACAAGAAGACCAGACAAGATCTATTTAAAAGGAAAATATGAATAGGCATTAAATGTATGATAATAGTCCAGAATTAGAGGTGCATAGCAAAGTGGACTTGGGACAAGGGAAGGAAACTATGCAACAATGAAAGCTGTTTTGTTTTGTTTTGTTTTGTTTTAAGTGAGCTCGGAGAGGTAGGAAGGAAAAGTGCAATAATGAGTGAATGAAAATCCAACTTTTCTGTAAACTTCTGTGAAAATCAGTATAAAAAAGAAAACCAAAAAAAGACCCGTTTACACATGGATTTCCTTAAAATAAATTTAAACACTTTCCTAAATATTGTGATTAAAGATAGAAAGGGAAACATTCTGACTTTCAAAACTTGAACATAAATATTTTATTCATAAATAACTATGGCCTATGGTTTTCATATTTATATACACTTAGCCCTTCTGATGGGCTTTTTAAATCCACTTTTTAAAATACACTGCTTTATTTACAAAGTTTAAATGCATTATATTTCCCACAAGATCTTTCCCATTTCTTTCATCCACACATTCCGCAAATCAAATTGTGCAACCCTCTGATTAATAGCACCCTCCCCACCAATCCTCACCCTTCTACTATTCTGTGTCACCCCTTCACCTTGGATCCTCATATTCATTCTAAATAAAGGTTGTATACAGTATTTGTCTTTCTGGTACTGAGTTATTTCACTCAGCAAAATGCTCTCCAGTCCCTCCTGAATTGGATATTCATTTACAAAATTATTGTTCCTACGTACTGTGTAGCATTCCATTGTGTGAATTTATAACAACGTCTTAATCCATTTGTTTGTGGTTGGGCATCTGGTTGCTTTACAACTCAAGGTGGATCAGAGATCTGGGAGTAAAGCTCAAAGCTATAAAATTCATAAGAGATGAACTGGAATCAAGCTTAGATGGCCTACAGTATAAAGAAACTGCCAAATACAGCCTGAAATACACAATCTAAAGAGGATAAAATTGATGAATGAGACCTTCTAAAGATTAAATCTCTATGCATATAAAAAACTTACTCCAACAGGGTGAAAAGAAAACCTACCAACTGGGAACAAGCAATTGGCAATACCAGTTCAGACAAGTCTCATAATGACAGTTTATGGAATACTACAGGGCCAAAACAAGCAAAAGACTGACAAACCCAATTATGAAATGGGCAAAAAGACATGGAAAGAATTTTTCATGAAGAAAATCATGGAACCACAGAAGAAGATACTCAAATGGCCAGCAGACACATGAAGAAATGCTCAAAATCACTGACAATCAGAGAGATGCAAATCAAAACTACAATGAGATACCACCTCACTCCAGTAGCAGTGACAAAGTTTAACAGGGCAGCAAGTAATAAATGCTGGAGAGGATGTGGTGAGATAGAAGGTTGGTGGGATTGTAAAATGCTACCACCATGCTGGAAGGCAGTTTGGTGCTTCTTCAAAAAGTTGAACATAGAAATACCATATGACACAGCTATTCCACTGCTTGGAATGCAGTCAAAGAAAATGAGAACTGAGGCTTAAGAAAATGAGAATTGAGGCTTTCTTTTTTTAAAAAAAGAAGTCCCTGGACACAAGTCAATAAAAAATAAATTTGGGAGAAAATTAATATTAGACCGGTCTTTGCTAAAAGTTGAGAACAGAAGGATGATTATATGATTTTATTGACTATAAAAAAAGGTTGTTGACTATGTAGATTATAACAAATTATGGCTGACATTGAAAAGAAAGAATTTTTGTTTTCTGGATGTTGAGCTTCAATCCATATTGAAGGTTGCATCCTTGATCTTCTGCAACAAGTGCTTCAGGTCCTCCTCAATTTCAGCAAGCAGAGTTGTGTTATCTGCATAACACAAGTTGTTAATGAATCATCCAACAATCCTGATGCTGCATTCCTCCTCACACAGCCCAGCCTCTCAGATGATCTGTTGTGCATATAGATTGAAAAGGTATGGAGACAGGATACATCCCTGGTGGACCGCCGTCCTGACATGCAGTCTCCTTGCTCTGTTCTGATGACTACCTTCTGCAGAATCAATTGATCTGGTATTCCTATTCTTCTCAGAGTCAGCAACAGTTTGTTGTGACCCACACAGTCAAATTCCTTTGCATAATCAATGAAACACAGATAGCCATTCCTCTGATGTGCTCTGCTTTCAGACAAGATCCATTTAATATTATTTATAATATCCCTAGTAACATGGGCTCTTCTAAACCCGATTGCACATCTGGCATTTCACTGTTGACATGTTGCTCCATTTGTTTTTTGGATGATTTTCAACAGAATCCTGCTTGCATGTAATATCAATGATATTGTTCGATAATTTCCACACTCTGTCAGCTCCCCTCTTTTTGGAATGGGAAAAAGTAAAGAAGTCTTTCAGTCAGTTGATCAGGTGGTTTTCCTCCAGATTTCTTGGCATAATTTAGTGAGCACATCTAAGGAATAGTGTTTGTTGAAATATGTCCATTGGTATGCCGTCAATTCCTGGAGCCTTGGTATTGCTAATATTTTCAGAGCAGCTTGGATTTCTTCCTTCACCACCCCAGGTTCTTGCTCATATATTGTTTCATGACATCCTTCTGTGTCAGCCAATTCCTTCTGGTATGGTGACTCTGCTTACTTCTTCCATCTTCTTTTAATCTTGGATTATTTAGTATTCTTCTCAATACATCCTTACATATTGCAACTCATGGCTTCAATTTGTTTTTCAATTCCTTCAGGTTAAGAAATGTTGATTGAGTTTGACCTTTTAAATTTTCTGACTCTAGCTCTTTGCACATTTCATTACAAAACTTTGCTTTGTCTTCCTGAGCTGCCCTTTGAAATATTTTGCTCGGTTCCTTAATTTCTTGATTTCTTTCCTTTGCTTTCTTTGGCGTCTGGTCACTCTAGTGCAATATCATCTGACATCCATATTGGTCTTTTATTCCTCCTCTGCCTTTGTAATGACCTTTTGCATTCTTCATGAATAATATTCTTGATATCCTCTTACAGCTCATTTGATTTTTGCTCAATGGTGTTCAAAGCCTCAAATCTATTCCTGAAATGGTTTTGAAACTCAAGTGAGATAGACTTAGGTCAAATTTTGGTTCCTGTGGATTTGATTTCATTTTCTTCAGCTTCAGCTTGAACTTGCTTATGGTGGTCTATTCCACAATCATCACCTAATGTAGTTTTCACAGCTGACATTGAGCTTCTCCAGTGATTCTGTCCACAGATCTATTTGATACCTATGAATACTGTCAGGTGTAATCCATGTGTATAGCCTGCATTTTGTGTTTCTTATAAAATGTATTTGCGATGTGCATATTTTAAAATTGACAAGGGAGTGTGACAGGGTTGTATTCTCTCTTCATAACTATTTACACTCTATGCTGAGAAAATTATTCAGGAAGCTGGACTCTATGTAGAGGAATATGGCATCAGGATTGGAGGAAGACTCATCAATAATCTGCGTTATGCAGATGACACAATCTTGCTTGCTAAAAGTGAGGAAGACTGGAAACACTTGTTACAGAAGATCAAGGAATGCAGCCTTTGGTATGGAAAACAAAGATTCTTGCCAGTGGACTGATAGGCAATGTCATGAGGAACAGAGAAGTGACTGAAACTGTCAATAGCTTCATCTTGCTTGGATTCCTGATTAATACCCTTGGTACCAGTAGTCAGGAAATAAGGAGACACATTGCACTGGGAAAATCTGCAGTTATAGGCCTCTCAAAATTGTTAAGGACTAATGATGTCAGTATGAGGACTAAGGTACATCTGATTTAGGCCACACTCTTTCTGATCACTTGCTATGAATCTGAGAGCTGGGCCATTAAAAAGATTGACAGAAGAAGAACTGATGCCTTTGAGATATGGTGTTGGATAATAGCACTGAATATTTCATGGATGACCGAAAGAACAAACAGATATGTCTTGGAGAAAGTGAAGCAGGAGTGCTCTTTTGAAACAAGAGTGATGAGGCTTCACCTCACATACTTTTGGCATATTGCTAGGAGGAACTATTCACTGGAGAGAGACATGATGTTGGGAGGGGTAGGGGATTAATGAAGGAGCAGAAGACCTCAGCCAGGTGGATTGACACTGTGACTTCTGCAATTGGCTTTTGTGTCAGAAAGTATGAGGATGACATATGATAGAATAAGGTTCAGATCTTTTGTTCTTAGGGTCACTATGACTCGTACTTGACTTGATGGAATCTAACAAATAATGTGAACACAGACATTCTAGCTTACACAAAGTTATCCAATTACTAAACACTTAGAACTAACCCTCTACCAGATTTTAAAGGCAGTAAATCCAATGGAATAAGATTACCTATCCTTCTCCCACAGAGGAGCTAGTGTATTTGAACCATGTGCCTTTGGGATTGCAGTGCAGCTTCTTACCACTAGGACAGTGGAGATCAGGAGACATATTGCATTCAGAAATTTGGTAGTCAAGGACTTCTACAAATTAAGAAGCAATGATGTCAGCTTGAGGACTAGGATGTGCCTCATTCAGGCCATGGTCTTTTCAATCACATCTGAGACCTGGGCAATGACAAAGGATTACAAAATTAGACTTGATTACTTTGAATTGTGGTATTGAAGAAGAGTGCTGAATAGTTCATGGACTGCCAGAAACAAACAAACAGTCCTGGATAAGATGCAGCCAGTGTGGTCTATAAAATGGTAAAAAAGGTAAAAATGATGAAGCTTCATCTTAATATAATTTTTTACATATTGCTAGGAGACTTTATTCCTTACAGAGAGATATGATGCTTGGAAACTTGGAGAGATAGCAGAACAGAGGAAGACACTTAAGCAGGTGGTTTGACAAAGTGATTGCAACCATCATCTTGAGTATGTCAAAGAATATGAAGACGGCACAGATTAGGACAGGTATCCGTTGTCCATAGGGTTGCTGTGAGTTGTACTCAACTCATTAGCACCTACAACAACAACAACAACAAATTATGATCAAGAATCAATGATAATAAATAAAGCAGTTAAAGATTCACTGAAGATATTGGCAAAAATAAGGCCCAATAAACAGGATACCAACTTGCAAGTTTCAACTAATAGAATCAGCCCTGGATGTGTTCACCAGTTTATCCCAGGAAATTTGGAGGACAGTTGCCTGGTTGACTAGCTGTAAGATAGATAGATAGATAGATAGATAGATAGATAGATAGATAGATAGATAGATAGGGAGATAGAGAGATGAGAGAGAGATATATAGATTTGTTTTCCATTCCTACAAAAGGTGATACAACAGAATGTAGAAAATATAGAAGAGTATCATCAATATGACATACAAGCAAAATATTGCTGAAGACCTTTCAAAAATATTGCTGGAAGAGTCCATTGAAATGAAATTGCCAGAAGTTCAAGCTGGGTTATAGACGCCTGTGGTACCAAGGACATTATTGCTGATGTCAGATGGATCCTGGTTGAAAGTAGAGAATGCAAGGTGGATGTCTCTCTGTGTTTTATTGACTTTGTAAAGGTGTTTGACTCTGTAGATCACAACAAAATATGGCTAATAATGACAACAATCAGAATCCCTGAATACTTAATTGTGCTCATGAGAAATCTATAACTAGACCAAAAAGTTCTTGTCTGAATGGAACAAAGGAACACTGCATGGTTTAAAATTTGAAAGGGTGTTTCAGGAAGAGTGTATTCTTTCTTGAAACCTATTCAGTCTGTATGCTGAGAAAATAATTTCTGAAGGTGGACTCTATGAACAAAAAATATGGCATCAGGATCAGGAGAAGATTGATCAATAACCTGTGTTATGTAGATGGCCCAACCTTGCTTGCTGAAAATGAGAAGAGCTTCAAGCATTGTTGAGAAGATCAAAAACTAGAGTCTTTAGTATAAAATGCATCTCAATATCAAGAAACAGAAGTCCTTACCACAGGCCACATCATGATATATGGAGAAAGGATTGAAACTGTCAATGATTGAATTTTTCTGGGATCTACATCCTTGGTACTAGCAATCAAGAGATAATCAGATCTATTGTCTAGAGGGTCATTATGAATCATACTTGACTCAATGGCACCTAACAATAAGGTGAACCTGATCCAAACCATAATTTTTTCAATTATTTCCCATGGAGATGAAATTTGAACAATCAATAAGGAAAATAGAAGAATCTATATCTTTGAGCTGTGATGTTATAGAAGAGTGGTGAATATCTTATGAACTGCAAAAAAAAAAAATCTTAGAAAGGCTTCAGAGACAAAAATAGAGAATTTTTAACTCCCATATTTTGGGGATGTTTTCAAGATGGGCTACTTCTCAGAAAAAGACATTGGGGTTGTAAAAGAGTAAAGATCCTCAATAGTGATTGTGACATTGGGCTCAGGTAGAGCAAACATGGTCAGGTTGCACAGATTTGAGCAGGTTTCATTTTTCAAAGATTCATTACAGACCATATTCAACCTGATAGCACTTAACAACAACAACAACAACAACAACACTTAACAACAGTTTTATTAGAAAAGGTAGAGGTAAATAATTTGACATAGTTTCAAGAAAGAAACAAAATTAGGAGATAGTATTGTGTTAAAACAGATTATTTGAAGCTGTAATATTCTGTGAAATAGGACATTATGTATTTGACTGTTGCAACAAATTATACACAGAAAGTACCAGATGATTAATAAAATTAATTCATAAGTATGTCTATAAGCTGTAACAATACAGTACATGAGAGAAAGACTCCAGATGAGACAGAGTGACTCGATAACTAGGACAATGGGATTAGGTATGTCGAAGTCACTGAAACTGGCTCAGGACAGGACAGAGTTCAGAATTATCATATATAGGGTCATATGAGTTGTGGGAAACTTGATGGCACACAACTACAACAATGTAACATAACATAGTGTATATTATGTTATGCTATGTTGTGCTATTATTTTGTTATGTTATGTTACATTATGTTATATACCATCCAGTCGGAACCGACTCATAGCTGACCCTCCAGCTCATTTTTAAAGTCAATAATTCTCAGGAGAGAAGATTACCTTCTTTCTTATGCAAAGCAGCTGGTAGATTCAAACCACTCACCTTCAGGTTGGCTGCCAAATTCCTTTTCCCTACGCCACTAGAGTTTAATTTCTATGCATAAAAGACATTAAAGATATACGTCCAAACACTATTTAATACCATAATGTTGTTGTTGTGCACCGTAGAGTTGAAACTAACCCACAGCTGACCCTTCAGCAGGTTTTCAATTTATTGCACAGGAGATTATCCATCCTTCTCTCACTGAGCAGCTGGTGGTCTTGAACAGCAGGCCTTCAAGATTGCAGTATAGCTTCTTGACAATGGGCTACCAGAGCTCCTTAATACTATACTATAGAAATAATAATATTTTGATGTTTATTGCAAACTAGATCCTGTGTTTGTTATGAATCACTGTAGATATCTTGCATTTTTAATATAATAGAATTTAAAAGGATTGGAGTCAGGAATTTATATAAGGCTGAAAAATTTCCTGAATGTACGCTGAATGGATGTTATATAGTGCTTGACTATACTAACATCAGTAGATCATATAAAGAATGGGGATCAACTATTAATTAACAGTAGATGATGTGCTGAGAATTACATGCTAATTAATTTTCTATAGAGCTAAATGTCCTTCCCACTATGTCATTTATACTAATCATATTAATATGAAGACTCAGGTAATATGTTTGTCACATGAATTAGAAATCAATAAAAACTGTCTACAATTAAACATACTTGGATTTTTCTTTTTTTAAAGTAGAGATGATGAAGTATAGAAACTACTGGGATAAATGTAGACATACATAAAATGAAAATGTGGATTTTTAGAAACTATAAAGCCTTCATTTCAAGAAAAAAGGAAAGAAAAAAAAGGAGTTAAAATCTAAAGATGTATTTGAGCTGAGTTAGAAAACAGTTAAAAGGCATTGTGTGAATGGGAGCCCCCAACTCCTTAGTGGAGCCATTTCAGAAAAATGTCTTTCAAAGTGCTGCTTGTGGCAGTTCTTTTAAGAGCACAATCCAGATTGCACATGCATGACGAAGAACATGCCTGGCTAGCAGAAGGATCTATTTTCCCCTGGGTAAGTTAGCCTATAGATAGTTGGGTTTTGGGGGCTAGCCAGAGGTTGAGTAGTTTCACTATATATTACTTCCAGAAAGCTCAGTAATTTTAATTGTGGTCACTGTGTCTCTTTGATTTGCTAATATCCCTCATCATTGCTTCCTCTGTGCTCTTCTGAGGGCAATGAGGTTCACCTGTTTAAGAACGTCTCCACCACAAATAAAAACTATCAAATGAATTTTAAAACCTTTGTGGTCAATACTTTTGTAAAAGCCCCACTATCTGTCTGTCTACAGATACAATTTGTCTGCTTACTTATTTATTGCTTTCATGCATTATTCTATTTGGTTTCCAACATTTAGAAAAAAATATCTAAATATTTTACAAACATTAAGGCTAACTGGAGACATTAAAAAAAACAACAAACCCCTCAAAAAATAGTTGTAAGGAAGTTTCTAGTAATTGGTACTGTTCTACTATTTAAGGTTGAAATGTGAGTGAATTATAAAAAAAAATTAATTTATAACTTTCAAAAGAATTCATCCTCTGAGTATATATTAGCTTTGCATACATATTAGTAAAAAAAATGCATTGCCACTAAAAATGATAAGCTCCCCAATAAAGTATGTGATCCTTGAGTATATATTATTCTGTTTTGTATTGATAAGCATTTTGTTTTAAATGGTAATTTAATTTACAAATTACAATTTCAGCTCCCCACCAAAATAACCAATATATTATAACTAACAGAATAAATACATATTCCAAGTCAAGATGAATTTTTATTGACAGGCTTATAAAAGAGACAAGGAGGTGCAATAAAAGAGTGTTTTGAAGGCTAAAAGAGCAAGATATAAATCTAGCAATGCAATTTATTTGCTTTGGCATTTCACACAAGTTTCTAAACCACTATCTTTTATTTCCACATATGTAAAGTGGATATAATAACTTTCACAACACTGGGATAATTAAGTGAGAAAAAGCATGTAAACTGTTTAGTTTAGGTCCAGAACACATTGGTTTTTCAAATACTGTCAAGTTGGTTCCAATTCATTGACCTATGAACACCAGGATGAAACACTGCCAGGTGCTATGGCATATTAGCACGTATGTAATGCTTTCACCGGTTCAGTTGTGAGGACTTTAATTTTCTTTATTTTGATGTATAATCCCTACAGAAGGTTCTAGTCTTTGGCCTTCATCAGTAATTGTTCCAAGTCCTCTACATTAATCAGCAAACCAGCTTATACCTCCTAATCATCAAGCAGTAATTTGAAAGATAAAGAAATTGAAGATTTTTCCAATGCATTTAGTCTGAAGTCTACCAAACATAAAACCAATGTAAAAGTTGAAACAGAAATATTTTAGCTAGGATGCCAAAGTTTGAAAAATATAATTTTATAAGGCCAACAAATAATTTATTTCAAGTGCCTTTGTTTAAAATATCAAGTCAATATACATGTAGACATCATCTAATAGAATATACAGTGTGGAGAAAATGATTGGAGATTCCAGGAGCTTCATATGTAAGTTTGAAATGAAGTTGAAGAAAACAAAAATGAGTGTACAAGGATCAATAAATTCTAGAGTGGGAGACCATCTTAAGAATAGATTAAATGAAGATTGTCATCCATAGCCACTGGCGAGAGTCAGCGCCCAAAGCCATCAGGGGCTTTAAGCTCGTTGCCCACTGCTGTGGTGTGGACAGCTGAAACCCAGGCCCCGACAGGCACCTGGGGGGGGAAAACCCAGATTCTGCTTCATGCTCTGCTGGAGAAGGAGGGGCAGTCTCTTGTACCAGTCAGATCCAATTTGATGGTACACACACACACACACACACACACACACACAAACACACACACTTTTTCTTCTTCTTTTTTAAGAAAAGACTACTTCAGCCGTCGTGGCCCTCTGCCCGGGGCGGGCTGCCCTAGGCCCCTGGCCCGGGGCTAGCCATCGCAGCCCTCTGCCCGGGGCGGGCTGCCCTCGGCCCCCGGCTCGGGACGAACTGTCACGGCCCTCAGGAGCAAGAAGGCAAGCAGCTGTAACCCAAGACCACCAGTAAGGTGATAAAGCGTCCTCCCTTCCCCCCTTTATATCTATGCCCCTGTTCAGCATGAAGAAGCCAGAGAGTCGGCATCCAATTCCCAAATCAATAAGACAGTTGGTTTAATTACTATTGGAAAATGCTTGTCATTCCTCTGTAGCATCTGGTCCCCACTGCACCCTCATCATTTCCTTCACCTGCTTCCCCCACCGACCAAGCTGTGCAGCTCTGCAACTGCATCCTGGCCCATCCTCACCCTTCTGCCCCCAACACTCACCTCCTTGTACCCCCAATATGTGTTTCCCAATAAAAAAAATTAAAAAAATTTAAAAAAAGAATAGATTAAATGAAGATTGAAACTAGCACAGTTCTGATGTGATATAGAAGCCATCATCATTCATAAATAAGCAAAAGATTATTAAGACAAAAGAATCCAAAAGGCACATCGGAAGAGATTCTGAAAAATAACTTGCTCTTAAACACATGGCCATTAGCTGAATGATTTCAATTGAGAGTTCAAGATCACAAAGTATTATTATGAAATGTCCAAAGATCTGGAGTTGCATCCAAAAGAGAAGAATAATCATCATTTCTCACATTGAGAGAACTAAGGAAAAAGCTCATATCTTAAAGGATTTATCTAGATACACTATTATGTGAACCAGGAAACACAGAAAGAAGATAAAAGGAATACACAGAGTTAATGTATCAAAAAATAATTAATCATTCAATAAATTCAGGAGGTAGCATATACTCAAGAATTGGTGACAGGGAAGAAGAGTCCAAACTACCTGGACATATTAATGTAATAAACCAAGGTCCAGAAACTGGCAGAATATCAATTGTGCTATTTTGATGAACACATGCAACACTGAAAGTACTCATCTCTGCTAAAAAATTTAGAAGAAAGCCACCTGATAAATAAATTGTTCTTGTTAAGTTCCAGTGTGACCCTATGTATAACAGCCCTAAACTCTGCTCTGTCCTGTGCTAATCACACTACCTGACACATCCATCCCAATTACCCCAGTCACAGAATCAATCCACCTCATAGAGGGCCTTCCTCTCCTGTGCTGTCACTCCACCCTTCCAAGCATGATGTCTCTCTCCAAGGACCTGTCCCTCCTTACGACATGTCTGAAGTATGTTAGGCGAAGCCTCAGAATCCTTGCTTCCAAGAGGCTGCCTGGTTTAACCCTTTCCAGGATGAAACTGTTTGTTTTCCTAGCAGTCCATGGTACCCTCACTACTCTTTTCCAACACCACAGCTCAAAGGCTTCAATTCTCATTGTATCCTCCTTAGTCATTGTCCAACTCTCTGATGCATAACAAGTGATAGCAAAGACCATGGCCTGTATCAGATTCATCTTAGTCTCCAGAGAGACACCATTGCTCTTCAGTACTTTGGAGAGGTCCCTAACAGCAGAATTTCCCAAGGCAATACATCTTTTAATTTCTTGGATGCTGGTGCCAAGAGTGTTGACTGTGGAGACAAGCAAAGTAAAGCTCAAGAAAAAGGTGAACCAAGAGATTGAGGAAATAACTTAGCAATAATATCATTATTATACACGATGAATAATTTCAGAAATCAGCTTTTAATATTGAATAGGTAGCATAAGGAACAAGTACAAAAACCTGGCAAGAAAAGATAATAAATTGTACATAATGATGATTATAAGACAAACATGTTATAATTTAATTTGTAGTTTCATATACTCAAGCCCAAATTAAACTTGTTGGAGTAAATTAAACAATTACTGAGAAGTAAATACTTTAAAAAAAACCCAGTATTAACATGCAAAATTATTGTTATATGCCATGGAATGGTTCATAGTCACCCTATGAACAATAGTTTTGAACTCTGTCCAGTCCTGTGACATTCTCATCATCTACACCTCAGCTCATTTTAAGTGTAATTATGTTAATCCAGACTATTGAGGGTCTTCCTTTATTACACTTGACTTCCATCTTTCCAAGCATGTTGTATTTTTTCCAAGTAACATTCTGGTTAACCTTTAGAAGAATGAGAATACCGTAACACTTAATTATGCTAAGGCAAAACCTATACTTGCACCAGGATGCAGTTATCAGAACAGAAGAAGGAAATGATACATAGTTCAAAATCAGAAAACACATACATCAGGGATGCATTCTATCTCCCTATCCTTTCAACCTATATACAGAAGAGATAATTTAGGAGGCTGGACTTTAAGAGGAAGAATGTGGCATTGGGATTGGACGAAGAATCATCAACAATCTGTTCTACACGTATGACAAAACCTTACTTGCTGAAACTGAGGAGGACCTAAGGTATTTGCTTGTAGAGGATAACACAGTCCAGATCCCTAGAAGGTCTTCTATTTCACATAGCCACAGAGACTGATGAACCCAAGCTCAGCAGCTAAGACAGACTACTGGTTTAAATCCCAAGAATCATAGATGACCTTGAAATGGAACCGACACAGGATCCAGAAAGGGAGGAAAAACACAAAAATAAATAGGCAAACTTTGTCAGACATAGAGTTATGCTTGATTTGGGTCACAGTCATAATGAAACCCCCTTACTGCAGATTGACTACTCATAGCAGATCTCATCACCATTTTAGTAAGTATCTTATAATAAAGAATAGATGGTATTACAGAAAGAAGTCTAACAACACACTGTATAAAGTCTCATCAAGGAAATGAATCTGTTACAGCAGAACTCATCAAATGAACTTCACAATTACCAAATCAGAGTATTATAGTCAAGTTAATACACACCCTGAAACACAATAGCTTACTAATCTAAAATTATAAAATTAAGTTTGATATATTTAAAAGGTTTCCTAAAGATGAGCTCAAGACAGGGCAGGTTGAGAGCTGCTGTACGTAGTATCACCCTGGGTTGCAGGCGACTCAACAGCACAAAACAATAGCAACACGATTTCACACCATATAATTTCGATTGTGTTCTTACTCTTTTTAACTAATGCAAACTTCATCCAACTTTATAGTTCCTTTTTTCATTTCTTCTCCTCATTATTCTCTAATAAGTTAGTCCTGAAATGAGTATTGGAGATAAGATTTATAATTAAATTCTATTTTATTTTATACAGGCTATTTATCTAAACATTTACATCTAAGAAAAATCTTAAGATTTAGATCTGCTCTTTATAAAGTCACTATGAATTGTAGCTGACTCTATGACAACTCACAACAACAATTCATGATTTAGGAATGGTTAGTCCATCATTTATTTTTAACAAAATCACTTTATTTTACTTTACTTTTAATAAAATTTAAATATATTCCTACTAGCAAAATGGCGCAGAGAAGCCAAAGCACAAGGAAGAATTCAAGATACTAAAGAGATAAATAGAAGATTGCAAAAGGCAGCATGGGATGAAAAAGCAAAATATTACAATGAAATGTGCAAGGAGCTGGAGTCAGAAAATCAAAAGGGCCAAACTCATTCAGCATTTCTTAAGCTCAAGGAACTGAAGAACAAGTTCAAACCTCTAGTTGCTATAATCAAGGATGCTTTAGGCAGAATATTAAATGATCCAGGAAGTATTAAAAGGAGATGAAAAGAATATACTGAGTCACCATATCAAAAGGAATTGGCAGACACAGAAGGATTTAATGAAACAACATAAGAGCAAGAGCCTATGGTAATGAAGGAAGAAGTTCAAGCTGCTTTGAAGGAAATAGCAAAAAATAAGGCTCCAGGAATAGAGTGTATACAAATTGATGTATTTCAGCTAACAGACGCTACCCTGGATGTACTCACCAAGATGTGCCAAGAAATATGGAGAACAACCACTTGGCCAACTGACCAGAAGAGATCTATATTTGTTCCCATTCCAAAGAAGGGTGACCCAACAGAGTGTGGAAACTATAGAACAGTGTCATTGATTTCATTTGTTTCACATGCAAGCAAGATTCTACTGAAGATTATCCAAAAAGGACTGGAACAGCACATCAGCAGAGAACTGCCAGAAGTCCAGGCTGGGTTTAGGAGGGGTTGTGGTACTAGGGATATTGTAGCTGATGTTAGATGGATCTTAGCTGAAAGCAGAGAATACCAGAAGAATGTCTATCTGTGTTTCATTGATTATGTAAAGGCGTTTGACTGTGTGGATCAAAACAAACTGTGGCTGACTCTGAGAAGAATAGGAATCCCAGAACACTTCACTGTGCTAATGTGAAACCTATACCTGGACCAAGAGTTAGTGGTCAGCACAGAGCAGGGAAACACTGCATGGTTCAAAATTGGGAAAGGAGTATGCCAGGAATGTGTCCTATCTCCATACCTTTTCAACCTGCATGCAGAATAGATTATCTGAGAGGCTGGGCTCTATGAGGAGAAATGTGGTGTTAGGATTGGTGGAAGATCCATTAGCACTCTGCGTTATGCAGATGACACAACCCTGCTTCCTGAAACTGGGGAGGACCAGAAACACTTGCTGCAGAGGGTCAAGGACTGCAACATTCAGTATGGATTGAGGCTCAATAGCAAGAAGACAAAGATTCTCACCACTGGGCCAAATGGCAGCATCAGGATGGATGGTGAAGAGATTGAGATTGTTCACAGCTTTAGTTTGCTTGGGTCCACAGTCAACACTCTAGGCACCAATAGCCATGAAATTAAGAAACTTATTGCGATGGGGAAGTCTGCTGTTAGGGACCTCTCCAAAGTATTTAAGAGCAATGGTGTCACTCTGGAGACTAAGGGCCGACAGTTACAGGCCATGGTCTTTGCTCTCACTTGTTATGCATCAGAGAGCTAGACAATGACTAAGGAAGATAGAAGGAGAATTAATGCCGTTGAGTTGTGATGCTGGAGGAGAGTATTGAATATACCATGGAATGCCAAGAAAATGAACAGATTCACCCTGAAGAGGGTTAAACCAGGCTTCTCTTTGGAGGCAAGTATTCTGGGGCTTCGTCTGACATACTTTATACATGTTTTAAAGAGGGACAGTTCCTTGGAGAGGTACAGCATGCTTGGGAGGGTGGAGGGACAGCGCAGGAGGGGAAGACCCTCTATGAAGTGGATTGATTCAGTGACTGGAGTCGGGATGTGAGTTTCAGAGGCAATGCGATTGGCACAGGATAGAACAGTTTTTAGGGCTGTTGTACATAGGGTCGTTATGAGTCGCAAGCCACTCGATGGCAATTAACAACAACAACAACTAGTAAAGTTGTATTTCACTCTTTCTGGCCTAGTGACAAGAAGCTATGCTGCAATTCCAATGGCACATGGGTTGAGGCCACCAGCTGCTGTGCAAGAGAAATATATGCAATCTCCTCATGTACGATTTAACTGCCTTTGAAAATCTTCCAGAGGGTCAGCTATGCTTTGATTCCAACTCAATGGTAAGCAACAACAGCAACAATAATGCGGTGCTGAATTAAGACATAGTTACGAGAAGTAATGCTGAGATGTTGAAAGATGTGTAATTGAACTTAAAATATAGAAAACTTCTTCACACTTTTTAGTCATATTTTGCTGCTATTTGCCCTAACATTTATTTATCTTGACCATTCCCCCCGCCCGCATTCTGGAATACTCACTAGTGAATTAGAGAGGGAACAAATGATTCTTGAGACACAAAGAAATGGACATGAATATGAGTGAGAGAGTAGGTACTTGAGAAGTAATTATTAATAAAACAATATCAGAACACATGGTCGTGAATTTACCATATATATTAAGCTTTCTCATATAAATGATTGGCCAAATAAATAATTTGATATACACACTAAGAGGCTAGCAGCATTGAGATAGTAATTTTTTTCACTTTATTCATTCTTAAAATTCTTAGAAGATTTATTTTTTTACAATTCATGATCCAAAGTGGACAATATCTTATCCTTTCCTCAAATACATCTTGGCATATGTCATACTTTATCATGTATTATCTCCAGAAAAAAGGTCCCAATCCATACTCTCTTAAATCTTCATTTACTAATGTACAAAAAGCAAAGAGTGGTGGAGAGTTTTATTTCTTTAGTTATAGATTATACAGCTACCTTCATCCATATAAATGAAGTCCTAATCATATATCCAGCATATTTGTATTATCTGGGTAGAGTATACATTTCAGGATTAAAGGAATAACTATTTAAAAGTACACATGGATTTTCTTTGCTTATTTTCACTCTCTCCTAAAAAATTCTTCTGGAATAATAATAAAGAAAAAAAACCCCAATATACTAATAAATACACTCTTCCTCCAAAAACAAAAGCCCAGACTATTGTCATTCAGCCTTTTGCAACTCATGGTCATCTTTCAACAGTTTTCCATGGCTGTATATGTTTTAGTAAATCTGAAATTAGACAATTAATAAAGAAGAGCAAAGAAGAATTGCTGTCTTTGGATTGTGACATCGGTGAAGACTATTGCATGTAGCACTAAAAAGAAAGGAAAAATCAGTCTTGAAGGAAGCGGTACCTGGGTGCACATTAGAATAAGGGTGGTGAAACTTCACCTCACATGCACTGAGAATGTTATGGGGAGGGACCGATCCTTGGAAAAGGACGTCATTCTGGAAAAGGTAGAGGATCAGAGAAAGAGAGGAAAATCCTCAAGTAAATTGACAGAGGACTACAACAACGGGTTTAAATAAGGACTGTTCAGATTAAGTTAAGGCTCTGATCTGTTGTTCATATGGTGCTATGAGTAGTAATCAATTGAACAACATCTAACAACAGCAACAAATTTAACAAAATTATCTTAAATGTCTTTCTCCCTCAGAGCTGCTGATAGGTTTGAATTCTAGATCTTTCAGTTAGCAGCCTGACACACCATGCATTGAACTACTGAGCCTCCTTAATTTAGAAAGAGAAGGGAGCAATTAAAAAATAATAAAGAAGTTCAGCACAAGATCATATGTTATAAAACAGTTTAAAAAATGAACAATGCTTTATTTATTTTTTTTTGTTATTTTGTGCCACTGAGTTGCTTACTACTCACAGTAACTGTACCTATAATAGCTCTGAAACCTGCTCTACTCTGTGCTAACTTTATTGTCTCCGACACACCTACCTTTACTACCGCAGTAACAGAATCAATCTATCTCATCGAGGGTCTTCCTCTCCGGTGCTGTCTCTCCACCCTTCCATGGATGGTGTCTCTCTCCAACAACTAGTCCATCCTTGAAACATTCCCAATATATGTCAGATGAAGC
This sequence comes from Elephantulus edwardii, assembly GCF_000299155.1. Classification (NCBI taxonomy): domain Eukaryota; kingdom Metazoa; phylum Chordata; class Mammalia; order Macroscelidea; family Macroscelididae; genus Elephantulus; species Elephantulus edwardii. The sequence goes on from NW_006399770.1 coordinate 23,971,736, forward strand.
TTCAGAATTCTTGTCTCCAAAGAGCAGCTTGGTTTCACTCTCTCCTGGATGAACCTCAATCTTCTCCTGGCAGTCCATGGTATATTTAATACTCTTCTCCAACACCAAAGGCGTCACATAAAAGGCATCAATTCTTTTTCTGTCATCCCTAGTCATTGTCCAGCTTTCTGATGTATTATAACTAATTGCAAAAACTATGGTCTGGATCAGGCACACCTTAGTCTCCAGACTAACATTGTTCCTCTTCAGTACTCTGGAGAGGTTCGAGGCAGCAGACTTGCCCAATGCAATTAATCTTTTGATTTCCTGCCTGCTGATACCATGAGTGTTGATTGTGGAGCCAAACAAAGTAAAGCTGTTAACAATCTTAATGCCTTCACCACCTATCATAATGCTGCCAATAGGCCCAGTGGTTAGAATCTTTGTTTCTTGATGTTGAGGTTCAATCCATATTGAAGGCTGCAGTTCTTCACCTTCTGTAACAAGTGTTTCATTTTCGGCAAGCAGGATTGTATCATCTGCATAACTCATGTTGTTGATGAGTCTTCCTTCAATTCTGATGGAACGTTCCTCCTAGTAGAGGCCAAACTCTTAGATGATCTTTTCTGCATATAGATTGAAAATATATGGAGGTATGACACATCCCTGGCTTATACCCTTTTCAATTTTGAACCATGCAGTGTTTCCTTGCTCTGTTCTGACGTCTCCTGATCCAATATAAACTTTGCATAAGCACAATCAAATGTTCTGGGATTCCCATTCTTCTCAGGGTTAGGCACAGTTTGTTGTGATACACACAATTAAATGTTCATGCATTTGTTTTATTAGAGAGGAGAAAACTTCAGCTCAATTGTCTATGGAGGAATATGAGCAAGTAAAACACTTCAGAATGCCAGTAAGTTATAGAATGAGTTTGGAGCTCAAACAAAAGGAATTTAATGGTACATTTTGATTAAAAGTTGAATGCTTAAAACATCCCATATACATATACAAGGATGAGCAAGGATGTCAGCTTAAAGACTAAGGTGCCCTGATTGACGTTATAGCTGTTTCAGTTATTTCTTATGTATCTGAAAGTTGGATAATAATTAGAATGACAAAGAACAGTCTATGTCTTTGAGTTGTGGTGTTGGAGAAGAGTACTATAGTACAGTACTACAGTAGAAAATGAACACTTCATTGTAACAGATGAGGGAAAAACTGTTTAAAAGGAATATATCATTAGGCATTATATGTATGACAGCAATCCAGAAGAAGAGGTGCATTACAAACTGTACTCAGAGAGGGGAAAAGAAATGTGCAACAATGATTGAATTGAGAAACAACAACCCCTCCAAAAAACAAAACAAAACAAAACAAAAACACACACACACAAAAAAAACACACCAAAGTGGACTGAATATGATGCAACAATGAGGGAATAAAAACCTTCTTCTGTAAACTTTTATTAAAATCATAATAATTTTCTAAACCCAAAACAAAACAAACAACCCTGAATAAACAAGTTTTTCTTAGAAGAAATGCAACCACTGTGCAATTATTGATGTAAGGAGGATAAAATTTCATCTCACTAATCCTTGAGGGAAAAAGATATTCTGGGAAAAATGGATAGAGAAAAAAGACAAAAATTATCAATAAAATAGATTGACACAGAGATTTTAAAAATGGGCTTGAGCACGCCAGAGGTTGATATAGGATAGGTCAAGGCTCATAGGATTATTATGAATTCTATTCAACTTGATGGCACCATATACATATAAAGAACATCCACCAACGAAACATTGTCAAATAGTTATATAGAGAATTATATTCCTAAGTTTTAACTGTATGATTAAAATTGAGAAATTTATTAAAGTTCTAATACTTTCAGAAAGGAGCTCTGGTGGCCTAGTGACAAAAAGCTGCTGCCATCCTGAAAGCACGTAGTTTGAGGTTGCCAGATACTCAGTGGGAGGATGAGCAATTTCCTCCCATGCAATCAACTACTTCTGAAAACCTGCTGGAGGGTCAGCTATGGTTGGTTCTAACTCTATGGTACACAAAAACAACAACACTTCAGAGAGAGAGCACTCTAGTGGCATAGTCCATGGGAAGTTGCACTGTTAATCCAAAGGTGGCTTCTCTCTGGCAGTTTAAATCCTCCAGCTTCCCCATATGAGAAAGATAAGCAATCTTCTATATTATTAAAAACCTTTCAAGAGCTGATAGTCTGTCAGCTCTGAGCCACTTCTGAACCAATAGCAGTAAGTTTGAGTTCCATCTTGAATACTGACTGAAGAAGAGAAACCATAGTTGGTGCCTGTTCTTCATCCCAAGTGCCAGATCATGTGCTTATCAAGATACATAGCAGCACCTGGGTATTACATTTGGCCTTTCTCTCCAAAAAAATACTCTGTTATTCTTGATACTGATATTAGAGAATGTTTTTAAAAATAGAACCTGTCCTCAAAGAAATAATATATAAAGTATTACAACTACTAATAAAAGTAGAAAGGTTGGAAAATATCTTTCACATAATTTCCTAAAAAGAAAGGTCTAACTTTTCTGAACGTAAAGAAGTGTTTAGCTTTTTAAAATAATTATATCAAAATGGGGGAAAAAGAAAATTAGAAGTTTACATTAAGAGCACCCAAAATTCAGCCAATGCAATAAAGAGAAAACAATAATGTAATAACATCTTCATAACTGAAGTATATCTTCAAATTAAAAGTCCAAGTACTGATATTAGAAACCTGAAAAAGAGGATATTGCTATAGAGGATATGTATATGGACTCTATTGCTGTATTGTCTTCGTCTCAATACTTATCTCCAGCTTTTATCAATCTGTGAATGGGCTCAAAGAGAAGTTAATTGAAATTTTTTGGCTCAATGTTTTCACCTATAAAATGGGACCGTTGTTGTGTGCTGTAGAGTCGAGCCTGACTGATAGTTGACCCTCCCTCCAGCAGGTTTTCAGAGGCAGTTAATTTAAAGGGAAGAGATTGCTCATTCTTCTCCCTCAGAGCAGCTGCTGACCTTGAACTGTGTGCCTTTGGGATTATAGCTCAGCTTCTTGCCACTAGGCCACAAGAGCTCCCTAAAATGGTACTAGTAATTATAATATTTTTCATTTCAAGATAATGTGAGTATGAAATTATAAAAACACAAGAATTATATTTAAGACTCCTACCAAGGAGATAAGCAAAAGATTTCCAGGACAGTAGCTATGCATCATGCCTCAAGAGAAACCAGTATAAAGTAATAAACAGGTCAGGGGCCTATAGACATGAGATCATTGGGAAAAACAAACAGGACTGATAAATCTCTTGATGTGTTCGAACATCTGGGAAATATTAGAAATAGCTTAATCTGTAAATCAGAACAAGCATAAGAGTTACTACAAGTACATAAAAATGATATGAATAAATATGCAGCTGTGAACTGCAGAAAAAATAAAATACGCATACTAGAAAATATAATTATATTGTTACTGGACTCTAAAATGAGCAACATTTAAAATCACAATAAGGACAGGGTCTTTCTTTAACTTAACTTCTTTTTGTAACTGCCAAGAAGACAGGAGGTAGTCATGTTTCTCTCATAAAATAAATATATTGTGATCTAGTCAGTTCTCTCCATTAGGTTTTTCTTTATTTTTAAGGTTTTTTGACAGTTTTATATTGGTTTGCATACATTTGTATACATTGTGTTTCATTCAGGTGCATTGTCTTTTACACACTACTTCATTCACATTGTGTTTCATACAATCATTAATATACATTCTTTACTCAAGAAGAATACTAACTTTTCTCTCTTGTAGCAGCTACTAGATTTAAACTGCTAACCTTTGATCAGAAGCACAACACAAAACATACTAAGTCCTTCTCTCTCTCTTTGTCTTTATCTCTGCTCCTCTGCTCCTAATCACCTCTGTGCCCACTTTTCTTCTACTACATCAGAAGACAGGCTCGTAGTGACCCATCCTATTCTGAGACTGTAACTTCAAACTGTGGGAAACTGTCTTTCTTGGAGCCTTTATGAATTAAAATCACCAGAGACGCATGGTTTTGGGATTAACAGCACAACTCACTACTGACTATGATAGTAAATGATTAATGTCTGTCTAAAGCTCAGTACTTGTAAACTCAAAGAGCAAACATTTGGTATTTAAAAACAAGGAACTAAATAACTGAGTAAACACAGGTAGAGTATATCAGAGTTTAGAGAGAATGGAAATGTGTTCTTACCAAGTTTATTTGCATTTGTTAAGTGTTTAAAACCCTATTGGCATAATGTACAATATTGGACTGCTTAATGGAAAAGTTAGTTTATTGAATTAATTAGCCCCATTAGGGAAGACAGATGCTCCTGTAAGAGTTACAGCCTCAGAAACCCAGTGGGGGGTTGCCATGAATATTTGGAATAGACTCGTGGACAGTAGGTTTAGTTTTGGTTTCAGTACCTATAAATCAAGGAGGGGGGAAGACTAATTTTTAAATAGAATTTTTCTAAATATCTTGAATTCTTTTAGAATTCTTCTTCTACTTAGGATCCCCTCATTTTAGCTAAATATTCCATGTGTTAGTTCGACCATGCCTTTCTCTAACTCTCTTATCAGGACTGATGCCCAGATTGTCTATTCTTTTCTGAATTTCCTTTGCTCTTCTTTCTGGACCTACAGAGATCCCCTGGGTTATAACAGCAGGTCATTCCCATTAATGCTACTGGCAGGGATGCCCAAAATATTCCTGATTGATTGAAGCATAGTTTGCTAGTCCCTCACTTTCAGGAACACTAAATTCCTTTGCAAATTAAAAACAAACACAGCTGAATTATCTTATGTTTAATTTAGCCTAGCCTAGATTAATGGAACTTCAGGCAGTTTGGAACCCTTAGGAACTTTACTGGGATAATTATAAGAGCTATACATATCAGTGTCATAGTCTCTCCTGCAAACCACTGTTTTTGACAACATAATTTTAATTCTAAAAAGTTAAGTTTTAAACGTGTCCCTATGTATTTATGCATCAGTGGAGAGGCATGGCCAAAGTAGAGCTCGAAAGTGGATAATAATATGCAACAAATTATTACCATTAAAAAATTTAAAAAATATAAGGCATGCTTAAAAACATTTATGTGACAAATAGCTATTGACACAGTGGTCACACACACACACACACAGACGTGTGTGTGTGTGGGCGCGCGCGTATGTGAATACAGCAGCTGAAATGACAATTGTGCTGCCCTTTCACCCCAGCATATTAAACACATATAAAAAGTTTCTTTAGGTTCTAAACCCACAGCCATAATGTATAGCTTGTTTCCTGGATTAGGTAATAGTCATGTCTCTGGCTATTTAATATCATATGTCCCTGGCATGACACAGAGCAAAACAAGAGAAAAAAAAATTAAAGAAATCACAGTGAGTTAATTCACTTAACATCATGCTCTCCAGTCTCTCCCGTGTTAGGTATGCTGTTATTATGTCTGTCGAGTCGCTTGCGACTAACAGCGACCCTAAGTACAACAGCCCTGAACTCTGCTCTGTCCTGTGCCAATCGTACTGTCTCCGATACACCCATCCTGATTACCCCAGTCACTGAATCAATCCACCTCATAGAGAACTTTTCCTTCCTTCGCTGTTCCTCCATCATCCCAAGCATGATGTCCCTCTCCAAGGACTTCTTACAACATGTCCAAAGCATGTCAGATGAAGCCTCAGAATCCTTGCCTCCAAGGAGCATCCCAGTTTAACCCTCTCAAGGTTGAATCTGTTTGTTTTCCTAGCGGTCCATGGTACATTCAATACTCTTCTCCAGCACCACAACTCAAAGGCATCAATTCTCCTTCTATCCTCCTTAGTCACTGACCAATTCTGTGATGCATAACAAGTGATAGCGAAGACCATGGCCTGTATCAGATGCACCTTAGTCTCCAGAGAGACACCATTGCTATTCAGTACTTTGGAGAGGTCCCTTTCAGCAGACCTTCCCATCGCAAAACATGTTTTAATTTCCTGGCTACTAGTGCAGAGAGTGTTGACTATGGACCCAAGCAAACTAAAGCTGTGTGCAATCTCAATCTCTTCATCATCCATCCTGATGCTGCCAGTTGGTCCAGTGGTGAGAATCTTTGTCTTCTTGACATTGAGTCTCAATCCATATTGAAGGCTGCAGTCCTTGACCCTCTGCAGCAAGCACTTCAGGTCCTCCTCAGTTTCAGCAAGCAGGGTTGTGTCATCTGCATAATTCAGATTGTTGATACATCTTCAACCAGTCCTGACCCCACATTTCTCCTTATAGAGCCCAGCCTCCTGGATAATCTGTTCTGCATACAGTTGAAAAAGTATCGAGACAGGAGACAGGACACATCCCTGGCATACACCATTCCCTATTTTGAACCATGCAGTGTTTCCTTGCTCTGTTCTGAAGACTGCCTCTTGGTCCAAGTATAGGTTTCTCATTAGCATGATCAAGAGTTCTGGGATTCCCATTCTTCTCAGAGTCAGCCACAGTTAGTTATGATCCACACAGTCAAATGCCTTTGCATAATCAATGAAGCACATATAGACATTCCTATGGTATCCCCTGCTTTCTTTCAGCCAAGATCCATCTAACATCAGCTACAATTTCCCTAGTATCACAACCCTTTCTAAACCCAGCCTGGACTTCTGGTAGTTCTCTGCTGATGTGCTGTTCCAGTCCTTTTTGGATAATCCTCAGTAGAATCTTGCTTGCATGTGATATCAGTGATATTGGCACAACTTGGTAAGACTGTCCAGGGCAGCATCTACTTCTTTCAGCTTGAAAAATGCCAAGCTAGTTCTTCCATTTTTATTCTCCAATTTTAGATCTCTTTACATTCTGTTAAACAGTTTACTTTGTCTTACTAAGCTGCCCTTTGGAATCTTCTTTCTGCTCTTTTACTTTAGCATCTCTTCCCCCATTTTTTTGGTTTCTTTATGAAATTTTCAGTGTCTCTTCTCTCATCCATTTCAGTCTTTTAATTCTCCTCTGTCTTTGTAGTGGTTTTTTGCTCTCTTAATGGATGATATTCTTAATGTTATTTCACAGCTCATCTGGTGTTCAGTCATTGGTGTTCAATGTTTCAAACTTCTTCTTAAGATGATTTTTAAATTCAGGTAAGATAGCACTCAAGAGTATATTTTGGTTCTTGTGGATCTGTTTTAATATCCAGCTTCAACTGGAACTTTTACATGAGTAATTGATGAGCTGTACTACAGTTAGCGCCTGACCTTTTGAGTTTTGAGTGCTGACATTGAGCTTTTCCAATGATTTCTTCCACAGATAAAGTCAATTTAATTTCTATGCAGGTCATCTGGTGAGGTCCATGTGTAAATTTGTTGTTTGTGGCTTTTTAAAAAAGGTATTTGCAATGAATAAATTATTGACTAATTCTATCATTTTATTTCCAGCTAGTTTTAGTCACAAAATCTGTAATTTCCAACTACCCATCCTTTTTCATTGCTTCCAACTTTTGTATTCCATCACCAATTATCATTAATGCACCTTTAAAAAATTTTTTTTATTTGTATTGTATTATTTTACGTGTACTGTCAAATTAGATCTGACTAGTACAGGAGGAGATTGCCGCCTCCTCCTCCAGCAGAGCATCTGGTGGATTTGAACCACGTACCTCTGGGATTGCAGTGCCACATCTTGCCATTAGGCCACCAGAGCTCCCTCATTAATGCATCTTGATTAGATATTTGGTGAATTTTGGAATGCAAAATTTTATACAAATCTTCAATTTCCTCCTCTTTGGCTTTAGATATTGGTACACACATTTGAATGATATCCTGAGTGCTGGCACGTTTGGTGCTGGTATACTTGGAAGGCCCTTGGAAAGGTAGAGGGATTAATTTGTAATTTAGAAAAATGAAAGCAGTTGAATAGCAATAACAGGTAAGCAATTTGATGTAGTTAAGTATGTTGTTGTTGTTATGTGTCATTGAGTTGCAGGCATAGCGACCCTATGAAGGAGAGTCCTAGACGCTTGGGTGCCTTTCATCCTCTCTCCAGGTTCATAGGGTTTCCGGAGGCAAGCTATTACAGAAGTGGATCCCACTCCTCCTTCCACGCTTGTTTAATCAGGGAGATCCGCCCCACTCTCAGTCCGCATTGGGTAGCCAACCATTAAGGCATTTGACACATCCGTGTCACAGTGTTCAGCCTCACAGCAACCACAAGTGACCTAGGGACGGCAACTTGTACACCAGCGTTATACGACCTAGAGGAATGTCTGAACAAAAACAATGAAAGATGAAAGACTGGCCGGAGGGCCACAAACTAAAAGTTACTCACCTTTGTCTTGGTTACATCGTTTTCTCTTCACTGGGCCAGCTGATATCTCTCTCTCTCTGTCTCTCTCTGTCTCTCTCTGTCTCTCTCTGTCTCTCTGTCTCTCTCTGTCTCTCTCTCTTGAGCCCTTTTGGGCTTGAAGCCGCTGCTGCCTTCAACCCAAGGCCAAGCACGGCTTCCCTGGCTCCTGGAGGCAGAGTCGCCTTTCTCCAGAGATCGCCATAACACAACTCCCACATACACAGCACCATGCTCTCTGGCCAAAGGATCATAGCCACCCTGGGTGGGGCAAACCTGGGCGATTATGGACGTCTCCTCCCTCCTCTTCTTCTCCTTTTGGGCTTGAAGCCCCTGGTGCCTTCAACCCAAGGCCAAGCGTGGCTTCCCTGGCTCCTGGAGGCAGAGTTGCCTTTCTCCAGAGACCGCCACAACACAACACAACACAACACAACACAACACAACACAACTCCCACGTACACAGCATCATGCTCTCTGGCCGAAGGATCACAGCCGTAGTTAAGTATACAGAGTTCAAATACAATGAAGTTAAAGAAACAAGTAGTTTGATACAAAATTCACTAGTAGACTTGGTCTTGACATCTGACTTTGAAAAGGCATTTTTCAGTACGGTTTCTGAGCTTGTGACTGGGGAGATTCTGAGCTTGTGACTGGGATATTTCACAACTAAGGAGAACAGACTTCTGTAACTTACATATTTTTAATTTATCAGAGGATATATTATGTAAGAATAACATCAGAGTTATAAACTATAATCACTCAAATCCTGCTTAGACTGGAAACTCAAAGGCATATTAACATCACAGTCACCTGTTAGCTGCAACAAAATATGCTATAGGAATAAAGAGGAGAGGGTCTGGAATTCTTCCTAGACAAGGTTTGGTGGTGAAGGACGTTTTCAGGGGGAAGTAATATTTATCTGGATATTTAAAGAAGAGTGTAGTTTGTCAAGTGACAGAAGGCATCTTTGTCCTCAGTTATGCCTCTAAGTAGAGTACACATGCACAGCCATCAAAAAAGGTCCCAAAACGGCAACTATGATATATTCATTTTCATGCATGATTTTGTTCACCTCAATGTTATCACAATGCACATCAGTGAAAAAAACTGAAGCATCTTCCTATAGTCTTTCTTCCATTTATTTTGATTCTAAAGAAAGTAATTAGGCAATTAGGCATATACCTTTTCAGTTTTAATCTTTTGATTCTTCGTTCAGTTGCTACAGGGACAGATCAGACTAATAATGACTCCATGTGTGTCCAAGGAGAACTCCACTTCATATATCCAGGGGCTGATTTTTCTGAAAGTGCTCACTCCTAACTTTTAACTTACTCATAATTTCACTTGTATTCATAGACATTTTAATATAAATGAAGTATTTCATTCTTACATAATGCTTATCTAGGAAAAAACCCTCAAAACTCATTGCCATCACGTTAGAACTCATAACTGACCCTCCAGTGGGTTTTCAGAGGCTGTAAATTATATATGAGATTCCTCATTTTTTTTCTCCCACAAAGGATCTAGTGTATTCAAACTCCTGCCATTGGGTTAAAAAATTCACTATCCACTTATATACTAAAAATGCAAAGAAGATGTCTTTCCCTTCTCTACTTCTTTTCTTGTCATCTGCTATCTGGACTGCAATTGAGGGCCTGGAAGTCTAGCAGCCAGATGAATAGAAATTATATAAAAGGATGGTAGAACAATGAGATAACAATTACTTAAATTCCCATATATTTCCTGAATGAATAAAATCTTTCTACTGACCTTAGAGTCTGCACTATGTCCTTTTAGATTTACCTAAAATTCAAGAAAAAAAATTTCTTATTTACATTAATGTTGTAAATATGAGATGGTATTATAAATAAAAAAACCACTGAATTCACTTCAGTTTCAGTTTCTCTGTAAAAATCATACTTGAACATTAATTCACACTAAATTGAAAATATTTACCCATGTTTTTTCTTTTAAACGATTAGATTTAAAGCACATCTCTATTTTCAGGTAAGCTGAATATTAAGCTCTCCTTTAGAGCTTGTTCAGAGGGAAATCATTTAAAACCTTTTGTGTTTAATGATACAAGGAAACTACAATCACCTTTTAAAAATGCTTGGTGAAAGCAGGTTTTAAATCAAAACAACAATGCCATTTGTATTAGGGATGGACAGTCACCGAAAGATTAGAATTTGGGTTCCAATTTGCAAACAGGGCTTGTGTTTGGATTAGGATTTGACTCTAATTTTTCTTTATGGATTTAGATAAAGCTCTTATTAATCACTACCCCTGAAGAGTGGCTTGAGTCTGTGTGGATGAACAATAGATACATGTTCCATTCAATAATCTCAAACAAATGAAAATATTATCAGCGATTCCAGCCAAGCTTTCTGCCTCTGAGAATTTGATTGCTCTTAAAGAAATTCTGATATTTTTGAGAAGTACAGAACAATTTTAGAATCCATTTAAAGTCATTACTAATTACTAATCCTGAGTACTAATAATAATCCTTATTAGTAATCCTTATTACTGATTGCTGTTGAGTCTCATCAAGTTAGAACAGACCGTAACTGAGTCTCCAGTGGATTTTTTAGAAAGAGTAAATCACACAGGAGGACACTGCCCATCCTCCTCCTGCAGAGCAGCTGGTGGATTTGAAATGCATGCCCTTGGGATTGCAGTGCAGCTTCTTATCACTAAACCAACAGAGCCCCTGAAGAAGGACATCCATGTTGAGATCATTTAGGGATGAACATTTTTTCCTTGCATGTGTGTTACTAGTTACTGTATTATTGATCATTTAAAGAATTCAAGTAAAGCAAAATCCTTCATTTTAAAATTATAATTAAACCCTGAAATAACATACCTATGATACTGTATCCAACTCAGATATTGTAGAAAATTGCTCCCTAAAAGCTTTTCAACCTACTTTCCACTGTAAGAGTGTGCAAAACTTATCTTCTATGCATGGAAATAGGATGGTGAAGGAAGGTCAAATGGAGAAAGTGAGGTAAATCTATTTTAGGATCTGGAGCTGACAAATATCAGATCTAGATTTCCTTTAACACTCTATCCAAATATTCCCTAATTTAGAGGCATGAGTTCCATCTACCCTGGGAATTTCTGAATGCCTGCTACTGTCTAGGAACTCTCAATCAGCACAAACCTCAGATTCTACTTACAAGTGTTATTATATACCACGGAGTCAGTTCTCACTCACGGTGACATTATGCACAGCAGAATGGAAAACAGCTTAGTCAGTTATAATTCTCATAATCCTTACTCAGTTTTGGCCCATTGTAACTACTATGCCAGTCTATCTCATGGAATGTCTTGTTTCTCACTAACAACAGAGTTTATTATGCATAATTATTTTCCTCAGGATTAGGCCCATTTGAATAGTATATCAAAATATGTAAAATAATAGTCTTATAATTCTCAACTCAAAGTTATGTCTGTAGTTAATAAAAAAAGAAAAACCTATTTTTCCTTTGTAAAGTCTGTTGTTTACTCAGAATTTTTGGTCAATAACACAATTACAACATATCAATTATCCATTAGTCTTCTTTACCCATTTTCCAGGTATTGTTACATAAGAGGTGCTTGACAAGACCATGACTTGAGTCAAGCTCACCATTGTTGTTAAAGTAACATCTTTATTTTTATATTAAAAAGGTTTTTTGCAGTACATTTACCCAATGCAGATTACATCTTGATTTCCTGACTGCTGATTCTATGAGTAATATGATTCTTGCTTATAGATGCAAGTAAAATAAAACTCTTGACAATGTCAATCTTTTCTCCACTAACCACAATGTTTATTTTTAGTCTAGTTGTGAGGATATTTGTCAACATGTTTCATAACATGTCCAAAGGACATGCTATGAAGTCTTTCATCCTCAATTCCAGGGTAAATTTTGGCTATATTTCCTTCAAGATATAACTGAATGTTCTCTAGGCAGTACATTAATCTTGTTATTGAATCAGACAGTTCAATAATATTTATCAATATGTTAATTTAAATTCATCAGTTATTATATCTCAGCATAAAACAAAACCCCCACACTTGTAGGTGAATTAAAAAAAGGGGGAAAATAAAAAACACCCAGTATATAGACTAAATGTAATACATTTGTTGTTGTTGTTTGGTGCCTGTCGAGTCGTAGAAGACTCATAGCGACCCTATGAACGAACAGCCGGAGCACTGTTCATAAATAGAATTTCTGGAGGCAAGCTATTTCGGAAGTGGATGCCACTCCTGCTTCCAAGCTTGATTTAGTCGGGAAGCTCCAGCCAACATTGTCTCCCAAGGGGTAGGTAAGACAGTTACCAACAATAATTTAACTTCTTAAGTGGTTGAACCTTTGAACTACATTCATTATATTATGTGGAGTTTTACTGTATTGAGAAATAAAGTAAAATTCCTTTTAGATTACATATTGCCAAGAACAAACAATTCAGCACTAACAATATCAAACAAAATCTCCTGTGAACAGTTTGTATTTATATATGCTTGAGTCTTATCACAAAAACTGTGATTAGAGTGTGATAATGGTGACCAGGCATCTTCCCTTTGAAAAACTTATCTAATAATTTTAAAGTTTATCAAGTGGAAATCATTATATTGTAATTAAATTTTGCCTTCTCATAAAGATGAAAAATTCCTTAAGGTTTTAGGACTAACTTTTATATTTTCTTTGATTATTCAATATTGAGTGAAACAGTATATTGTGGCAACTCTAATAATCATGATTTAGAAACTTCATCTGCAACTTATAATGTATTTTGTAAATCAAGCTTCTATTACTGGAACTCCTCTGTTCTGAAATATAGAGGATTCTAGTATAAATTGTGTGTGTGTGTGTGTGTGTGTGTGTGTGTGTGTGTTGTTGTTGTTGTTGTTGTTAGGTGTCGAGTCGAGTATGACTCATAGTGATCCGATGAACAAAAGATCTAACTCTAGTCCTGTCCTGCACCATCCATGTCACCACGACAATTCACCTGCTTGAGGGTCTTCCTCTCCTTTACCAACCCTCTAACCTTCCCATCATGATGTCCTTCTCTAAGGAACATGTCCTAGCACCATGCCAAAAGTATGTGAGGCAAAGCCTCATCATTCTTATCTCCAAAGAGTACTCATACTGTACGCTTCAAGATATATCTGTTCATTTTCTTGGCCGTCCATGGGTGGTTCAGGTCTCTTCTCAAACACCACAGCTCAAAGACATCAACTCTTTTTCTGTCATCCTTAATTCATTGTCCAGGACTTGGATGTATAGCTGGTAATCACAAAGACCATGGCCTGAATCAGATGCACCTTAGTCCTCAAACTGACATCACTACTCCTCAATAATATGGAAAGGTCCCTAAGTGCAGATTTCTCCAGTGCAATGTGTCTTCTTATATCCTGACTGCTCGTACTACTGGTGTTAATTGTGGAACCAAGCAAGATGAAGCTGTTGACAGTTTCAATCTCCTCTCCATCCATCATGACACTGCCTATTTGTCTAGTGGTAAGAATCTTTGCTTTCTTGAAATTGAGATGTAGTCCATACTGAAGGCTGCAGTCCTTGTTCTTCTGCAACCAGTGCTTCAAATATCTGTATAACACAGGTTATTGATGAATCTCTCTCTAATCCTGATGCCGTATTCCTCTTCAGAGAGTCCAGCTTCTTGGATAATTGGCTCATTATATAGACTGAACAGGTATAGAGATAGAACACATCCCTGACATACTCCTTTTCCAGTTCCAAACCATGCAGTGTCCCCCTGATCCATTCACACAACAGCCTCCTGATCCAGTTTCCTCATGAGCACAATCAAGTGCTCTTGGGATTCCCACTCTCCTCATTGTCAGCCACAATTTTTCATGATCCACACAGTCAAATGCCTTTGCATAGACAATAAAGCAAAATACACATTCTTCTGATATTACTTGCTTTCAGTCAGGATTCATCTGACATCAGCAATTATATCCTTGGTGCCAAAGTATCTTCTAAATCTTGCTTGAACTTCTGACAATTCCCTATCTATGTACTGTTCCAGCTGATTTTGAATGATCTTAAGCAGTATTTTGCTTGCAAGGCATATAAATTATATTGTTCTATAATTTCCATATTCTTTTGGATTATCCTTCTTGGAAATAGTAACAAATATGGACCTCTTCTAATCCGTTAGCCAGACAGCTGTCCTCCAAATTTCCTGGCATAGACTGGTGAATGAATCCAAGGCTGCATCTGTTAACTGAAACAAGTCAATTGGTATCCCATCAATTCCTGGGACCTTATTTTTTGCCAATGCCTTCAATTCAACTTCTACTTCCTCTTTCGTTACCGCTGGCTCCTGTTCATATGGTACTTCCTGAAATTTTTCAATGTCAATCAATTCTTTCCAGACAGTGACTCTGCATATTCCTTCCATTTCTTTAGATGCTTTCTGGATCATTCAATTTATTTCCCATAGCATCTTTCAACCTTGCTACACAAGGCTTGAATTTGTTTCTCAGTTCTTTCAGCTTGAGAAATGAAGAGTGAATTCGTCTCTTTTTATTCTCCAATTCCAGCTCTCTGCACATTTCATTATAATACACTGCTTTGTTCTCCCAAGTTGCTCTTTGAAACCAATCTATTCAGCTCTTTCAATTTGACATGTTTTCCTGTAGATTTGGCTTCTCGGCATTCTAGTACAATATTTAGAGTCTCTTCTGACATCCATTTCAGTTTTTTATTCTTCCTTTGTTTTTGTAATGACCTTTTGATTTCATCATGGATTATATCATCCCACAACTCATCTGGTCTTCTATCATTGATGTTCAATGCCCTAAACCTATTCTTAAGATGATCATGATGCATGGAAATCCTAAGTCTCTGTAAATTTTCAGTAAAATTAATAATAATAAAAAGTGTTTAAAAAGATGATTATAAAATTCCAGTGGAATTGCCTCAAATCATATCTTGGTTCCTTTTGACATAATTTAATTTTCTTTAGACTCAATTTAAACTTACATGTTAGTAATTGTTGATTTGATCCACAATCTGACCCTGGCCTAGTGTGACTGCAAATATTGAGTTTCTTCAATGATTATACATACACAAACACACACACACACATTCATATATACATATACATATATACACATATGCACATACATACATATACATCTCTCTCTCTCTCCTCTCTCTCTCTCTCTCTCTCTCTATATATATATATATATATATATAACAGATTTTTTGGGAGGCTAACCTTTATGAGAATGATTTTGGCATTAGGTTTGGAGGAAGACTCATTAACAACCTACCTTATGCAGATGGCACAACTTTGCTTGCTGAAACTGAGGAGGACCTGAAGTGCTTGTTATAGAAGGTCAAGGACTCTAGTATTCAATATAGATTGAAGCTCAACATCAAGAACACAAAGATTCTCACCACTGAGCCAGTTGGCAGCATCATGAAAGATGGAGAAGAGACTGAAGTTGTTAACAATTACAGCTTGCTTGGCTCCACAATCAATACTTTCTTTTGCAGTAAGAAAATGAAAGGCCAAATTGCATTAAGTAAAACTGCTCTCAGGGGCTTTTCCAGAGTACTGAGAAGCAATGGTGTCAGTCTAAAGACTAAGGTATGCCTGATCCAGTTCATGGTCTTCGCAATTACTTCTTATGCCTCAGAGAGCTGGACAATGACCAAGGATGATAGAAGAAGAATAGATGCCTTGGAGTTGGGGTGCTGAAGAAGAGTCTTGAACATACCATGGACTGCTAAGAAAACAAATAGATCTGTGTTGGAGAGAGTGACTCCACGTTTCTCTTTTGAGGGTAAGATTTTGAAGCTCTGTCTCACATACTTTGGCCATGTGGCCAGAAGAGACTGATCCTTGGAGAAGTACATCACTTTCAGGAAGTTGAAGGGACAGCACAGGAGAGAAGACCCTGAATGAGATGGATTGATAAAGTAACTAGGGCAGTGGGGTAGGTGTATTAGAGTCAGTGAGATTGACTCGGGACAGGGCAGGCCCCAGAGCTGTTGTACACAGAATTGCTATGAATTGCAGATGACTGAATGGCACATAACAACAACAATAATTCTTAGTCTGATCCACAGTCCAATTCTGGCCTAACTTTGACTGCCTATACTAAACTTCTCCAATGATTCTTTCCACAGATATAGTCAATCTGATTTTTATGCAGCCCATCAGGTGAGATCCATGTGTAAATTCACTGCTTTTGTCTTTTTTAAACACTTATTTACAATTAATAAATCATTGAAAACACAAAATTTCATTTTTCTACTTCCAAATTCATTCCTATCACCAAGTTCATATTTTGCAACTACTATTACTTCTTCACTTTTTCTAACTTTGACATTCTAGTCACCAATTATTATTAACGGATCCTGATTGCACGTTGAGTCAGTTTCAGATGGCAAGATTTGGTAAAAAAAAATTAATTTTTTTCCTCTTTGGCTCTACATGTAGGAGTGTCTATTTGAATAATAGTCATATTAATGAGTCTTCCTTGTATGTGTGTGGATAATATCCTATTACTCACAGTATTATATTTCAGAGTAGAACTTGAAATTGACTTTTTGAGTATGAATGCAACACCTTTCTTCTTCTGTATTTCTTTAACAGCAGAGTATATCTTACTCAAAGTGGACAAAGCTAGTCCATGTCATTTCACTAGCATGTCGGTGTTCATTCACTCCATTTCATTTTCCACAGTTTCTAGTTTTTCAACATCCAACATATGTACTTTCTTTGTTTTAATTATTAGATTGTTTGCCATTGATTTTCCTTATTCCAACTGATTTCCACTCTGGGCTCTACCACTACTACTGTAACTATCTACATTCCTATGACCTATGACTCAACTGACATTGAGAGTAGAGGTAGAAAGTATTTATGAATTATAGAGACAACAGTGAGACAAAAAGACTCAGTAATTTTGCATACAATGGCTTCATAAACAGAAAATTTTCAATCTAAGAATAAATTAAAGTAGGAATTATAAATGGCAAATAAAGCTTCTCATCACAATTTAGATGCTAATTCAGCAGAAATTCATAGAGATATAGTGTTGTTGTTATTATCTGTCATTGAGTTGAGCGTAACTCATAGACACCCTGTGAGGATAACTGAATCCTGTCCTATCCTGTGTCTTCATCATCTCTGACACACATGAAGTCATTGCTGCAGTCGCTGTGTCAATCATCTCATTGGAGGTTTTATTCTCTTTTGATGACCCTTCACCTTTCCAAGAATGATGTCCCTTCTAAAAGAATAGTTTGTTCTAGCAATACACCCAAAATATGAGAAATAGTTTCACCATCTTTCTTTTAAAGAGCACTCCTTCCAAGACAGTAGCTTGTTCTAGGGAAATCTGAACAATGGCCTTATCTATGATGATAAAGCTGATATATCTAAGGAATGTCCAACTGAAAAGTACCCAATAGTTCTTACAAGTATTGACGGAGTGTGACTCCTAAAATGATGAGTATTTTCTATTGGCTCATTGGATGTTGGCATGCAATGAGAGCTGGAAAATGATGAAAATGTGACTTCAAGTTCATTTTATCGCTAAAAATTTCTGGGACATTGTTAGTCTTCACATGCTTTTCTGTTGTTTTTGTTTTGTGCTGTCAAATTGAATCAACCAATAGCTGACCCTGCAGTGCGTTTTCAGATCTATTAAATCATCAGACAATGACTAAAGATGACAAAAGAAAAATCGGTTCCTTTGTGTTTTGATGCTAGGGGAAGAGTATTGAACATACGATGGACTTCCAAGAGAACAAACAGGCCTGTTCTGGAGATAGTGAAGCTGGGTTTCTTCTTGGAGTCAAGGATTTGGAAACTCTATCTCACATAGTTTTGGCATACTTCCAGGAAGAACCTGTCCTTGGAGAAGGACATCATGCTTTGAATGGTATAGGATCAGTGTAGGATAGGAAAACCCTAGGTGAGACGGATTGATACCATGACTGTAACAATGTAGACAGGTGAGTCAGAGAAAGTTGCTTCAAGATAGCGCAAGTTTCAGACCTATTGTTCATACCATTGCTATAAGTTCTATTTGACTCAACGGCACATAAAACAACAATATATGCTCTATGAAAATAACTTTTTAAGTACTAGAATAAAAATCACTTTATTTTGTTTATTGAATAGAAAGAAAGTTATTTAATTGTGTGTAAAATATGTGTGTGTAGTCTACTCTGTTCATTAAAATATCTTAACCTACACTGATTTGAAACTCCATATTAACTTAGTGGGCCATGCAGCCCTCTTCAGTCACACTGTGATGAAAGGGTCTTATCAAATGTTTATTTTAGAGTAAAACAATTTTGATAATTTCTTATTTAAAAAATATAGGTACAACTCTTATCACATATCACATTATGGAGGCCGAGGATTTTGTTTGTTTATTTGTTTTCCACTTTGTAGATGATGAGCAAAGTAAATGTGATTGTGAAGAGCCCGGGCTCTAAAGCTAGTCTGTCTGAATTAATATTTTGCTTCTCTTATTCCAGTTGTGTGATTTCTTGCAGATTATTTAAACTCACTGGATTCCTGTTTCATGGTGCTGTAAGTAAAATAAATTAATACTTGTAAATTATTTTGAAAGTGCTTCAACGTTTTGTAACTCTTTTTAGCTTTTAATTTTAAAATTATTTTAGACACACAAAGATTGCAAATCAATTCAGAAAAGCTTTGCGTGCTTCTCATCTCTATCTCTAGTTAGAAAAACTCTTTGACATTTTAAATTACTGACTAAACTAGAATTCTCCTAATTTGTAGCATATGTTAATAATATCAAGTATTAAAGGATTTATCAGTAATTGTGACTATAATTGAATTAAAACTTTGTTTGTGGTAGAACATCCCTAAACCTCAAATATCATCAGAAGATATTGTAGAAAAACAACTACTTAAATTTATTAAAGCTGTTTTTCAAATTATAGCACAGAAACAAAATTTTATTGTGTGATTATATTTTAATGCTGTGATCCATTAGGGAAGCACTCTGCAAAGGAGACATTAATTAATTTTTTTAAAAATTTCAGGAACATTTACAGAGATTTTGGATTTCCATTCATTCATTGTTAATTTTTTCTCCCTGCTCACCCCTCCCTCTCAGTTCGCTCTTCTCTTTGAAGAGTAAAAGAAAAATTCCTTCATTGGTATACAATCACTCACCCCCCCACAAAGCCCCGAGTACACTCCACTATGAAACCTTCATTCCAGACTCTTGTCATAACCATAATACCCATCATATATCACCTTTGAAGAAGGTGAATGGATGAAGACTGATGTAATAGAAGAAGCAGGAGTATATATAGAAGAACAAACTTGAAGAGATAGGAAGATTGTTTTTAGTAATTAGGCATAAGATATGATTAATAAGTGATGAAGAATAGTACATATGTCTAGAGAAGAACTACAACCAATGTGTGTGTTATAATAAACATTTTTCTATTTTATGTGATAGCTAAAATGATCCATTGTTATTTTATTTAAAAGAGAAAATAGTCCAATAAATAAAGATGTAGAAAGGGTAGCAATGATAATTATAGCATCTGTTTCACAACAAACAATTCTACCTCCACACCAAGACCTTATTGGGCCCTGGACCTTGAGGAAGTATCTGGAAACTGGAAAAAAAAGCCGTTTTGATTCCATGAAGATCCGTGGCACCAGGGATATCATTCTTGTTGTTAGGTAGATCCTGGCTAACAGCAGAGAATGTCAGAAGAATATCAATTTGTGCTTTATTGACTATGTAAAGGTATTTGACTATGTGCATCATAATAAAGTATGGCTAACATTAAGAAAAATGGGAATTCAGAACACTTAACTGTTCTTAAAGGAAACCTATACCTAGACTAAGAATCTGTGCCCCGAATGGAACAAATGAACACTGCATGGTCTAAAATTAAAAAAAAATGTGCATTAACGTTATATCCTTTCCCCATACCTATTCAGTATATTTGCTTACCAAGTCATAAAAGAGGCTAGACTTAATGAAGAAGAATGGTGGCATCAAGATCAGAGAAAGACTCATCAAAAACCCGAGTTATACAGATGACACTACCTTTCTTGTTGAAAGTGAGCAGGACTTGAAGCACCTATCACAGAAGATCAAAGGTGACAGTCTTCAATATGAATTGTATCTTAACATAAAGAAAAAAATCTTACTACTGCACTGATCAGCAACATGATGGAGAAAATACTGAAATTGGCAACAATTTCATGTTAGTTGGATCTACACCCAACACCCTTGGTACCACTAGCAATCAGGAGACCAGGAAATGCATTGTTGTTGTTGTTGTACATTAGGAAAAACCTGCAGTCAGGGACCTCTTCAAGTTCTTGAAAAACAATGAAGTCAGTTTGAAGACTAAAGTGTGCCTACATATGAGAGTTGGACAATGAATGTCAGAAGAATCAATGACTTTAAGTTGTGACGTTGCAGAAGAGTACCGAATATCCCATGGACTGTCAAAAAAAATTGATATGTTATAGAGAAAGTGCAACTAGAGAGCTTTTTGAAAGCAAAGACGATGAAGTTTCACTTCACACACTTTGGGCATATTGTTAGGACAGGCTATTTCTTGGAAAAAGACATCATGCTTAGAATAGTAAGGATCAGTGAAAGAGAGGAAGATTCTCAACCAAATGGATTGATATAGTGTCTATAGCAAAAGGCTTAAATGTGTCAGAAATTATAAGAATGGCACAGAAAAGGAAAAGCTTGGGTTCAGATCTGTTGTTCATAAGTATCCATGAGTTGTACTCAACTTGAAGGCCACTAATAATAACTAGAAATCATTGATGGCCTAGTGGCAAGTAGCTGCACTGCAATCCAAAAGACATGTGGTTTGAATCCACCACCTACTCCACGGGAGAAGGATGGACAGGCTCCACTCGTGCAATTAACTGCCTCTAAAAACCCACCAGAGGGTCAGTTACTGGCTGGTTCCAACTTGATGGTATACAATGACAAAAACAAGTTCAATACAGTGCCTAGTGTAGTTGTTGTTGTGTACTCTTGAGTCAAAACTGAACCATAGCTGACAGTTTTCAGCGACAGTTAATTGTGAAGGAAATTGTCCGTCTTTCTCCTGTGTAGTAGCTGGTGGATTTGAACCGCAAGCCTTAGGGACTGCAGCACAGCTTCTTACCACTAGGCCACTAGAGTTAACATTTTATAAATAGCAGTTATATTATTGCATTATTATTATTATCATCATAATTATTATAGTGACATATCTACTAGTTTGGGAAATATTTAGCTCTATACAGTTTTGGAAAACATTCTGGAGACTAAAACCAGAATGTTAATATTGAGTGAGACATTCATATGCATCAATATATTTCCTTTCAGATTTGAGATTAGACTATTATAATTGCATATGCAATTAAAATATGTATATTTGAGCTATAATAGAAAAATCTCATATATAATTTAACCAGCTTTTGCTTGATCTTACCTAAAGGCTATTTTTTTTTTTCATATCTTGTTTCTTTTGCAGAAGAAACTAAGAGAGATAGAAATAACAACAAATCACAAGATTAAAAAACAAACAACAGAAAGACTGTATAGCCTATAAATTAGGGTATTGCTTCATGAAAAATACAAAATAATTTGACTTTTTTAAAGGAAAAAATAAGTGCTATAAATTATTTTTAGGTTTTCATTTTTTATCTTGTCAAACATGTTGTTGTTAAGTGCCGTCCAGTCTTAGACGACTCATAGCAACCCTATGAAGGAGCGTCCTCGACAATTGGTACCTTTCATCCTCTCTCCAGGTTCATAGGGTTTCTGGAGGCAAGCTACTATGGAAGTGGATGCCACTCCTCCTTCCAAGCTTTGTCAACCATGTAGGATTTTTTAAATGCTCTTTCTTTTTAGTTTTTTTCTATGATCACTTTTTGCTATTTATTTATTCATATGTGGATAGTGAGAGTCACATTGCCTGCTTAAAACCTAGTTCTGAATCTATCTACTCTGATTTTTATGTCAAAGTGGTGTTAGCCTAAAAGTTAACTTTTTAAAGCCATTAGTTAACGGCATCTGGTCTCCAGCTACCTTAACTGCAGACATATGATCTTGCAAATCAGCATGAGCTTGCAAATCAGTATAAGTTGTGGGACTAGGATAAGAGAAAGAATGTCTCTCACACTGGGCAGCAAGGCTTGAGATCAGCAAGTCTTGTGTCAGTAATACTTCAGGTGAGCAAGGCTTGTGGCAGCAAGACCCTGGTGATAGTGAGACCCTGGTGGTGGATGGAATGTGGCATTGCTGTGTACAAATGGTGGCAAAGTGTGACCTGAGGCGTCTTGCATTTGTTTTGGACATAGTAAAGGCTTAACTGTTCTTGCCAGATGTTTGAAGGAGAAGCAGACTTATAACTCTTCTGAGGCAAAAATTGCTGGATGATTTGAATTTGACTACTGACCTGAAAAGAGAGCCTAAACTGATTGAAAAATTGTGCCCTGGGACTGCTTGACTAAAGATTGAATTTGCATTGGGTGATATTCTTTGCCTCCCCCACTCACTTCCTTAATAAACTCTATTGTTTATACCATACCATACCATACCATACCATACCATACCATACCATACCATACCATTGTTGAGTCAGGAACGAAGAAGCAAACCTCTGCTGCTGGGATTCTAGAGGCACCATGGGACTGGGTCATGGGCTCTTTATCTGTTTTGTGTTCTGGAGCAGTGAGGGGCTGAGCTATTCCTACTCCCTCTGGCCCTTTCAGAGATATGCTCAAGGCCGTGTGACCTTATGTACCGGTTTCTCTTCTTTATAGAGTCAATAATAGAGTAAAATGCCTGCCCTTTCTATGTCGACAGAGTCCCTACCCCTAATACTCTATTAAGATGCAATACCTGCTCTCATTAATTCTTGTTACAGTGGCAAAATGGTTAAATATTCATATGCTAACCAAAAGTTCAGTAATTTAAAACTATTTGATGCTTTATTGTAAAAAGATATAGCAGCATTCTCCTGTTATGATTACAGATTTGGAACTGTTATGGGGCAATTCTACTTTATCCCATAAAGTTACTGTAAGTCAAACACTACACAAAGGCAAATGGTTTGGCTTTAAGGCAATGGAGTTTTAATACACTACAAGAAAAAGAGATATTTGGTAATGTCAGAGGCATGGTTCAATGCTAGACATAAAAATTATGTCTTTATTAGAAGAGAGACTACTAAAGGAGAAGGTTGCTTTTACTGTTGTTACTATGCGTTGTCAAATTGCTTATGGTTCATAGTACCACAGCTCTGATGCCTGTTCTATCCTGAGCCAGTCTCACTGACTTCGAGACACTTAACCCCATTACTTCAGTTATTGTGTCAGTCCTTACCTGGGGTTTTTCTTTCCTGCGTTATCCCATCACACTTCTAGGCATGATGTTTTTCTCCAAGGATGATCCCTCCTGGCTATATAACAAAAGTATATGAGATGGAGCTTCAAAATCCTTGCCTCCAAGGAGACCCTTGATTTTACCTTCTCTAAGACAGATCTGTTTGCTCTCTTGGAGGTCCATTTCAAGACTCTTCTCCAGAACCACAACTCAAAGGCATAGATTCTCCTATCATCCTTAGTTATTGTCCAAAGCTCTGCTGCAAAGCAAGTAATTGTGAAGATCATGGACTGAATCAGGTACACTTTAGTCGGTAGACTGACATCGTTGTTCCTCAGTACTCTGGAGAGATACCTGACAGCAGATTTTCCCAGTGTATTTTGTCTTTTGATTTCCTGACTGCTGGTTAAAAGAGTATTGCTAGTGGTACAGAGCAAGCTGAAATTGGTAACAATCTTAATCTCTTCTCCATCTATCATGGTGGTAGCATTTGACTCAGTGGTAAAAATCTTTGTCTTCTTGATGATGAGCTTCAATCCATATTGAAGATTATTGTCCTTGACCTTCTGCAACAAGTGCTTCAGGTCCTCTTCAGTTTCAGCAAGCGAGGTTGTGTCAACTGCATAACACAGGTTGTTGATGAGTCTTCCTCCAATCCTGATGCTACATTCCTCCTCATCAAGTCCAGAAGAAGAAGAGAAATTATAAAAATTAAACTTAACAAAATGTTGTTAGTGGCCAAATTATACTGACTAGTCTCAGCATTTTGTCAGGTGCCTTTGAGTTATGTATTATTTATAGCAATCCCTTAAACAATACATCAGAAACTTGCCCTATCCTGTGCTGTCCTCATGGTTTTTGTCATGCTCAAGCTTATTGTTACAATCATTGTGTCAGTACATAAGATTGGGTTTCTTCTTCTCTTTTTATGATCCTTTGATCTTCCCAGCATGATGTCTATTTTCAAGGTTTAGTCCCTCCTGACAACATGCCCAAAATGTGTGAGATGAAGTTTCACATTCTTCCTTATAAAGACATCCTGGTAACATTTCTTCCAAGACAGATTTTCTTTTTCTTCTGATAATCAGTGGGATATTCAGTTCTTCACCAATACCAAATTTCAGAGGCTAGAGAGCTCCAGTAAAGTAAGCATTGTATTGTCAGAGGTTGGGTCTCTAGTCAGTGCATGGTTTAAATTCTGCTCCATAATCTCCATCTTTGAGACGATCTTCAATGCAAGCATGTTTTCCACAGTAGGTAGAAGGCATATGGAGGAGAGAAGGTTAACGTGGCCAATTTTTGCTTTCTCATTAGTGTAACAAAGACAAGGTAAGGTTTTAGTATAATAGGAACATTTATGGAAAAGCACTGGGCCATGACCTTTGCAGAGATCAAAAAGTTGTGGCTTGGATGATCTCAAATATGGATTTCATAGGTGTCATCCTGTGCAAAGTTAATAACTGAGGACCTCACATCTTTATATTGATGGCAGATGTCAATACTTAATTTGCAGTACATTTTGAGGGACAAGAAGGATAAAGCTATTACACATAGTATTTCAACATTTTATGATTTAATGAATTTTGGTGGAATAGGAAATAAGAATAAGAATTTTATGCAGATTATACAACCTTGCTTGCTGAAAACTAAGACGACCTGAAGAGCTTGTTGCTGAAGGTCATGGACTGTAGTCTTCAATATGGATTGAAGTTGAACATCAAGAAATAAAAGATTTTTACCTCTGGGCCATTGGAAGCACCATGATAAATGAAAAAGAGATTAAGGTTGTTACTAATATCAGCTTGTCCACTTTCACAGTCAGTGCTCTTTTAACCAGTGGTCAGGAAATCAAAAGATAAATTGCACTGGAAAAATCTGAAGTCTAGGACCTCTCCAGAGTACTGAAAAACAACGATGTCAGTCTACAAACTAAGGTATGCCTGATCCAGTCATGGCCTTTGCAATTACTTGCTACTCTCTGTTAGAACTGAATAATGACTAAGGATTATAGAAGAAGAAATGATACCTTTACGTTGTGATGCAGGAGAAGAATGTTGAACATACGGTGGACTTCCAAGAAAACAGAACAGCCTGTCTTTGAGAGGGTGAAAGTTTTTCCTTGGAGAAGAGGATATTGAAGCTTAATCTCACATATTTTGGGCACATGGCCAGGAAGTACAGGGACATCATGGTAGAAGGACATGATGCTTGAAAAGCTGGAGGGGTAGCTCAGGAGAGGAAGACTCCAGATGGGATGGATTAATACCTTAACTAGGGCAATGGGGGTAGGTGTGTCAGGGTCAGTGAGACTGGGTCAGGGCAGGGCAGGGCAGGCTTCTGAGCTATTGTAGCAGAAGACTCAACAGTAAATAGCAATAGTCAATGATATGTATATGTCTTTTTAAACTAATAATCTATCATTTTAATAGTGAAATAATAATATATTCACGGCCAACCAATTACTTAAGAGTCATTTCAAAGTAAAATTTTAACTAGGGGAAAAAAGAGAGCTTCGCCATTGCATAAATATAACAGAACAAAAGATCATCATAATTAAAATGTGTTTAATAAATTATTCTAAAGCAAGCCCCAGAGGAATTAATAAAATAAAGTATTTTTACATTGTTAAAATGAGTTACCATGATTTTTGCCATCAGTTGCTAAGTGTAAAAGAATGAGAGAAAAAAACGTAAAAGTTAGTGGTGTTCAATAGACTAATGAGCATAACACATTTACAGCTATTAAATCAGGTGGTGGGGAAGGTCTTTCTATGAAAATATCAACAGGGCTTAAAGTTAGAACTAATAGGTAATTATAATTTCTTCACAGCTGAATAAACTGAAAGGTAGGTTGGAACAGTTAAAAGAAATATCTTACTCGTTAAAGTGGTTGAAGTCATATGGGATCTGTTGATACAGAAACATCTAGTACTACGATCCAATTACAACTACTTCACAACTTCATGCTTCAGCAACTTGCTCAACACTGAAGTTCTAGTGAAATTTTCAAATTAACATAAATAACAACCGCTGAAATAGTCACTTTAAAAATATTTCTAAAGCAACTAGTGAAAAACTTCTGTGCTGTAAGTTTTAAACTTCTAATATTCATCATTCTGTTTTTGTTTTTCTATCTTTCATTTTGGGTTTCTGGTCTACATTTGCAAGAATTACCTTTCATTTAATTCAGTTAAAAAAAAGTGAGGGGGCACTTTTTTTCCCGATAAATAAAGGGATGTGATTTTTTTACTTGCTCAGTCACTCACTCTCATTGTCTCATTGCTGTGGAGTCAGAACCAACTCATAGCTGACCATTCAATTTCTGAGGTTGTTTACCATATTGGAGGAGATAGCAAATCTTTCCTCTGTGGAGTCACTACTAGTGGCTCTGAACTGCTAGAGAGGAATGGCGAGCAGGCAACTCTCCCTGGAAAAAGAATGTAATTCCTAACTTCCATTTATATGAGCAAAATGGATAGGAAATTGACTGACTGCAACCACACTCAGACAACACTTGCTGGAAATTTTAACCTTCGTGCTATATGCCTCAATACTTATTAAAAGAAAAAAAAAGCCTCAGTGACTGCCTGAAGAATTTGAAACCCACAGTTGTTGAGTCCTATTGAGTCAGAATCAACCCATAGCTGGCGCTCCAGAGTGTTTTGAGATGCAGTTCATCACAGGAGGAGATCACCTATCCTTCTCCCAAGAGTGGCTGGTGGATTGGAACAGCATGACTTCAGGATCACCATGCAGTTTCTTACTATTTGGCCATGAGAAACATCTAAATCAGCGTTGTATGCTGCTATGAAAAAGTTAAAAAATTAAAAAGGAGATGTGGTGGCTTAGTGACAAGAAAAGTGCTGTGCAATCTGGAAGTCAAGAGGTTCAAGGCTACCAGCTGCTTCACGGGGAGGAATAGACAAAATCCCCCTATGCGATTAAAACTGCCTCGAAAAACCCACCAGATAATCCGCTATGGGTCAATTCTGACTCAATGGTACACAACAACTACAAGAAAAGTTAAAAAATATTGAAAACATTTTTACTATATAGTTAAATTTACAAATTAATTGTTACAAAACATGAATTTGTTGAATTATAAAATATAGTCTCAATATTTAGTTGTTCTTTTCTTTTCTCTCATGCTTCCTTATATGTGTGCCATATGTGCATTTTAGAGTTAGAATCGGCCCATAGCTTACCATTCAGTGGGTATTCAGAGGCAATTAATTGCTCAGGAGTAGACCAATAGACCATCCTTCTCCTGCACAGCAGCTAGTAGCCTCAAAAGCGTGCCTTCAGCATTGCAGTGCAGCTTCTTGCCACAAGGTCATCAGAGCTCCTTTAATAGAGAATATAGATAAACACAGTCTCAATATTTAATTGTTCTTATGCCTCCTCATATGTTTTAACAAATTGATGCAGCCCTAAATGTGCTCACAAGTCTATGTCAAGAAATTTGGAAGACAAGCTACCTGGCTATTTGACAGAAAAAGATCCATATTTGTTCCCACTCTTAAAAAAGGTGATCCAATAGAATGTTTAAATTATCCAATAAGAAGAACAGGAAATTGCAAAAATTCAAACCAGATAGGGAAAAGGTTATAGTAGATCTGCTGATTTCAGATATTAATGAAGTCAGAGAATACCAGACAGAGATTTATTTGTGTTTTATTGACTACACAAAGGTATTTGACCACAAGGATCATAACAAATTATGACTAACATTTGAAAGAATATGAGAATACTTAATTGTGTTTATACAAAACCTGCACCTAGACCAAGAAGCTGTTATTTGGACAGATCAAGGGAACACCATCTGATTTAAAATTTTAAGAAAAAAAAGTGTGTGCCTCATAATCGCATCCTATCTCCAAACTTATTTAATGTGTTGTTGCTGTTATGTGTCATCAAGTTGCCTGTGACTCATAGTGAACCTATGCACAACAGCCCTAAACCCTGCTCTATCCTGTGACAATCTTATTGTCCCTGACACACCTACTTCCAAATCCCAGTCACTGAATCAATCTTTCTCATTGAGGGTGTTCCTCTCCTGCACTGTCCCTTCACACTCCCAAGCATGACATCCCCCACTAAGGACTGGTCCCTCCTTGCAACATGTCCAAAGTATGTCAGACGAAGCCTCAGAGAGTCCTTGCCTCCAAGGAGCAGTTCGGTTTTATTCTCTCTAGAACCAACCTGTTTGTTCTCCTAGAAGTCCATGGTATATTCAAGACTCTTTTCCAACACCACAGCTCAAAGGCATCAATCTCAACTCTAGTCATTGTTCAGCTTTATGATGCTTAGCAAGTAATTGCAATGATCATGGTCTGGATCAGGCACACCTTAGTGTCCAGACTGACATCATTGCTCTTAAGTAATTTGGAGAGGTACCTGACAGCGGATTTTCCCAATGCAATTTGTCTTCTAATTTCCTGGCTGCTGGTACCAAGAGTGTACACAAGTAAATTTTTGGAGAAGCCGGGCTCTATAAAGGACAGTGTGGCAGCAGGTTCTTGGAAAGACTTAAAACAGAATGTGTTATGCAGATGACACAACCCTGCTCCCTGAAACTGAGGAGGACCTCATGCACTTACTGCAGAGGGTCAAGGACTGCAGCCTTCAATATGGACTGAGGCTCAATGTCAAGAAGACAAAAATTCTCACCACTGGCCTATCATCAGTGATAGATAAAGATTGGAGGAGTCAATAGTATCACATTACTTGTCTCCACAATCAATACTTATAGTAGCAGCAGTAAAAAAAAAAAATATGTGCCACACTGGGAAAACCTAATTTTGAGTTCCTAGAAGTTGGGCAAGTGTCCTTCCACAAGCAAATGCATAGAATAAATACAATATATCCACACTATGGAATATAACATAACACTAACAAATTAATTTGTAAAGCACTAAACAACTTCTATGAGTCTGGAAGACATTATCCTGGATGAAATATCTCAGTAACAAAAGGACAAATATTGCATAGGACCACAGTTACTAAAATAGGATAGACATGGGGTAGGGAGGAGCAGGGAAAGAACAGAAAGATAATGAATGCTCTAATGGAATAAAAGAAGAAAGGGACTAACTTTAGTGAATGTATGATTAGATATTATACATATGGCAATTGACAATCAGGAATAAGACATAAGTTACAAAGTTAGTTGAGAGAAGGGGATGAAGGAAAAGATATATCAATGCATGAATAGAAACCTACCTTTCTATAAAGTTACACTAATATCAAAATAAAACAAATGTTAAAAGCGCAAAGCAAAATGAAACAAAGCATTAAAGAGTGAAATAGCAGTTTAAAGACTAAGGCATGCCAGATCCAATTTTTTATCTTTTTAATTCCATCTGAATTTTGGTCAATAATTAATGATGGCATAGAAACAAATTATACCCTAAAAATGTGGTTTTAGGGAAGAGTATTTGAACACTGACAAAACTGGCTAACCACAAACAAATTCATCTTGGCAGAAATGTAAATAGGATGCTCCTTAAAGATAAAGAGAATGAAATTCATCTCACATATTTATAGCATGTTTTAGAAAGGACTAGTCCTTGGAAAAATAAAAGGAAAAAGGAGAAAGATCCTCAAACGGGATTGTTGTTGTTGTTATGTGCAATCGAGTCGCTTGCGACTCATAGCAACCCTATGTACAAGAGCTCTAAATGCTGTTCTATCCTGTGCCAACCTCGCCATCTCAAACGCACTTATTCCCACCGCTCCAGTCACAGAATCGATCCAACTCATCAAAGGTCTTCCTCTCCTTCGCTGCCCCTCCACTCTGCCAAACATGATGTCCCTCTCCAAGGACCAGTCCCTCCTTGCAACATGCCCAAAATATGTCAGACGAAGCTTCAAAATCCTTGACTCCAGGGAACACTCTGGCTTCACCCTCTCCAGGACAAACCTGTTTGTTCTCCTAACAGGATAGATTGATATAATACCTGTAACAATGTAGATGGTGAGGAAGGTGCAGAATAGTGCAAGGTTCAGATCTGTTGTTCACAGGTTTCCTGAGTTGCAGTTGACCATGAGGCACTTAATAACTATATGCCTTCTGAACTACTTTTACTCAATCACATACATGTTATCAATTTGGCTTGAGAGAAAAAATTATTCATCTTTTAAATATATACCATTTTATCCACTTAAAATAGTATATGACATGATCTTTCTGTAAGGATACAGAGTAATAATATCATTAATGCATCATTGCAAAAACAAAATATGTATTTTGGTTTTCTGGTATGTTGTAATAAGTTCATAAATACATTTACTTTCCATTTTAATTAGATAAAAATTTGAAATTATAAATTTTTCTCTCACTGTAATTGAATATTTTATTATGTAAAATTTAAAATGTATGCAGTGTAATCAGCTGAAATTGTACATCTTATATTCATATAAGCATCATCAAACTTCAATATACATTTAAAATTTCAAAATTTGGTTTAGTATAAGCTACCTTCGTTTCCTCATAATTATTGTAATTACAGTATGTTTGTTTTGTAATAAAGGACACATACCTTGAACTGGTAAACATTAACTATTCAATTTTGCTTTAATCACAGTGGTCACCTCTCTATTACGTTGTAGATCATTTCTATTTTTCCAGACAGCACCTTTTCTAGACAACCTTATTATGTCTCACTTTTAATCACTAGTGGAGCTTAATCCTATTTAGTGAGGAAGCCAGGTGCTAATTGCTTTGAACATTTTTATATTATGTATATGTATTTTATGTATGTTATTATATGAATGAATGTCAATATCTTGTCGTTATATCCTCATATGAATTTCTCACTCAATATTTGTATGTAGAAAGAACTGAAAAAACAAATCCAAGCTTAGAATTAGTATTGCAAAGTATATGTTGGGGAAAATTTTGAAGGATCCATGATGCAAAAAAACAAGACAGAAGAAATGAATACAGCCAATATCTGAAAAGAAATGACTAACACAGAACCATTACAGGAATAACATATGTCCAAGAAACAGTGGCAATAAAAGTTGAAGCTCTGGTGACATTGAAGGTCTTAGCAAAGATGAGGCCTAGAAAATGATGGGATACCATTTTACATGTTTGAACAAACTATTGAAACCCTAACTGTGCTTTCCAGTCTGTGACAGGAAAATGGGAAGACATTTATCTACCTGTTCAATTAGAAAACATACATATTTGTTCCCATTCACAATAAAAGTAAGACAATAGAATGTGCACACTGTCAAACAATACAGTTAATATCACAAGCAAGTTCAATCGAGCTAAAAAAAAATTGCTAGAACATTTCAGAGACAGAGAACTTCCGCAAGTTCAGATTGGGTTTAGAAGAGAACATGGTACAAGGAATATCATTGCTAATACCAGATCAATCTTGGCTGAAAGCAGAGAATACCAGAAGAATGTCTATTTGTTTTATTTACTATGTAGAGGCCTTTGATTGTATGGACCATAACATATAACGCTTGGCCTTGAGAAGAATGGGAATCCCAGAGCACTTAATTTTGCTCAGAACCTATATATAGACCAAGAAGCTGTAGTTCAAGTTGAACAAGGGAGCAATGCATAGGTTAATATCAAGACAGAGAGTGTCAGGGTTTATCCTATCTCTATAACTATTCATTCACTCAATATACTGAACAAATTATTTGAGAGGTTGAACTTTATGAAGACGAATGTGAGCCAGAGGAAGAGTCATCAACTACCTGTTGCATACAGATACTCCAACTTTCCTTGCTGAAAATCAAGAGAATTTTAAACACTTGCTGCAGAAGATAAAAAACCTACCTCTCAACATCAAGAAAACAAAAATCCTAGAGACAGGTATTTTGGTCAACCATTAGCACCTACTGAGACATGGGGGCTGAACTTCTGGGTCTGTTACACTTCCCTGGGCCTTTCAGTTTTCAGACTGGAACAGTTCCCTCCTCGCCAGCCACAGGAGAGGAGATAAGTACACAAGTCAGGCGCTAGCACCTACTGACACTTGGAGAACAAAATATTCCAGGCAGCGTGCATGGGGTTTTGCTTACTACTGGAGAAAACTGTCCCATCCCATCTAATGATAGGGCAGGACAGAGTAGTGAAGCCACTAGAGCTGGGTGAAAAAAGAGATCCTTCTCCCTCTTGCTTTTCAAAGAACTATCAGATGAGAAGCTTTCCACAGAAAGCAGGTAACAGAACCAAACATAGATGATCAACAGGAAAATTGCCATTAGGAAACTGAATGAGGGCAACATTTAAAGCCAGCAACTGCCCGACATGCTGGCTCTGGAGACCAGGGTCTGGTCTCATAGTATCATAAAGATAAGAAACTGACAAGCATGTACATAGACACAATAAAAATGACTTTACACATAATAACAAGAACTTTACATACTGTAAGGAAGCAGTATGCAGGATCAGACATTATGGAAAAACAAACAAATATTCTTCTAAGAAAAGCAGAGCATATCACAGAACCAATGAATTCCCCACTGACAGTGAGGTAGACGAAATTCGTTAATGTGAAATTACAGAAAATTGTACTGAAGAGGTTATAATGATAAAAGAAGGAGTTGGAAACATAGATAAAGAATCAAACGATTACAAAAAATCATCACAGGACAGAAGGGACACAACAAACCCAGTACTAGAAACAACATAAATGTATGAAAATGCAATCCAGAATATCACCACCAAAATGACAGAAGTTTTCAGCATGCTAGAGGGACAAAAAAAATGCAAAATAGCAGAGACGGGATAGAGAATTTGTGAGCTAGAAGATAAGAACCTCAATGGGAACTTACTAGAAGAAAAGTTGGAAGAAAATGAAGAAAATTTTAGAATCACATGAGATAACATCAAAAAAGATTAACATACATGTAATTGGAATTTCAGAAGAAGAAAAGGGGGTGAAGGAGTGACAAAACTGTACCAAAAGTACTGACTCTAAAAGAAAAAAAAATCATTAAGCTTTATGATAGTCAAAGTCTCCAAAATCAAGGATAGAATACTTAAAGCAGCAAGAGAAAACCAGAATCAGTCCGAAAGGAGAACCAATTAGATTAAACTTTGATTTCTCAGCAGAAACACTATGAAGAAGAAGACAATGGGATGTCATATACAGAAGGCTGAAAGGGAACAATTGCCAGTTGAGAAAATCCTATGCTCATTAATGCCTTTGAGCTTTGGTTTTGGTGAAGAGTATTGAGGGTACCATGGACTGCAAAGAAAACAGATTCATCCTTTAGAGGGTTAAACCGGGCTGCTCCTTGGAGGCAAGGATTCTGAGACTTTGTCTGATGTACTTTGGTCATGTTGTAAGGAGGGACTGGTCCTTGGAGAAGGACATCATGCTTGGGAGGGTGGAAGGCAGGCACAGGAGGGGAAGGCCCTCTATGAGGTGGTTTGATTCGGTGACTGGCGTAATTGGGATGGGTGTGTCGGGATCATGAGATTGGCACAGGACAGAGCAGGGTTTAGGGTTGTTGTACATAGGGTCGCTATGAGTCGCAGGCAACTCGACGGCACATAAGAACAACAACAACAACCACAAAACTGTCTGTCAAATTAGAAAGAAGAAATTGAGTATTTGCCGAAAAAGAGGAACTTAAGGAATTCATGAGAGCAAGGCCAAATCTACAAAACATACTAAGATAAATAATCCTTCACAGAGCGGCAGCAAAGGAAAATGGATGGACAGAAGTAACCAGCAAAAACAGAAAGAGGAGCATATAAAAACAGCAACAATGAAACTTTAAATAATCACACTTAAAGTGAATGGTTTAAATGCACTAATTAAGAGGAAAGAGGAGCAAAAAATTAAGATGCAGAAGAACTAAATTATAGAATTAGCCAAATAAAAAACATAGATGTACAAAAGATAACTAACCCACTAAAACCCAGTTTACTTTCCTCACAAATGCTCATGCTATATTCTCCAGAGTTAATTATATATTAGGGTACAAAGAAAGCCTCAACAAATTAAAAATATTAAAATAACGCAAAATACCTTCTCAGACCATAGTGCCATAAAACTTTTAATTAACAACAAGAGGATAAGGGATAAAATATCAGTCACTTGGAAGTTAAATAACACTCTGATTTACCACTATTGGGATATAAAAGATTTTTAAAACTTTAATGTAAAAAGTTCCTTGTAATGGATGAAACAAAATAGTGTAGGGATACATCTAACACAGTCTTAAGAATGCAGTAGGCAATCAATCACACACATAAAAACAAAGGCGCAAAATGAATTACTTAAGTCAACATATTATTCAAATAGAAAATAGAAAAAGAACAACAAGCTAATCGCACAACCTCTAGGAAAAGGAAATTATAAGGAGTAAGGGCTAAGGCTAAAATCAATAGTGTAGAAAATAGAAAAATTAAAACCATCAACTAGACCAAGTGCTGGTTCTTTGAAAGGGTCAATAAAATAGATAAACGACCGGCAAACTTAAAAAAGATAAAGAAAAGAAGTGAGAAACATAACTATCTCTACAAAAGGAAAGAGGTGACATCATTGAAAAGCTAAAGGAAATACACAAACTCTTAGAAACACACACCCTACCCAAACTGACATAGTAGAATTAGAATACATGAATAGACTCATCACAAAAGAAGACATTGAAAACAACTATAAGATATCATCTCACCTCCCGTCAGAATTGCAAAACTTAACAGAACAGCAAGCAACAAATGCTGGAGAGGTTGTAGAGAAACTGGAACCCTTATTCACTGTTGGTGGGAGTGTAAAATGGTGCAACCACTGTGGAAGGTGGTATGGCACTTTCTCAAAAAGTTGCAAATAGAGATACCATTTGACCCAGAAATTCCACTGCTGGCAATATACTCGAAAGAGACCATAACTGACCTCCAAGCAGATATAAGCACACCCATGTATTTCTTGGCTTTGTTCACAATAGCAAGGAGTTGAAAACAACCTAAGTTTCCTTCAACAAACGAATGCGTAGAGAAGCTGTGGTATATTCACACAATGGAAAACTACGCTGCATTGAAAAATAAGGAACTCATGCAATATTATTCAAAATGGGTGACCATGGAGGACATTATGCTGAATGAAGCATCTCAGTCACAAAGGGACAAATACTGCATGGTGCCACTGTTGTAAAACAGGACTGACATTGGGGTTGGGGGGGAGACTGAGAAAGATGGGTTCTCCAATAATGTATACTGCATTGAAACAGATGAGGGAGAAAACTGTTTAAAATGGATATGTGATTAGATATTTTTGTCATGACAGGAGTCCAGAGAGAAGGCTGCATAGTGGAGTGGATCTCAGGAGAGGGATAGTAAAGTAGTGAAAAATTTTTTCTTTTATTTTTCTAGAGGGTAGTGTACTTGGCGAGAGGGTTGGAAGGGGAGAAAAATGCAGCAATGAATGAATGGGGGGAAAAACCCAAAACACTTTAAAAATAAAAAAAAAAGACACTAGGAAATTTAAAAAAAAAGTACCTTCTTATGCAGTGATTCCTAAACTATTTAATACATTTTTTAAAAAAGAAGACACTGACCAAGTAATAAAAAGAATCCTCCTCAAAAAAGTACTAACCCAAACAGCTCGACTGGTGAATTCTAACAGATATTCAAATATGAATTATAACAATTTCTGCTTAAAATATTCTAAAAAATAGACAAAGAAGGAACACTCCTAGAGTCATTCTATGAAGCAAATATAACCCTAACACACTAGACCACTAAACTTAAGAGACACTGGTCAAAAGAAAAAAAAAATGTCAGCAGTTGACGTGTTTAGAATCACAGAAGCCAAGAAAGCTTAAGATACAAGCTGTCAGATCATGGGTTGGACAATGGAAGATATTTTCTGAAGGGACTTGGCAGATGTGAAGGGTTATCCTAGTGGAGGGTGGAGCTGGAAAGTAAGTGGGTCAAGGCACTGGCCTAGGGGTGGGGTCAACACTGTAACTAATGATTAACTCCACAATAAGGGATTTATCTTTCACTGCTCCACAAATTGCTTGTCTGTCAGATACTCCTCTAAATCTGAACATTCAGATTAAGACAGACTAGGAAGAAGGATTGCCCACACACTTCTGAAATAGCAGGCCTCTGAAAACCCTATGCACAAGAGAACACATGCAGACTAACAGAAAGGGCAACCTAGGCAGAAGTATCAATTATGGAAACACAAAGGAGGAGGAACAGTTGTAAGCAGACCCTAGTGATTGGAACATGGAATGTGAGAGCCAGGAATGTAGGAAAATTAGAAATGGTTAAAAAAGAAATGGAACGCATAAATATTGACATATTAGGCATTGGAGAGATGAGATGGACTGGCATGGGGC
>NW_006399770.1:24011611-24020627 GCF_000299155.1 Elephantulus edwardii
ATATATATATATATGCATACACACACGTAGATGTATTGTGTTGTTGTTAATTGTCGCCAAATTGAGCATGACTCATAGTGATCCAGTGAACAAAAGACTAGAATGCTTTCTATAAATATTGTCATTTCTCAAAGTTCATAAAGTTTGCAGAGCCATGTTTCTTAGGAAGTAGATGCCACTCTAGCTTCCAAAAATGTATCTCTATATATCATCATCACCAAGTGAGATTCTTAACAATTATGCAGGGTTGGTTCAACATAATAAAATAATCAATATAATTTATCATATTGACAAAGAAAAGAGCAAGAAACACATGATTTTACTGATTGATATAGAAAAGGCCTTTGATAAAATCCATCATCCTTCTTCATTAAAACACTCAATAAAATAGAAATAGAAGGGAATTTCCTCAACATAGTTAAAATTGTATACTCAAAATCAAGAACCAATATTATTTTCAATGGAGAGTAATTCATGCACTTTGTGAACAGTGACCAGACAAAGGATACCGTCTATCACCAAGCCTATCTATTATTTTATTGAAAGTCCTTGCTAGCACAATAAGATAAGAGAAGGAAATAAGAAGCATCTAAATCTGGTGGCCCAGGGGCAAGAAATTGTCCTGAAATCCTGAAGGCTTGCGGTTCAAATCCACCAGTTGCTCAGTGGGAGAAAGATGGGCAATCTCCTCCCATAAGATTAACAGTCTCTGAAAACCTGCTAGAGATCAGCTATAGGTTGGTTCAATGGTACACAACAACAAAAATAAAATCAGAAAAACTGTGGTGAAACTGTCATTATAAGCAGAATATATGATCACATATACATAAAACCCCAAAGACTCCATATTTTAAAAAAACCTTTTAAATCTAGTAGACAAATTTAGTAAAGTGTCAGAATACAAGGTGAGTATACAAAAACCTGAAATTTCTCTACAACAACAAAGAAGTCATAATGTTGTTCTCTAAAAAATAGCCTCTCTTAGCAACAGTTTTAATCTTTTCTCCATCTATCAAGATAGTGTCTATAGGTCCAGTGGTGAGAATTTTTGTTTCCTTAACTTTGAAATGGAATCTGTGTTGAAGACTGTAGTGTTTGATCTTCTGCGGCAAGTGTTCAAAATCTTTCCCACCCTCAGCAAACAATGTTATGTCATCTGTTTACCAACGGTCATTGCTAAGTCTTCCTCTATTCTTGATGCCGCATTCCTCTTCATAGAGTGTAACTTCTCAAATAATTTGCACAGCATACAAACTGAGTAAGTATAGTGAAAGGTTACATTCATTCTTAATTTTAACACTTGTGGTGTCCTCTTGCTCTCCTCACACAACAGCTTCTTGGTCTAGGTATAGGTTTTGCCTGAGCACAATTATGTGTTCTGAAATTCCCATTCTTCTCTATGTTAATAATAAATTATGATGATCCACAAAGTCAAATGCCTTTACATAGTCAATAAAGCACAAAAAGACATTTTTTTCTGGTATTTTCTGCTCTCATCCAGGATCCACCTGACATCAGCAATAATGTCCTTGGTGCCACAAACTCTTCTCAGTCCAGCTTGAACTTCTGGCTGTTCTCTATCTACATATGACAATGACTCATAGGACTACTATTAGTCCTATTTGTTGTGATGGCTCCTAACAATAATATGTGTACTTTTAACTTATCTTAAAATATAAATATGTCTTTGACCTACCTTGATTAATTTTTTCTGTAAATAAATGCTATTTCCAATGCTGTATTTCAATGAGTTATTTCTAAATTGGGGTAATTTGTCCTTAAAAACATTTCTAAAATAATTGCAATTTTTTTCCAGCAAAAATGAATACAAAGTAAAATCAGCTCAACTCACTATCATATCAATGATTCCGATTGAGATAGACTTCCCTTTCCATTTCTGAGGGGTTGTATATCTTTCTTTTTTGGAGCAGCTGGTGCATTCAAAACCCTGGAGCTGTTTAGCTCTTTGTTTAACCAAATAACTACCCTTTAAGAGGTCATTTAAACGAAAGTAGTCAGTCACAAAATGACAAATGTTGTATACAACCAGTATTATAAAAAAGTTAAGATTTACACACAAAAAATCATACTAGAATGGTTTCCATGCAGAAGAGAAGGGAAAGCAGAAAATTAGTAAGTAATAAACATGAAGAAAAAGACAAGGAATGAATGAACAAATGAATGAATGAATAAGACATGTGGATATTGTAATTAATGAATAAAATGTACACTAATTGTTGATTGGAAAAAACAGTGTACTTTGTAAGTCTTCACTGAAATCATGTTAACTTTAAAAAAGAAAAAGAAAGTAGACTGCATCTTTTCAGGAAAACCAGCATGAATATACAAAAGTAAGAGTATTGTTGTCAAAATACATTCAACTTTAATTTTAAAAGCTGTTAGTATTTATTTAATATAATCTAAAGTATGCAGAAGAAGACTTGATGTCTCTGAGTTGTGGTATTGGAAAAGAACACTAACAAACATGTCTTGGAAAAAGTGACTCCTCCTTAGAGCTACCTTAGACTCAATTTTGGTTAAACATTGTCTCACATATGCTGGGCATGTTGCCAGGAGACACCATTCCTTGGAAAGGGACATCATACGAGGAAAAGTTAGTAAAGGAGATCAAGATCCTCAGTGACACAAATTGACACAGTGACTGCACAAACAGGCTTAAGAGTGTTGTAAATATTTAGGATGGCACAGGTTGAGATAGCATTCATATCTGTTCAGAGGGACTCTATAAGTCACACTTAATTATTTTATGGCACCCAACAAAAATAACAGTGGGGGAAGGGAAGAAGTAAAATTCTCAAAATTACAAGCATGAAAAGCTTTGATGGCAGAATGATTAAATCACCTTGCTGCTAACCAAAATTATTGCAGTTTTAACTCATCCGCCAAATCCACAGGACAATCAGTTATAACTTGTTCTGACTGGACAGAAATAACCTATTTGAGAGTCATTCTGTAGGAGAACTATATGGCAGTCTGCTTGCATGTAGATTTACAGTGTCAAAATTCCTATGGGATGTTTCTACTCTCCACTCTAATGTTTTTAAAGTAGGAATCTGTTCAACTGCTTTGGGTTTGCTTTGGATTTTGTATAACCATCTAAATAACTTGTGCATTCTAGAGCCATTTATTTTCATTGTGTGTATGTGTGGTATACCCTTTGATTTAAAAATCTATATTAAAAATAATTATTAAATTGTTTCATAACAATGGTTGTTGCTTACGATTAGCTAGTATTTTCTAAGAGAAGGGCCTGCTTTTATTCATTAGTTTTAATGGTTTTATTTGAAAACTTTCATCTCAATATCTTTATAATGTGACATTAAGATATCTATATCTGAATAAAAAGTACTTTATAAACTTGTTTGCATATAATATATGCTGATATTGATTAATATTAACAATAAACCAAAAACCAGATTACTAAGTACCATGTACCATTCTAATTAATTGAAATATACTAGGTCATTAAATCCTCAAAACAGGTTGGTCAGCTTTAGGTAATTACTATCCTTTTTATACCACAGAAACATCCCTATATAGATTCAAGGTTAGGTGTTGAAACTCTGTAGCCTGAGAGTATAAATTGGAACAGTAAAAACAGAAATATTAGACCTGTGACTTAATAAAGTGTCCCTAACTATCCACTGCTGTGTCAAAACTATGTAGCTTATATGAAATATCTTTCTTTTACCATTTCTCAGAATGTAGTACCTCTTCTTTCCAGTCTTTTCCATGTAGCGTGAGCTTTTTAAAGAAAAATGATTTTATGAAGATCACAGACTTGTCCTATCTCAAATATATGGCTCCCAGCACAATATCTATTTTCTGTCTTCAATATTTTGCTTTATTACCAATTCACCAACTACTGTATATAGGATCCCCCGATGGTATGGTGGATTAAGTGTTGGATTGCTGAGAAAACTGCAGTTCTAATCCAACAGCTGTTCCAAATAACTAAGATGAACCAGTTTGGTTCTGTGAATATTTACAACTTTGAAAAACTTGTGTGACAATTCTACTTTGTTCTATAGTATCACTATCCATAGAATCAACTTCAATAACAGTAGATTTTACCATTGTCTAAACCTCCTTGTTAAATTGTACATACTTTTAAAAAAAATCCCTCTTTAAGGAAATTATCACTTGAGTCTTTATATATGGATATTCAATATTTTTCTTTCCAAAATTATGAGAGAAGGATGGGCAGTTGCTTCCCATCTGATTTACAGTTACTGAAGCCCAAAGGAGAGTAAGTTCCAGCAATCATTTCTTGTTTATTTTATCCAAAGAGAGTACAGTGTTTCATTCAGTGTTATATAGGGCTATAAAGGGTTATGTAGATTATCCGGGAGACTGGGCTCTATAAGGAGAAATGAGGCATCAGGATTGGAGGAAGACTCATGAACAATCTGTGTTATGCAGATGACACAACCCTCCTTGCCGAAACTGATGAGGACCTGAAGTATTTACTGTAGAAGATCAAGGACAGCAGTCTTCAGTATGAACTGAAGCTTAACGTCAAGAAAACAAAGATTCTCACCACTAGGCTGATTGGCAACATCCTAAAAAATAGTGAAGAGATTGAGATTATTAGCAGCTTTAGTTTGCTTGGCTCCACAGTCAACACTCTTGGTACCAGCAGCCAGGACATTAAAAGACAAATTGCCTTGGGAACGTCTGCTATCACAGACCTCTCCAAAGTACTGAAGAGCAATGATGTCAGTCTGGAGACAAAGGTGAACTTAATCTAAGCCATAGTCTTTGCAATTACTTGCTATGCATCAGAAAGCTGGACAATAAGCAGGGATTATAGAAGGAGAATTGATATCTTTGAGCTGTAGTGCTGGAGAAGAGTATTAAATATACAATGCTACGGTTCATCCTAAAGAGGGTGAAACTAAACTGCTCCTTGGAGGCAAGGGTTCTGAACCTTCATCTGACATACTTTGGACATGTTGCAAGGCAGGATC
Source organism: Elephantulus edwardii (assembly GCF_000299155.1). Classification (NCBI taxonomy): domain Eukaryota; kingdom Metazoa; phylum Chordata; class Mammalia; order Macroscelidea; family Macroscelididae; genus Elephantulus; species Elephantulus edwardii. The sequence goes on from NW_006399770.1 coordinate 24,016,603, forward strand.
AGTCCCTGTAAGGGGAACTAAGTCATGCTTGGGAGTGTGGAAGGACAGCAAAAAGAGAGGAAGACCCTTGATGAGATGGATTGATTCAGTGACTGGGGTAATGGGGGTAGGTAGAAATTGGTTCAAGTATATCAGAGATTGTGAAGATTACACAGGATAAAATAGCATTAAGATCTTCTGTAGAGTCACTATGAGTTGTATTTCACTTAAAGGCACTTAACAACAACAAGATGAGTTCAGTTGACTTGGAGTTAAGATAGCTTTAGTCTGTAGGCTGTTTCTCTACTAACTTGCATAGCCTGACCTTCTAGTGGCTTGAACTCAGCATTTAGTCCTAGGAAGAAAATGGGTTAATCTCTTCCCAAATTTTACAGGCTTCAAAACTTGAAACTTAAAATTGAAGGTCAGCTATTAGTCATTTCCTATTTGATGGTAATGTGATGCAGAAGAACAAAAGCATTCCAAGTTAATGTATTTTCTATTTTCGTATCAAAGTAAATAATAACATTACAACATGTCACATAAATGGAATATTACATAAGTATAATGATATACAAATTAGATAAATCCAAATGTTTAGGTAGCCGAAAATATAATGAAAAAAAGGAAAACAAATAGAAATAAAGGTTCAACAAAGAGCTTTAAAATATGTTTTTATATGTGCTTTTTTAATAATTAAGAGAGTAATCAAAATTTAGGGTAGTAGAAACTTAATTCTTTAAAGAATTAAGACACTACATTTGTATGTGATATCAACAATACTGTTTGAGTATTTCCACACTATCTTTTATTTATTTATTTATTTATTTTTTAGGATGGGAACAAATATGGATCTTTTCCAGATGACTAACTTGCAAAATTCTTGGCATAGACTAGAAAACATAACCAGGGCTGCATCTTTCTTTCTTTCTTTTTTTTTTTTAAGCTGTTCAATTGGTATTCCATCATTTCTAGGGTCTTATATTTTTGCCAATGATTTCAGTGCATCTTGAAATTTTTCTTTCACTATTACTGGTTCATGATCATATGTTGTTTCTGGAAATGGTTCCATGTTTTGGGTAACAGGACAGCTCCCTATGAATCATATTACCAAACTTCCCTGAAAGGTAATTTGAAAATGGTTAGAGTAGTATATTGATAGGAAACTGCCAGAAATCCAAGCCAGATTAAAAAGAGAACTTGGACCAAAAGATGGCATCGCATGTAAGATAGGTATTTGCTGAAAACCAAGAAGACAAGGAAAATGCTTTTCTGGATTTTGTTGACTACGCAAAAATATTTGACTCTGAAAATCATCATAAATTAAGAACAACTTCATGAAGAATGGTTATTCCATGCAGTTAATTGCGCTCATCTGACATCTATAAGAATATCAATAGGTATGCCTGAATATAACAAGGAGATAATGTGTGAGTTAAAAATCAGGAAATTGTATGTCAGGGATGTATTTATTATTTCACCAAACTTATTCAAAATATATAGGGAATAAATAATCGAAGCAACTGGTCTATATGAAAAAGAAAGCAACATCAAGACTGGAGGAAGATTTATTTATAATCTGTGATACAAAGATGGCAAAACCTTGCTTTCAGAAAATGAATATGACACACTTACTAATGGAATGTAAAGAATGTAATATGGTATATTGTTGTTTTTATGTACTATCAAGTTGGCATTGCCACGCAACTGACCTTAGCAGATAATAAAAAACTCCCCATAAAAAAAAATCCTTGCCCACATTGCTTCATGGCTGAATTCTACCATACATTCAGAAATCTATAACCAATTCCATTTAAATTACTTTTTAAAAAATAAAAGAAAAGAACATTTCCAGGGTCATTTTATGAAGCCAGCATAATCCTAATACCAAATCAAAGAGAAGAGATCGCCAAAAAAAGAACACCAGAGACCAATCTCTTTCATGAATATAGATACAAAAATCCTTAATAAAATCCTGACAAAAATACACACACACACACACACACACACACACACACACACACACACACAGAGAGTGTGTTTTCAGAGATAGTAAATCTCAGAAGAGTAGATCGTCCTTCTTTATTCGACAGAGCTGTTGGTAGATTTGATCCACATGTTTTGGGTTGGCAGTGTAACTCCTTACTAATAAGCCAAGAATACCACTCTCTTTGTAAAAAACAAAACAAAGCTACAAAAAAAATTTCATAACTTGATCAATAAGTAACATTATGATAAATGAAGTTAAAAATTTTATTTTCCTGACTCCACGATTAAGTCCACAAAAGTAGTAGTTATAAAATTAAAAGACTAATTGCAGTGACCCGCTAAATTGCAAGAACCTCTTAATCATTTTTCAGCTTTCATGTGAATATAAAGATGTTGAATTAGTAAGATGAAAGAAGAATCAATGCCTTGAATGCACACTTTTAAATTGACTACAGTGCTGAGAAACACGTTTTTTCAACTGTTTATGACTGCCATATGAAATTGAGTGACAAATGATGTTCCTTTTTTATTAATTAAAATGTGAAGGACGGTTTAGCTGTCATTTGTGGCAAAGTGTTAAATACTGGCTTTGACAAAGAATGTTAAATACACTATATACAGAAGATGGAAGGAGTATACAGAATTACAGTATCAGAAAGAATTGCCTGACACAGGGGAATTTCATGAAATAACATATGAGCAAGAGCCTATGGTGATGAAGGAGGAAGTTCAAGTTGCTCTGAAGGAATTGGCAAAAATAAGACTCCAGAAGTTGATAGCATACCCATTGATTTATATCAACAGATGCTGCCCTGAATGTGCTCACTAAGTTGTGCCAAGAAATCTGGAAGACAGCCAGCTGGCCAAATGACTGGAAAAGATCGATATCTGTTTCCATTCCAAAGAAAGGTGACCCAACAGAGTGTGGAAATTATTGAACAGTATTATTAATATCACTTGCAAGCAAGATTCTGCTGAAAATTATCCAAAAATATTTGGAACAATAAATATGTCAACAGAGAACTGCCAGATGTACAGTCTGGATTTATAAGAGGTGGTGGTACTTGGGATATTACAGCTAATGTTAGATGGATCTTGGCAGAAAGCAGAGAATATCAGAAGAATGTGTATCTGTGCTTCATTGACTATGAGAAGGCTTTTGACCTTGTGGATCACAACAAGCTATGGCTGACTCTGAGAAGAATGGTAATCCCAGAACATTTATTGTGCTAATGTGAAACTTAAACTTGGACCAAGATGGAGTCATCAGACAGAGCAAAGAGACACTATATGGTTCAAAATCAAGAAGGGGGTCCATCAGGGATGTATTTTATCTCCATACCTTTTAAATCTGTATGCAGAACAGATCATCCAAGACACTGGGTTGTATGAGGAGGAATGTGGCATCAGGATTGGTGGAAGAATCGTCAACAACCTGTTATGCAGATAACACAACCCTGCTTGCTGCAACTGAAGAGGACCTGAAGTGCTTGCTGCAGAAGGTCAAGGACTACAGCCTCCTATATGAATTGAATCCCTACAAAAAAAAAACAAAAAAAACAAAACAAAAAAATAAACCAAACAAACAAAGATTCTCACCACTGGGTCTATTGGCAGCATCAGTATAGATGGTGAAGAGATTGAGATAGTTAACAGTTTTATTTTACTTGTTTCCACAGTCAACACTCTTGGTAACAGCAGCCAGGAAATCAGAGGATGAATTGCACTGAGAAAGTCAGCTGTGAGGGACCTCTCAAGAGTAGTGAAGAGCAAAGACGAGGATGGAGACTAAGGTGTGTCTGATCCAGGCTATAGTCTTTGCAATTACGTGCTATGCATCAGAGAGTTGGACAGTGAATAGGGATAATAGAAAGAGAATTGATGCTTTTGAACTTTGGTGTTGGAGAAGAGTGTTGAATATACCATGGACTGCTAGGAGAACAAACAGATTTGTCTTAGAGAGGGTGACGCTGGAAGGCTCCTTGGAGTCAAGGATTCTGAAGCTTCGTCTAACATACTTTGGGCATGTTGCAAGGAGGGATGGTCCTTGGAGAGGG
>NW_006399770.1:24021267-24023588 GCF_000299155.1 Elephantulus edwardii
TCCCTCCACCCTCCCAAGCATGATGTCCTTCTCCAAGGACCGGTCTCTTCTCACAACATGTCCAAAGTATGTTAGAAGGAGCCTCAGAATCCTTGTTTCCAAGGAGCCACCTGGTTTAACCCTTTCCAGCATACATAGGCAATCACTATGAAAAGAAATTAAGAACTTTTACTTAAAGTTCCTTGTAAAGAATTCTCCATTTGTATCAAGCTTTTGAACATATCTTGTTGTTAGTTAGGAGCTGTTGAGTAGAGTATGACCCATAGTGACCCTATGAATAACACCAATCTCACACTTCCCTACAGATTAGAGCCCATTGCAGCAGTCATCATGTCAATCCACCTGGTCAAAAGTCTTCTCCTCCTTCTTCAATGTTCCACTTTTCCAAGAATATTTTCTCTCTCAAAGGAATAGCTCTTCCTAGCAACATGCCCGAAGCTTATGAGGTGAAGCCTCATCCTCTTTACCTTGAAAGAGTACTCTGCTTGCACCCTCCCCTCTCCAAGACATATCTGTTCTTTTGGCAATGCATGTGCTGGCCAGTGCTATTCTCCAAACCACCACTCAAAGACATCAGTTCTTCTGTCATTCTTATTCATTGTTCAGTACTCAGATGCCTAGTAAGTGGTAAAAAAAAATTATGGCCTAAATCAGACGCACCTTAGTCCTCAAACTGACAGCATTACTCCTCAATAATTTGAAGAGGTCCCTACCTGCAGAGTTTCCCAGTGCAACATGTCTCATTTCCTGACTGCTGGTGCCAAGGATGTTAATTGTGGGTCCATGTAAGATGAAATTATCGACAGTTTCAATCTTTTCTCCATCTATCTTGATGTTGTCTATTAGTCCAGTGGTAAGAATTTGTGTCTTCTTGACATTGAGATGCAATCCATATTGAAGGCTATATTCTTTGATCCTCTGAAACAAGTGCTTCAAATTCTTCCCATTTTCATCAAACAAGATTGTGTTATCTACATAATGTAAGTTATTGATGAGTCTTCCTCTGATCCTGATGACACATTCTTCTTCATTGAGTCCAGTTTCTCTAATAATTTGCTCAGCATATATATTGAATAGGTATGGAGAGAAAATACAACTCTGATCTACACCTTTCTTAATTTTAAATCATATGGTGTTCACTTCCTTCGTTCACATGATAGCCTTTTGGTCCACGTATACATTTCACATGCACACAAGTAAGTGAGCTGGAATTCCCATTCTTCTCAATGTTATAAATAACTTGTTATGATTCACACAGAAAAATGCCTTTGCATCGTTAATAAAGCAAAAATAGACAGTCTTCTGGTACTCTTTACTTTCAGTCAGGATCCACCTGATACCACCAATGATATTCCTGGAGTCATGTCCTCTTCTAAATCCTGCTTGAACTTCTAGCAATGTGCTATTATGTACTGTTCTAGCCAATTTTTAAAGACGCTCTGCAATTTTTTGCTTGCATGTGATATCAATGATATTAAGTAGTTTTCACATTCTGATGGATAACCTTTTTTGAATTAGAACAAATATGGATATCTTCCAATCTGTTGGCCAGAGAGCTGTCCTCCAATTTTCTTGTTATAGACTGATGAATGCTTCTGGGGCTGCATCTATTAATTAAAACAAGTCAATTAGTGTCCCACCAATCCCTGGGGTCTTATTTTTTTGTCAATGCCTTCAATGCAAGTTCCACTGTTTTCTTCCTTACCATTGGTTTTTGCTTATATGAAACTTCCTGAAATTTTTCAGTATTAGTCTGTTCTTTTTGGTACAGTGATTTTGTGTATTCCCTCCAAGTTTTTATGATGTTTTCTAGGTCATTCAATATATTTTCCATAGTACCCTTCAATATCGCCAATCAAGGCTTAAATTTGTTTTTGAGTTCTCAGCTTAAGAAATGCAGAGCATCTCCCTTTTTATTCTTCAATTCCAGCTCTCTGCATTTTCCATTTATAATATTTTAATTTGTCTTCTCAAGTATCCCTTTGACATCTTCTATTCTGCTCTTTTATTTAGGTATATTTTCACTTTGTTTTGGCTTCTTAATACTCTAGTACACTTTTTAGAATCTCTTCTGATATTCCTTTCAGTCTTTTCTTTCTCCTCTGTCTTTGTGCTGACCTTTGCTTTCTTCATGGATAATATCCTTGGTATCATCCCACCCATAGCCTTCACATTTGCTTGCTATGTGTCGGAAAGCTGGACAATGACTAGGGATGATAGAAAAAGAATTGATGGCTTTGAGCTGTGGTGATGGAGAAAGTGTGGAATATACCATAGACTGCAACAAACAGGTTCATCTTGGAGAAGGTGAACTGATGTTG
>NW_006399770.1:24023688-24036985 GCF_000299155.1 Elephantulus edwardii
TCCTTGGAGTCAAGGATTCTGAAGCTTCGTCTAACATACTTTGGGCATGTTGCAAGGAGGGATGGTCCTTGGAGAGGGTGAGATTGGAAGATATCCATATTTGTTCTAATTCAAAAAAGGTTATCCATCAGAATGTGAAAACTACTTAATATCATTGATATCACATGCAAGCAAAAAATTGCAGAGCGTCTTTAAAAATTGGCTAGAACAGTACATAATAGCACATTGCTAGAAGTTCAAGCAGGATTTAGAAGAGGACATGACTCCAGGAATATCATTGGTGGTATCAGGTGGATCCTGACTGAAAGTAAAGAGTACCAGAAGACTGTCTATTTTTGCTTTATTAACGATGCAAAGGCATTTTTCTGTGTGAATCATAACAAGTTATTTATAACATTGAGAAGAATGGGAATTCCAGCTCACTTACTTGTGTGCATGTGAAATGTATACGTGGACCAAAAGGCTATCATGTGAACGAAGGAAGTGAACACCATATGATTTAAAATTAAGAAAGGTGTAGATCAGAGTTGTATTTTCTCTCCATACCTATTCAATATATATGCTGGACAATGACTAGGGATGATAGAAAAATAATTGATGGCTTTGAGCTGTGGTGATGGAGAAAGTGTGGAATATACCATAGACTGCAACAAACAGGTTCATCTTGGAGAAGGTGAACTGATGTTGCTCCTTGGAAGCAAGGATTCTGAAGCTTTGTCTGCGAGACTTTGGACATGTTACAAGGAAGGACTGGTCCTTGGAAAGGGACATCATGCTTGGGAGGGTGGAAAAACAGTGAAGGAGAGGAAGACTCTAGGTGAGATTGATTGATTCAGTTTCTGGGGAAAAAGAAGTAGGCGTGTCAGAGACAATAAGGTTGGCACAGTATAGTACAGGGTTTAAGGCTCTTGTACATAGAGTTGGTATGAGTCATAAGCAACTCAACGGCACATAAGAACAACAATTATCGCATACACATCTGGTCTTTGATCACTGGTTTCAATGCTTTAGACTTATTTTAAAAACGATCTTGAAGTTATATAGAATAGATTCAAGATTCTATCTTGGTTCTGTGGACTTGTTTTAATATTCTTCAACCTCAATTTTCATACCTTATCTCATAACATACTGATACTGTTATGTACTAAGTGCAGACTTCAGATGAGTTGTATGGAAACTACTAATTTTTCCTTCACAACAGTTTAAAACAAGATTTGACAATCATCAGTTTCTATTTACAAGTTCATTCTTAAAACTTATGAAAACCCTCAGGTCCTTACAGGTCTTCAGAGGCTATAGATCACAGTGGAGGAGATTGGCCATCTTTCTCCTATGGAGCAGCTGGTGGATTCAAACTCCCTTTCTTTGTCTTGGCAGTGCAACTCCATATCTACTAGGTCATTAGTACTCCTTAAAGGAATGTTTACTGTCTTTTAAAATTCTTTCATATGTGCCAAGAAAAGCACAATATGTCTTCTTTTTTCTTTTTTAATATATTCTTATTATTTTATACTGTTTACTTACAAAGGTCATAAAGCTCATATATATTGTTTTTCACACTGTATCTTTCCCCTTCCCTTTTCTCACCCCTTCTTATTCACTTTTCTTTCTATTTCTGCATGGTTGTAATGTGGTGAAGACAGAATCTTCATTCACATTTAGAGTTCTACTGTTGAAGGTATGGTTATTCTTTGGAATACTCTGATCTGGTGCATAAAACTATCAACAGTAAATCTTTCATTCTTAGTTCATACGTATACCTAATAAATTAAAATTTGCAAACTCAAAATCTAGTTTTCTTTTATTTTTATTTATATAAAATTATATTTTTGTGTTATTTATATTAAAAAAAGACCTGAATTGCACAGTGGTTAAAGCACTTGAATATTAACCAAAATACTTACTGACTAGCAACAAAAAGGTCAGAATAGTCCATACCGATTGGATACTCCAATGTAGAAAGATGTTGCTCTCTGCTTCCGCTAAGATTTCCAACTTTCGAAACCCAATGGAGCAATTCTAATCTATTTTATATGATGATTGTAAATCAGAATTGTACTGAAGGAGATATGAGATTTATTTTCACCTTCTTTGCCATGCTATAATTAGTAAAGTCAGTCCTAGTTAAAACGAAATGGAATTTTCTTATATAAGTAAGATCATGTGACCTTTATGTTATCTTTATATCTACTACATCACAGGTATGTGTCATTTAACACCCATGATAGTCAGTACCATTAAGTTAAATCAAATTCATAGCTACCTTCCACCAGCTTTTCCAGGATGTAATTCTGAATGAGAAGAAACTGTTCATCATTCTTCTGTGATGCAACTGATAGATTCCAACCATAATAGCATCCTTAGAAACAGACAGGTGTTCTGGAAACCTTATGATGTCTAATTCTTATGGGAGATTACGTTCATTCATTCTTACTGTCACTGCTACTTGTGACTATCAGAAGCTAGAGGAACAGGTTGTGGCAATAACTGCAGGATCAGAGAGAAGCTTGACCGGTCTCATTAGCTGTCCTGCCTACCTGAGCAGCAGCATCAGAAGCCTAATCCCTCAACATTTGACACCATGGCTACCTACCCTTGAGACAAACCCCAAAATGCTGTACACAGAGCCTGTCTTCTGCCTCAAACACTTGTACCCACTTTGTGCTCTATTACTACATGAGCCAGAATTTGTGGTCTTTAAAATTATTACACATAAATAACATAGCAAAGGAGAGTTATTTTGCCATCAAATAAATCACCCAAAGAAAGGAAAACATAACTTAAAGATATATATGCAGTCAGATACTGTCCAAATGGAAATTAAGCAATACATACCTGTATTATCATTTTGTCTTTCTTTGTCTGAGATTCCCAAACAAATTATTTTCATTTCACCAGATGTTTTCTTTAAAATGCACAATTGTCTACTGAAAGTATACTGGGAAATGTAAGAAGATAAAAAATTTTGGTGGTATAATCCTTAGGGAATTCTGTTGCTAAGCTCCATTCTTTGGTTATATTCTTACACTCATAAGTATGTTCATCTGGACTTGAAATTTCAGTTACTCTCAGCTCATACACAGAGCTATTTTTGTCCTTAAGGTATTCATGTGTTGCTAAGATAACATAAGAATCACTGGGAGATGCAAACAGAGAAGTCAAACTGTCTGCTACTAAACAATGGTTGCTAGTTAGAGTTAACTCCACGATGCTTTAGAAGAAAGTACTGGTATTCCCAAAAATTCAACAATTAAAAACTATATAAAGCATGGATCCAGGATGCAGTCCTCAGAACAGAGCAAGGGAACACTGCATGGTTCAAAACTGGGAAGGGCGTACGCCAGGGATGCATCCTATCTCCATACCTTTTCAACCTGTATGCAGAACAGAATATCCGGGAGACTGGGCTCTATGAGGAGTAATGTGGGGTCAGGATTGGTGGACGATTTATGAACAACTTGCGTTATGCGGATGACACAACCCTGCTTGCTGAAACTGAAGAGGACCTGAAGCGCCTGCTGCAGAGTGTCAAGGACTGCAGCCTACAGTATGGATTGAGGCTCAATATCAAGAAGACAAAGGTTCTCACCACTGGACCAATTGGCAGCATCAGGATGGATGGTGAAGAGATTGAGATTGTACACAGCTTTAAATTGCTTGGCTCTGTAGTCAACAGTCTTGGCATCAGCAGCCAGGAAATTAAAAGGTGCATTGCAATGGGAAAGTCTGCTATTAGGGACCTCTCCAAAGTACTGAAGAGCAATGGTGTCTCTCTGGAGACTAAGGTGCATCTGATACAGGCTATAGTCTTTGCAATCACCTGTTATGCATCAGAGAGTTGGACAATGACCAGGGAGGATAGAAGGAGAATTGATACCTTTGAGCTGTGGTGCTGGAGAAGAGTATTGAGAATACCATGGACTGCTAGGAAAACACAGATTTGTCCTGGAAAGGGTTAAATCAGGTGGCTCCTTGGAGGCAAGGATTCTGAAGCTCCGTCTAACATGCTTTGGACATGTTGTGAGGAGATACCAGTCCTTGGAGAGGGGCATCATGCTTGGGAGGCTGGAGGGACGGCGCAGGAGAGGAAGGCCCTCTATGAGGTGGATTGATTCAGTGACTGGGAGAATTGGGATGGGAGTGTCAGAGACAGTGCGATTGGCACAGGACAGAGTGGAGTTTAGGGCTATTGTACACAGGGTCGCTATGAGTCACAGGCGACTCAACGGCACATAACAGCAACAACAAGAATGTAATAACTAAACACAGAATCCAGTGTTGTTTTCACTTTACCTAATCCCTTTGTACTTATTGTTGTTATTAGGTGTTGCTGAGTCAAGTACGATTTATAGCAACCCTATGAACAACAGATAAAAACCCTGTCCTTATTGCATCTAAATTCCAAAATCAATCTCCATAATAGTCTATGTGTTTCCTACTGCCAAAGGGGCCCTTTAGAGTAGTGAGAGAAGATCTTCACCCTGAAACCCACAGTGTCCCTTTTCAGCAGGAAGTAGCTAAGAGAATACACCATCCCCTTTTCCTTATGAACCAGGGTGAAGTCTCTCTCAGGGAGGAGTGATAGGGAATGGCAAAGGACACACCGACAAAGGAGATTAATCAGAACTGACTTTGACAAGCACTGTGGCAATTGGACAATTAAAACAGACATTCGGATGGCAGGGAAGAAGAACAAACTGGGGAGGAGGGTAGAGAGAATGGTGCAGTAATGAAGGAATGAAATCCCAAAATCCCTGTAAATGTTCATTAAAACTAATAAAATTTAAAAAAAAAAACCCTGTCCTTGTGGAATTCTCATCATCATTGACATAATTGAACTCATTGGCACAGTCACTGTGTCAATCTACCTGTTCAAACATCTTTTTCTTGCTGCCCATCCATCTTTCCAAGCATGATGCCTTTCCAGGGAACAGTCTTTGCTGGCAACTCTCCTAAAGTATGTGAGACAATGTTTCACCAGCCTTGCCTCTAAAGAGCTCTCTTGTATTTTCTTTTAGACATACCTCTTTGGCTTTTGGAAGTCCACAGGATATCCAGTATGCTTCCCCAACACCACAACTCATAGGCATTGATTCTTTTTCTGTCATCCTTATTCACTGTCGAGCTCTAAGATGCATAGAAGGTCCTTGGAAAGACTTTTGCAATCTTGAATTTTAAAGTCATCCCAACACTTCATTAAGAAGATATTTGAGGCATTAAACCCTAATGATCAAAGACCAGTTGAATTGTCAAATGACATCAAAGGTATCATCTATGAATTGAGCAATAACATCAATAAAAAGTCAGAGGAGAAAAAAAAATCAAATGAATCTAAAAAGACATTCTGAAAATCACACTGGAGTATTGAGAAGTCAAAAGAAAAGGGAATAGATGCAAAGCATTTCCATAGATCCCTTCAAGTGAACCCCAAATAATATAAAACTATGATTCCTATGATTTTCAGAGAAGATTTAGGGTGGTTATTAGATGATATCAAGTCTATTAAGCTAATAGCAACCCTTTTCACAATGAAATGAAACATTATCCTGGTCCTGTATTATCCTCACAAGTTTGTTTGCTCATTTGTTTTTAATATTAGAACCCATGTTGTAGCTACTTTTATCAACCCAATCCTACATGACTAGGGATGCAGAAGAATAATGATCATCCCATGGACTTCCAAGAGAATCAACAGGTTGGTCCTAGAGAAGGTGAAATCAAGGTGTTCCTTAGAGGCAAGAGGGTAAAACTCAGCATCACATATTTTAGGTATGTTGTCAAGAGGAGCCAGTCCTTAGAAAAGCACATGATGCTCAGAAAAGTAGGAGGTCAGTGGAAGAGAAGATGAATATCAACAAGATGGATTGACACAGTCATTGTGGCAATTAGGCCAGTGTGTCAGAGATGGTGAAGTTGACTCAGAATAGAGAAAGGTACAATGCCATTCCTAATGCATCTATGAATTTTAGTTGACTTAATTGCACATAACAGCAACAATAATATATGCCCAAAATATGTGAGTTGATCTCTATCTTTGTTTCTAAGCAGCATTATACCTGTGTCTTGTTTTGTTTTGTTTTGTTTTTCCCCAACACAGTTTGACTTGGTTTTTCTGGTAGATCAGGGTCTATTCTTTATTTTTCAATGAAAGTATAAAGCAAAGGCACCAATTTTCTTTCTTTTTTTATAACTTTCCTTATTCTTTATTCAGCTTTAATATTCAAATGATGTTGATTGATTACAATATCATTTGTGTCTGGTGCACCATCGTCTTCAAATATTTTCTTCTTAAATCTTCAAAGAAGTTCTTTGCAGCATGGTTTCCCAGTATAATTTTCATATGATTTCTTGGTTGCTTCTTTCATTGACATCAAGTGTAGATTTGAGTAAAATAAAATCTTTGACAATGTCAAACTTTTTTTAGTATATCATGATGTTATACTTATTATATTATAACATAATATTATATATTATGTTATACTTATTATATATTATATTATTGCTTATTAGTCTCTTCATGAGAATTTTTATTTTCTTTATGTTGAAGGGTAAGACACACTAAAGGCTGGAGTCTTGGATCTTCATCAGTGAACTTTTCAAATCTTCTTTACTTTCAGCAAGAAAATTTATGCTAGCTGTATATTGTAAAGTGTTAGTAATCTTTCTCCAATCCTGATACCATATATTTAAGAAAATCCAGCTCAAGTATGTTTTTTTACTCAGCTAAAAAATAAGTTAAGTATAATGAAAGGCTACAAACCCGATGCACACTATTTCTGAGTTTAAATCATGCAACATCTTCTTATTCTCTTTGAATGACTGTTTCTTGGCCTATGCAAAATTTCTTGTGTACAATTAAGAGTTATGGAGCTCCCATTATATGTTCTATTCACACAGTACAAATGTCTTTACAATAAAGCACAAGCAAACACATACTGTTATTGTTGTTAGATACAGTCAAGTCAGAACTGATTCATAGTTAACAATCCAGTGTGTTTTCAAAGCCAGTGAATAACACAGGAGGAGTTTGCCTGCCTTTCTTCTTTGGACCAGCTCATGAGTTAGTATGACGTGCCTTTGGATTGGAGGCACAGCTCATTACCAGTCAACCCTATAAGAACTAAATAAATAATAGTTACACAATAAAAATGGTGACAAAGCAAGTTTCTACCCATGTAGTTCAGTTCTCATTCTTGTCAAGGTGATGCTATGACTTGAAAATGGTAAGTTCAATTAGAAGACAAATAACTTAGAAATCTTGCTTAGAAATGCTTTCATATAATATCTGTGGTTAGCTTGCCCCTAAATGTCATCTCTTTATAATAAAAATAAAATATAAACTTGTTATTTTCAATGATCACATTAATTGTAACTAATAGACAATACACCCGTATGTAATGGACTGAAGAACTTCATCAATGCATTTATTGAAGCAAAGGTTTGATTTTTTAAAAGTTCTTAAACAGGCTAATTATTTACTATTATTTGATTGAATTATTATCTTCTATCCTTCTTTATTTAATGTATCCCTTTAATCTCTAACATATGATGTTGTTTTTATGGTGCTGTTGAGTCACCTTTAACTCATAGTGACTCTATGTACAATAGCCCTAAACTCTGCTCTATCCCAATCTCACTGTGTCTGACACACCTACGCCCAAATACCCCAGTCACTGAATCAATTAATCTAATTGAGGGTCTTTATCTCCTGTGCTGTCCCTCCACCCTCCCAAGCATGACATCCCTTTCCAAGGACTGGTCCCTCCTTGCAACATGTCCAAAGTATGTCAGACTAAGCTTCAGCATCCTTGCCTCCATGGAGCAGCATGGTGCATCCTATCCAGGATGAACCTATCTTTTCTCTTAGCAGTCCAAGATATATTCAATACTCTTCTCCAACACTACAGCTCAAAGGAATCCATTTTCCTTCTATCATTCCAAGTATCTAACTTTAATTTATGTTAAATAAGTAAAGAAAGGGGGGAAAGGGGAGGAAATCCTTGTTTAGACATTTAATGCTCATGCCTTTATAAACATGGCTGTGTATATATAAAAACTAAATGCTTGTATACAAATATAAATGCAAGAATTGATCCAATTATTTGGCTATCAACCACTAAAACATTCAGTGCACATCATACTTTGTGGAATATATTTTGCCTGGATGAGTGGAGACAGATTTTATAATAAAATGAACATGGTAAAAGTGGGTTTTAAGTCAGGAAACAGAACAGTAAAGCAATTTCCTGAGTTATTTAAATGCTTTCAAAAAGAAATGTCATTACATACTTGAGTTACACTGGCATATAATTACATGAGTATCACAAATAACAATGTCTTACTAAGAAAAACAGAAATTAATATAGAAAAATTATTTCCCATAGTAAATATTCATTTTAAGCTAAGGTAAATACACACAAAGGGGATTTCTATTTTATCAACATTAATTCTAGTTATTAAATCATTGATTATAATGATCCAGAAAAGTTTATTTCTAATTATATTTTGAAAAATTTTTCTTAACCTCACTAATACTGGTTAGTTAATGTGAAAAAAAATAATAATTAGTTACTTGGAATGAAATTACTATTTTTTATTTTTAATTAAGATAATTATTAAACTATATCTAAGTCATATGTTACATATTAAATAATTTTGTCTGATACTTGCTTATATTAAAATTGGATATTTTTAGGAATTCCAAAAGAATTTTTTATTATAAAGATACATCATTACATAGAAAGTCACAAGAGTTTACTAATTTAACACTAATGATGGGAAACTCTGGTGGCTTGGTAGTAAAGAATTACACTCCCAATACAAAGGTGCATGTTTTGAATATACCCACTTCTCCTTAGGAGGAAGATGGACAATCTCCTTCCATGTGATTTACTACCTCTGAAAATTTGGTTTGGTTCCTACTCGATGGTATAGAACAGTCACAAAACAACACACTAATTATCAGAAAATAGCTGATATTCTACAAAATTATAGCTTTGAGTTTATCAGCAGGCTGAGTCCACAAAGTAAAATTAATTCTAAAGAGAATCAAAGTCATCTGAATATAGACAGCACACATGAATTGCTTTATCCTTGCACAGCACCCTAGAGAAATTGGTGACTCTGAGAAGACAGGAGAAGGGGGGAAATCCACAAAAAACAAAGAAACCAAAGACAAAACAAATTCTTAAAGAATAGCTGAAGAGCCAAGTATCAGTTTGTAATTCTTGGAGGCCCCAACAGTAAAAAGAGTCCTTGCTTAATGTTAACTCTTTTCCATTTATATCTAATGAATAAGCACAAGAAAGATAGGAATAATGCAAATACCTAAGGACTCCTTCAGTTGTCCATATTCAAGAAATTATCTGCCTGATAATTCTCTCATATGAAGCAAAAGCAATGTAGAACTATACTCTAATCCCAAGCAAAGATCCACTACTGTCAGGGGAACTTACTATTGCTGTGTACTATAAAGTCAATTCAGATTGATAGTAACTTTATAAGACTGCTCCAAAGACCACAAAATTTGAATTTGCCAGTATCTCTGGAGGGTGGGCAATGTCCTCCCTTACTATTAATTGCCTTTGAAAATTCGCAAGAGAGTCAGCTATGGGTCAAATCCAACTTGATGGCACACAAAACCAACAACCTAAGTTTTTCTAGGCTGTAAATATTCCCAGAAGCAGATCATCAGGTCTTTGCTCCCACTATGTTGCTGGTGTTATTGAACGAGAACTCTTTTGATTAGTATTTGAATGCTTAATCATTTTACCACCAGAGTACCAGAGTTCCTTGGTCTGAAAAGAGTAGATACAAATGCATCTGCTTCTGGGAGATAGGGATAAAAATCTTTTGGTTATATGATTCTAGGAAAATATTGGCTGTTAAAAAATTTAAAACGTGTAGGTAGGCTCAAGACTGCCAATTGATGGAAAAGAAATATATATATACATATATATTTCAGTCTGTTAGTGGAGAAACAGTGTTGTTGTCTACTGTTGAGTTGGAACCTACTCATAGCTCACCCTTCAGTGGGTTTTCAGAAGCAGTAAAGCACAGAGGAGATTGTCTATCTTTCTCTTGAAGAGCAGCTGCTGGATTCAAATCATGTACCTTTATATTGATGGCACAAATCCTTAACATTAAACCATCAGAACTCCACTCAACTGAATGACAATAACAACAACAATGATTAAAGGGGTACCAGACAAGTAGATAGATATACATACAAGACACAGGACAAAACCTGTCTGGAAGTGGACGAAGGGATGTTAAGGGTGGGAAGATGGATACTAAGAAAGGCTCAATAGCCAAACATAGATAAACAAAGAGAACCAATTTCTAAGACCTACTCTTAACATGAATCTTGTAGAAAATAAAAAGTAATAGCAATAGACTAAGGAGGAGTAAAAATGAAGAGACAAATTCCTTTTCTAATACATTGGTGCAAGGCATGCTCAAAGCTAAAGCTAGGGTATTAATACTAAAGACACCTATTGTACTTACAGTAATACAGGAAAGTACAAGACTACCACAATAGAAATCTCAAATCTAATATGCACTGCTATTAATTATAATACCAGCCAATCCAAACTGTACTTATATACTGCTTAGACTGACTTTGATTCTTACAAAAATACCCCACAAAATAAAAACAAACAAAAAAACCAACAAACATTCCCATGGAAATTCTGCTGTAAGGGACAACTTCAGAGTACTGAAAGACAACGCAGTCAGTCTGGAGACTTAAGATGAACCTGATCCAGGCCATAGTCTTCACAATTACTTGCTATGAGTCAGAAAGACGGACAATGACTAGGAATGATAGAAAGAGAATCAATGACTTTGAGTTGTAGTGCTGGGGCAGAGTATTGAATATACCATGGACTGCCAAGAGAACAACAGGCTCATCTTAGAGAGAGTGACACAAGGCTGCTCCTTGGAGGCAAGGATTCTGAGGGATCATATGACACACTTTGGACATGTTACAAGCAGGAACCAGTCCTTGCAGAAGAACATCATGCTTGGAAGTGTGGAGGGACAGTGGAAGAGAGTAAGACTCTCTATGTGATGGATTGATTCAGTGAGTGGAGTAAGGAGGGTAGGTGGGTCAGAGACAATAAGGTTGGAACAGGATAGAGAAGGTATAAGGACAATTCTAAGGTTACTATGAGTCACAAATGACTCGACAGCACACAAGAGCAACAATTTCCAAGATATACACACAATTTTACACAATTCCAAAATCTATGCAAAAATTATATTGTGATTGGTAAAGGAAAAGGAAATTTGAAAGATCCAGTGTGAAAAACAATGTATATGAACATTGTAAGGAAACGAGTACAAAGTGAAAATTAAAAAGAGAAATAAAAAGTAATAAACATTTTTAATATAACCAAAAACAAATATAAATATAAAAGGGAGAGAGAAGATTCAATGAAACATGAAACAGTCAGCAAAAACAAAATGAGTAAAAGATGTAGTCTAGGAATTGGAACAATCAGACATTTTTAAACTGCTTTGAATGTTGTTTGTTGCTGTCATGTGCCGTCGAGTCATTTGCGACTCATAGCAACCCTATGTACAACAGCTCTAAACTCTGTTCTGTCCTGTGACAATCTCATTGCCTCCCACACACTCATCCTGATTGCCCCAGTCATTGAATCAATCCACCTCATAAAGGACCTTCCTCTCCTGCGCCTGCCCTCTACCCTCCCAAGCATGATGTCCCTCTCCAAGGACCGGTCTCTCCTTACAACATGACCAAAGTATGTCAGACGAAGCCTCAGAATCCTTGCCTCAAAGGAGCATCACGGTTTAACCCTCTCAGGATGAATCTGTTTGTTCTCTTAGCAGTCCATGGCACCTTCAGCACTCTTCTCCAACACCAAAGCTCAAAGGTATCAATTCTCCTTCTATCTACCTTGGTCATTGTCCAGCTCTCTGATGCATAACAAGTGATTGCAAAGACCATGGCCTGTACCAGATGTCTCCAGAGACACACCGTTGCTCTTGAGTACTTTAGAGAGGTACCTAACAGCAGACTTCCCCATGGTAATACGTATTTTAATTTCCTGGCTGCTGGTGTCAAGAGTGTTGATTGTGGAGCCAAGCAAACTAAAGCTGTGAAGAATCTCAATCTCTACACCATCAATCTTGAAGCTGCCAATTGGTCCAGTGGTAAGAATCTTTGTCTTCTTGACATTGAGCCTCAACAGCTATGAATAAATATGTTAAAATTATCAGAAACGTGGTGAGCTCTAGTGGCCTACTGGCTAGAAGCTGCACTGCAATCGCAGAGATGCGAGATTTAAATCTACCAGATACTCTGCTGGAGGAGGGACAATCTCCTCCTGAACCAGTCAGATATGATTTGATGGTACACGCATACACAAATAATAGTAAATTTTTTTAAAAAATTACCAGAAAGGTGACCAAAACATATTAATAGCAATGAATTTCAAAAGAAAGGAAGGAAAGTAATAAAACAAAACAAAACAAAAATTAAATAAAAATGCTCAACAATTAAAATCAAAGAAACATAATATTGAACACAAAAACTTTCAATGAATTTAAGAGCAAACTCCATACAGTATACCAATCAGTGAGTAGAAATAAGTCAATGCAACTATTTAAAATACGATAGAGGATAAACAACTGTGAAAAACATGAAACATACTTTTCTAAATGTAAGATACAATATCAAAAAGTTTAAAATAAAAGCAATTGCAGTTCCAGAAAAATAAATTTAAAAGCAAAACGAATATTTGAATAGGTAACATTTGAGAATCAGTTACATATACATACACCCACATTGAATCACACTGATAAAATCTCAAAGAAAAACAGCAGTATGCTAAATGCATTGGAATGAGGAAATCAAAGAGGAAATAGACAGAACATTGTTATCTATGCACAAATAAGTTTAAGAATATCAACAGATAGGTCACCAAAAATTAGGTTGTTGTTGTTGTTATGTGTCATTGAGTTGCTTATAAGTTACTTTCGACTCATAGTGAAACTATGTACAATAGCTCTGAAACCTGCTCTATTCTGTGCCAACTTTATTGTCTTTGACACACCTACCCTCAATACAACAGTCACTGAATCAATCCATCTTATAAAGGGTCTTCCTCTCTTGCACTGTCTCTCCCTATGGATTGGTCCCCCCTTGCAACATGCCCAAAGTATGTCAGATGAAGATTGAGAATCATTGCCTCCAAGGAGCAGCCTGGCTTCACCCTTGCCAGCATGAACCTGTTTGTTCTCCTAGCAGTCCATAGTATATTCAGTACTA
>NW_006399770.1:24038050-24038786 GCF_000299155.1 Elephantulus edwardii
TGATGCATAGCACATAATTGCGAAGACTAGGTTTCACATAGAACAATCAAATTTTCTGGGATTCCCATTCTCCTCACAGTTAGCCAGAGTTTGTCATGATCCACATAGTCAAATGCCTTTGCATAGTCAGTGAAACACAGATAGACATTCCTCTGGCACTCCCTGCTTTCAGCCAAGATCCATTTAACATTAGTGATAATATCCCTAGTACCACAGCCTCTTTTAAACCCAGCATTCATTTCATGCAGTTCTCTGTTGATGTGCTCTTCCACTGATTTTTGCACAATTTTCAGCAGAATCTTGTTTGCATGCACTATTAATGATATTATTCTGTATGTTCTGTGCTCTGTTAAGTCACCTTTCTTTGGAATGGGAACAAATATAGATCTCTTACAGTCAGTTGGTCAAGTGGTTGTCCTCCAGATTTCTTGACACAACTTGTTGAACCCATCCAGAGTAGTGTCTGTTTGTTGAAAGATGTCAATTGGTACGCTGTCAATTCCTGGAGCCTTGTTTTTTACCAATTATTTCAGAGAAACTTGAACTTCTTCCTTCATTACCAGAGGCTCTTGCTCATACATTATTTCATAAAATTCTCCTGTGTGAGGCAATTCCTTCTGTACAGTGACTCTATATATACCGTCCATCTTCTTTTAATACTTCCTTGAAAACGAGGTAGCAATTGAAAAATAATAACAAATATTTTTTTTAAATAATAGAGCTCTATATATGTACC
>NW_006399770.1:24055068-24058469 GCF_000299155.1 Elephantulus edwardii
AGAATTGGTGACCCTGGAGGACATTATGCTGATTGAAATATCTCAGTCACAAAAGGGCAAATACTTCATAGTGCCACTGTTGTAAAGACGGACTGACATCGGAGTTTGGGGAAAACAAAGAGGGGATAAATAATGTATACTGCATTGAAACAGATGAGGGAGAGAACTGTTTAGGAGGAATATATGATTAGGTATTATTGTCATGACAAGAATTCAGAATGAAAGCTGCAGAGTGCAGTGGACTGGGGTAAGGGGGGGATTGTATAACAATGAATTTGGGTTCTTTGGTTTTGTTTTGTTTTTTACTTTCCAAAGAGAAAAGCAAACTTGGGGAGCAGGGAGTGGTGGGCAGGGAGGAAAACATGTAACTATGAATGAATGGAAATTCAGTCTCTGTAAACTTTAATTAAAATATTTTTTTAAACCCACAAAAAACTAATAGTATTGAAAGAGTCAAGTTGTCCTGAAGAAAATGGGGGAAAAGAAGGATCAGGCTGAGTATTGAGAAAATATTACTAGAAGTGTTTAAGCAAACAGATGCAGTCTTGGATGCACTCATTTATGTAGGTTAAGGTATTTGGAAGATAAATACCTGGTTGATTAAGTAGTAGATCGAGATTTGTGATCATTTCAAAACCAAGAGACCCGATGAAATGTAGAAATTCTTGAATAGTATCATTATTCATTGCTGAAGACTGTGCAAAAATGACCAGAGCAAGTACATATACTGATCTAGAAGACAATTCAACCAGGATTCAGAAGAGCCTGTGACACTAGGTATATAACTGTTTCATCAGATAGATATTCCTTGAAAAAAAGAGAGCCAGAAAGGTGATAAGCTGTGTTTCATTGAATATGCAAAGGCACAACATAAAGAATTTTATTTCTAGAGCACTTCATCATACTCATCTGGAATCTGAACATAGGCCAAGAGGTAATCACTCAACTAGAGTAGGGTATATTCCATGGTTTAAAATTTGGAAAAATGTGGTTCAGGGCACACAATATACCTATTCAACTATAGTATCTGCCCTTTATGAAGAATACTATAGCATCAGGATTGAAGGAAGTTCATAAGAAACCCCTACTCTATGCACATGACACAATTTTGCTTGTCAATAGTTAAAGATTTGAAGCACTTTCTGAAGAAGATAAAACCTAAACCTTCAGTACCGAATACACCTCGATATCAAGAAAAGAAAATCCTCATAATTCTAACAATAAGCAACATTATGATAGATGGAGAAAAGATTGAAAATTGTCACTTAATTTCACTTTACTCAAGCCTTCAATCAACACTCACTAAAGCAGTAGCCAAAAAATCAAAGGGCATATTGTATTGGACAACTCTGCTGTCAAGGACCCCATTAAAGTGCTAAAGAGCAAGGATGTCAGTTATAAGACAAAGGTGAGCCTGACCCAAAATGTATTGAAAACATCATGGAATGCCAAAAGAACAAGCATTTGTCTTGAAAGAAGTGTAGCCAGAGACTTCCTTAGAGGCAACTAGGTGAGACATTGTCTCATGCTGTATATATTATCAGGAGGGGCCAGTGACTCGAGAAGTCTTAGAAAAATAGAGGGATAGCAAAGGACAGGGAAATCCTCAATGAGCAACACTGATACCGTAACTGCAACAATAGGCAACACGTGTGAAGATGGGACAGGATCAGGCAAAGTTTGGATCAATGCTCATAGGATTATTACAGGTCAGAGCCAACTCCAAGGTACCTCACAATGACAATTCAAGAAGGTAAAATGTTTTTTCTTCTGCTCTTTCACTTTAGAACTACTTAGCAGGGTATCATTTGTTTTCTAGCTCTAGGTCTTTGTTTTGCCTTTTCTCCTCAAGCCAATTTTTGAAATGTTTTTCTTCAGTTCCTTTACTTCACTATTTCTTTCATTTGCTTTAATTATTGTGCTTTCAAAAGCAAGTTTTGAAGCCCTTTTTGGATATACTTTTAGTGTTTTTCTTTCTTAAATGACTTTATTTTCTTTATGTGTGATGTCATCCTACTATATGTCTTATCATTAGTATTCATTGCATCAAATGTATTTTGATACCATTTTTAAGTTAAAGGTGTTTACATTCAAGGTCATACATTTACTCATGGACTTATTTTCATTTTCTTTAACTTCACCTTTAACTTGCCTATCTGTTCTGCCTGTCAGTCGTTCCGTTTTATTCTGGCTAATGAAATTGAGCTTCATCATCAACTTTTCCTACAGATGTTAACTAATTGGATCCTATGTATTCCATCCTATGAACCCACAATGTTTACAGTTACTGTGATTCTAACTCCAAACCTACCATAGTCTGGTGAAACATATAAATATTCCTTTAATCACTACTTAATTAAAACGATTTTATTTATGATCATGTTTATTTTCATAAATGGAGAGAGAATAATTTCTAGGACT
The DNA here is from genome assembly GCF_000299155.1 of Elephantulus edwardii. Taxonomy (NCBI): domain Eukaryota; kingdom Metazoa; phylum Chordata; class Mammalia; order Macroscelidea; family Macroscelididae; genus Elephantulus; species Elephantulus edwardii. The sequence goes on from NW_006399770.1 coordinate 24,057,490, forward strand.
TAGCCTTGTTTACAATTTATTATAACTACATCTAATACGTGGCAGATAACTTCAAGCTGAATGTCTATATACGTGTGTAAAAATATTAATTACATGAAAGAATAATTTGATGCCTCTTCTATAATAACTTCAATACTCAAGTTCTTCCTAAAATTTCATTAAAGTCTCAATGAAATAAAACATAATAATGCCCTTGTTTGGCCCTCATTATTTGATTCATTTGTTCTCATCAAAAGGAAGTTATTTACTGAAGTTGTGCCCTATTTGTGAACAAATAGTACAACATTAGTAAAATTTCACTTAGGTCATATCTTACCTTTTGTAATATACAATAAATAGCAAATATGTATACTGACCCTTTTTGGTACTGTAATTTTGTGTATTCTATCCATCTTCTTTGGATGCTTCCTGGATTATTCAAGTATTGCCCATAGCATCTCTTAGTATTGCCACTCAAGGATTGAATTTGTTTTTCAGTTCTTTCAGCTTAAGAAATGTCAATAGATTTTTCCCCCTTTTTAGTCTCCAAAAACACTTCTTTGGACAATCCATTATAATAATTTTCTTTATATTCTAAAAATGGTCTTTGAAAACTTCTATTCAACTCTAACTTCAACACATCTACCCTTTGTTCTACCTCTTGATGTTCTAGTGTAACTATTGATCTCTACTTATGATATCTTATTTGATCTTTATTCCCCTCTGTCATGGTTTGTTGTTGTTGTTATTAGGTGCCATCGAGTCATTTGCAACTCATAGCGACCCTATGTACAAAAGCCCTAAATGCCGTTCTATCCTGTACCAACCTCGCTATCTCAAACACATGTATTCCCACCACTCCACTCACAGAATTGATCTATCTCATCGAGGGCCTTCCTCTCCTGCACTGTCCCTCCACTTTCCCAAAGAGGATGTCCCTCTCCAAGGACCAGTTCCTCCTTGCAACATGCCCAAAGTATGTCAGATGAAGCTTCAGAATC
>NW_006399770.1:24059569-24064417 GCF_000299155.1 Elephantulus edwardii
CCTTTCTTTGGAATGGGAACAAATATTGATCTCTTCCAGTCAGTTGGCCAGCTGGCATTGCTCCAGATTTCCTGGCACAACCTAGTGAGCACGTCCAGGGCAGCGTCTGTTTGTTAAGAGTGTCTGTCATGGTAATAAAAATAATATTAGTAATTAAAACTATCTCAAAGATAATTAAAGAAGAGGTTCAAGCTTCACTGAAGACATTAAAGAAATAGTAGGACCCCAAGCATTGATGGGATACCAACTCACATATTTCAAATAACAGACACAGCTCAGGATATGCTCTCCAGTCTGTGGTAGGAAATTTGGAAGATAGCTACAAACCTAACTGGCAGGAAAAGACCTATGTTTGTTTTAATTCACAAGAAAAGTGATCCAACAGAATGTAGAAATTATCAAACAATATCATTACTATTATATACAAGCAAAAAGTGATAAAGATCATGCCAAAATGGCTAGAACAGTACAATGACAAAGAATTGCCAGTGGTTCAAGCTGTATTTAGAAGAGGCTGAAACACCAAATATAACATTGCTGATATCAGTGTATCATGACTGATGCAAAAAAAAAATACTGATAGATTATCTATTTGTATTTTATTGAGTATCCAAAAGCATTTGACTGTGTGAATCATAACAAACTATGGCTAAAACTGAGAATAATGAGAATCCCAGAACTTGTAATTATGCTAATGGAAAACCTATAAAGAAACCAAAAAGCTATAGTACAAATTGAGCATCACAACATTACATGGTCTTAAAAAAAGAAATCTGTTCTTCAGGGTTGTATCCTTTCTCCATACCCATTATTATACGATGAGCTGATGATCTATGAAACTAGGCTTTATAAAAAGGAATGTGACATCAAGATTGGAGGAAGACTCATTAACAATCAGTTTTACGCAGTTAACAATCTTGCTTGCTGAAAGTGAAGACTTTCTGCAGAAGATCAGAGTACAGCTTTCAATATGGATTGAATTTCAACATAAATAAGACAAAAATTCTTGCTACTAGGCCAATAGGTAGTATTATGTTAGATGGAGAAAAGATTAAAATTTAAAGTCTTCATTATACTCAGATCTACAACAAACATCGTTGGTACCAGTAGTCAAGAAATCAAAAGATGTGTGGTATTGGGAAGGTTTGCTTTTAAAAACTTCTTCAAAATACTAAGGATAAAGGACATTAATTTAAAGACTAGTGTGCACTTGATTCAGGCCATAGTCTTTTCAATCATTTGTTATGAATCTGAAAGCTGAATAACTACTAAGGATTACAGTAAAATAGATGCTTTTCAGTATTGGAAAAGAGTCTTGAATGTGCATGGACTGAAAAAGAAAATGAAGAATAGATAGATAGATAGATAGATAGATAAATAGATGATAGAATAGAGATAGAGATGATAGAGATAGAGATAGAGATCCAGTAGATAGGACAACTAGAGTATTTGTTGAAAGGCAAGGACGTCAAAGTTCTATTTCACATAACTTTGGGAATGCAGCTAGAAGTACTATTTGTTGGAAAGGGACATAATGCTTAGAAAGGCAGAGGGTCAGTTAAGGAAAGGAAGAACCTCAAAGAGAAGATTAATACAGTGACTACAGCAATGGGCTCAAGTATGTCAGAGATGATGATGATGGCATAGGGTATGACAGGGTTCAGATTTGTTGTTGTTAGGGTCACTATGAGTTATACCCAACTTGATGGCACCTAACAACAACAACAATAAAAACAGTAAATATGAATAAATCAACAATTCATAAAGGGAGAGAGTGGCATTTACTTTCTAAAGAAAACTTACTTTCTTCATTATAACAACTGTTAGTTAGCATATAAATCACCTTTATTATAATTTGATCTCATGAAAGATGAGAAAAGGATTGAAGTTGTCAAAGATTTAATCCAGCTTAGATAAACAATCAATACCCTTGTTGCCAGTAGGCAGGAGACCAGCATAAGCATTATATTTGGCAAATTTACTTTCAGGAAGTTTTCAAACTATAAAATAACAATGACATTAGATTGAAGAGTAAAGTGCATCTGATTCAGTCCATGATCATTTCAATCAATTGCTATGCACGTAGATCTGTACAATGAATAAGGATGACAGAGAAAGAATTAATGCCTTTGAGTTGTGTTGCTGGAAAAGAGTACTGAATATCCCAAAGACTGCCCAGAGACCAAAGAGATACTAACCTGAAAAAAGTACATGTGTTTCTTAGAGGCAAAGTGGCAAAGTTTCCTGTCTCATATATTTATCATGTTGCTAGGGAAGGCTATTCTTTGGAAAAAGAAACATCATGTTTACAAAGATAGAAGGTCAAAGAAAGAGAGGAAGAACTCTAGCAGAATGGATAGGCACAGTGAAAGCAGCAATGAGCTCAAGTGTATCAGAGACGAAGAGGATGCCCCAGGTAGGACAAAATTCAATTCTCTTGTTCACAGAGTCACTATGAGTCTTACTTGACAGATAGCACCTAATAACAACATTACAACTTAGCCATGATAATTCCTTTATCTTTACTACTACTTAATATCAATACATAAATTTTGACCTAAACCTGTTTTATTGAAAGTTTAGGTTGGGCATCCCATCCTAGATATAGACAGTATAGCCATCAGAAGGAAACTGATCTCTGGCTGCACTAAGCATCTCTTTGGATAATTTCAAATTTTAGAATATGTGAACCATAGCATGAGAGATTCCACAAGTTAATGTGGAACCTGAGAGAGCATATACATAGAGGTACCTCAGGTCACTCTTCTCTCACTACCTTTGACAGAGAGAGGGCAGCAGTCAGGGGGAATGGGTCTCAGGCCACACTGAGCCTAGCAAGGACAACTACAAACTTTAAAAGAAGCAGGCAGAGTTCAGACAATGTTTCCACAAGGCTTCAATGAAGACCAGAAGGAAATTGAAAGACTTTAGGAAAGGCATACCTTTCCACTGTACAGGACTAGAACTCCTCGTAGAGTAAATTGCCCAACTCTAAGTTTTCAACTAATAAATATTATTAGTATTTAAAGAAAGGACAGAAATCTACACAAACACAATAAAAATAGTCTAACACATAAGAATAAAAACTTCACATAATGTCAAGAAATCAATAGGAAACTTCAAATAAATGGACAAAAAACCAAGCCTTCTCCTTGAAAAGCAGATTATACTGTAGACCTAAGCAATATCCCAGAGACAAGAAGGCAGAACAAATATATTGATGTGGAGTTATAAGAATAGGTATGGGGAAATGTGCAAATGATAGGGGGGGAATGGAATCCATAAATAAAGCAGGTACTCCAGAAAGAGAGACCTAGAAAAAATATATTGTCACAGAGAAATATTAACAAGTACAGAAGAAATTGCAAAAGATGGAACAAAGAAATGAAATTTAAAGAGGTACAGGAATTTTAAAAAAGCATCACAGGACGGCATAGCCAACACAGCACTGGAAATAACAGAAATACATAAAAATGCAATCTAGCATATCAAGATCAAAATAGCAGAAATTTCCAATATGTTGATGGGACCAAATCCAAGCAGAAGATAGTGAACAGTGAGTCAGCAAAGAGGAAGACAAGAACATGAATGGGAACATATGAGATGAAAAAGTAGAGAAGAGACAAAGTGTGGGATAACTTCAAAAAGCAACTCTGTGTGTGTGTGTGTGTGTGTGTGTGTGTGTTTAGAATGACAGAAATTAGAGGGGCAGGGAAAGAACTGAAAACAAATTGCAGAAGAGGTACTAGATGAAAACTTGACAGGCAATGTTAAGAATGAGGAAATCCACATTCAAGAAACTCAATGAACCTTAAACAGACTGCTTCTTGTTGTTGTTGTTGTTATGTGCCATCGAGAACTCAAAATAAAGACATTAAGACATATCACAGATAAAATCTTCAAAATCAAAGATAATGATAAACTACTCAAAGAAGTGTATGAAGAACAAAGTGTCATCTACAGAAGAGAAACATTTAGATTAACTACTAATTTTTTAGCAGAATCCATGTGGGCAAGAAGACAATGATATGGCACATACAGAAGATGAAAAGAAAATAATTGCCAACCAAGAATCCTGTACTCAGCACATTTGTCCACAAAATACAAAGCAGAAACTTGGCCATTTGTAGAAAATCAGAAAAGTAAGGAATGTGTGAATACAAGACCAACTACAAGAAATTCTAAAAGAAGTCCTTCACATAGAGATGTCAAAGGATAGTAGATGAACCATACTAACCATAAACAACAGAAAAAGAAATACAGCAAATAACAGTGATAAAAACTGTGTGTCCATAATCACATTTACTGTGACTGGATTAAATGCACCGATTCAGAGGAAAAAAACAGCAGAATAGATATGATCATAGTCCATCAGTATGTTTTCTACAAGAGGCAAATTTAAGAAATGAGGAAAATAACAGGCTAAAATCAAAGGGAAGGGTGGGGAAAAAATACATGACTAGCAGATGACATCCACAAAAAAAAGTAGGAGTGTAATGCTAATAGATAAAATAGACTTCAGAATGAAAAATCACCCAACCTTACAAGGGAACACACTCTAATGATTAAAATCACAATGGATTAAAAAGATCTATTTGACTTTGGTCAGCATCTATGCAACAATTGATAAACATGCAAAATATATAAAACAATGGTTAACAAACGTGATCAGTAAAAAGGTGGTAAAACTGTCATTCCAAGAAAACTATTGGATAGTATACACTGAAAACCTCAAGGAATCAACAGCAACAACAATAAAGAAAGTTATGCCTAGTAGATCAATTTAGTAAAGTGACAGGATATGAGATCAATATACAAAAATCAGTAGGATTCCTCTACAGTAACAAA
>NW_006399770.1:24064592-24070938 GCF_000299155.1 Elephantulus edwardii
AAAAAACCCCAAAATCCACTAAAAAAAAACCTAGCCAAACAACCAACCTAAAATACAAAACAATACTGCAAGAAATAATAAGGTATCAAAATAAATGTGAACTGTACATGGATAGAAAGACTCAGTATAGTGAAAATACTAATCCTACCAAAAGCAATCTACCTATTTAATGCAATCTCAATATAGATAACAAATTTCTTTTTCAGAGATATAAAAGGCAATTGTTAAGTTTATTTGAAAAGTAAAGAGACTCCAACTAAGCAAAGCCCTTCTGAAAGACCATGGCCTGTACTAGACACACCTTAGTCTCCAGAGACACACCGTTGCTCTTCAGTACTTTAGAGAGAATGTAGAGAGATTAAAATTCTTATACACTGTTATTGGGATTACAAAATGGTACCACTCTGGAACACACTCTGGTGTTTCCTCAAAAAGCTGAACACAGAAATCCCATATGACCCAGAAATTCTACTTCTAGCAATGTGCCCTGAGGAAATGAAAACTGAGGTACAAATGAATATCTGTGCACTTGGTTCATAGAAGTGTTATTCACAGTAGCAAAAACATGGAAAAACCCCAAACATTGATAAACAAATGGATTGAGAAATTGTGATATATTCAAATGATGGAATACTATGCAGGAGCACTGATTTTAAAAAAAATACTATATAATATGAGAAAGTCAAGATAGCATTATTCTGAGTGGATTAACTCAGTCTCTAAAGGACAAATACTCCAAAGGACTATTATTGTAAAAATAGGTTAATAGTAAGATGTAGATAAAAGTCCAAAGGGACAAGGGGAATGGAGCTGAAAATAGAGAGCAGGGGACATCACAGAGTCACAGAATTTGGTGGGTCAATAGACTATGCCATTAGAGCTCCTTTCTAGAAGGTTAAAAATATATCTAATAGGTTTGAATGATATGCGGAGATTGCTTGATTAGTGGTCTTGGTGGGACAGGACAGGCATGTTTTGAAAATTATATAAGTTTGCTTATGTAAACAATACAGAAGTTTTCAGAAAGACATGAAGAGAATCCAAGAGAGAAGACAAGGAATTTCTTAAAGAACAGTAATAAGGGTCAAGTTTTGTAAAGGGGAAGATAGTGATAGGAAGGGAACCTGTGGCAGAGGAAGAAGCTGCAGGACCGGAAAGGTCCTCATGGGACAATTGTCAGCAATGACAGAACACCGTTTCTAGGAGACAGAAGATAAGCAAAACTGCCATACTTACTGTGTGTTTGGCCAGTTAGTAGTGGTGAAACAAACATAGGTAAGGACTGAGCCTGATGGCTGAGAGGAGGTGTGTATGACCAAGGGAGAAAGCCTGCAGAAGTGACAGGAGTATTAGTAGAAAAGACAGGGTCTGCACACTCAAAAAGAGGTAGCCAAGGAAAAGGGCTACATGTTTGTATGGCTCAGTAGAGCTGAGAGATATCATTTACTGAAGAAATAAAGGATGTGTTCTCCTTTTTGAAGGGGTCTTCCAGATCTTTCCTACTGTATTTCTCTGATCTTGATCTTAAATTGTAGCCTCTCATTTCCAAGTGGAACTAATATAAAGACCCACTTAATTGTAATATAGTTTGTAGGTTCTGTGCAGTTTTTTATCAAATTGGCAAACTGGTGAGGGAAAGAATACAGGAGGAGTGAAAAGAGGAGCGGCTTGTTTCAGAGTTAGACTGGATTGACAGTTTTGCAAAGTTGAAAATCAAGAATATATTTAATTTCCAGTTACAGCAATCAGCTTTGAACTGGTTATTCTTTTTGTAAGTATTTATCTACCTAGTAAGCTTTATCTAGACTCTGCCAAAATGTCTTAACTGTTTTGCCTAGAAAAGTTTCTTAATCTATCAAAATTGCCTTGTCCTTTTTCATTCAAATAGTCGCTGGATTATTAATGTCCAATTTACAGATAGCTTTGACTTACTTTTTGCAGGGCTTTGAACCAATTTAGGTTAATTCTTCCAAGGCCAATGAAACAAAACATGATAGACATGAATTTTTACCATTTGAGTGATTCATCATGATAACCTTAAGAGGGAAAATTGCAATATGAACTCATGGAATAGAGAAGCTCAAAAATGCATAGTGCACTCTTTGCGGAGCCTGATAGGGGAGATTAGATTATTGGCAGGTTTGCAGATAGAAATATGTATTCAAAGCAGTGTATCTGGCTCCTGTCTTTGAGTAGGTTGACACTATGCTTGAGAAAGACACTACAGTTTTAGCCCAAATCCTTTTTTAAATGTTTTTACTCAATTAGTGTTAATATAATAGTGAGTCAGCGCTCAGCTCTGTAGTGCACAATGATGAGGTCAGTGATGTGATCATGGCAGCACTGATTTCTTCCTTCATGATGATCCCCGTCTACTTGAGCTTAAACAGATGGTCACAACACAAAATACTCTACAACAGTGTCCACACATTAGACACTGAAGAATTCAGGGAGCTACAAGAGACAGTAGTAGGGTGGTAGGAAAAGGGCCCCTTAAGTATGAGATTTAAGTGAAAACCTGAAATTGAACAGGAAGGACCAAGTAAAATGGGGTCAAGGGCAAATGATTCATACACACATGTCCAGGAGGTTCAGAGCACCCAAAGGCCCATCAGGACTCATAACCTGTAAAGAGACCTTGTGGGCAGGAGGGAAAGTTGGGAGAGGTGGAGAAGTTGGAGGCAAAAGGATGATCCAGGCTCCAGTTGGAGGAGTAAGCTGTGTGCACTTGACCTGCTCTCCTTCAGATTGTAGTGTAGAAATACATGGCTATCAGCATCATAGGGAGCGTCCACATCAAGATGGCAAACCCGAACCATGAGATACCCCATGTGTATGTCAATGGCATGGCCAATGTGTTCAAAGCAGCATCTGGTGAACAGGTAGTCCAAATGGTCCACGAGGCAGCCTTCCTCATTAAGCGGGATAAAGTTGGTTGTCCGGCGGCAGCAGAGGGGGGAGCAGGGGAAGACCACCTCCAGAGTGGACATCTGAAAGGCTGATGTATGGTTCACCCAATTCATGGGTCCCCAGATGCCACAGCACTCTCATTCAATCATGATGCAGTCCCAGAGGCGGGTCAGCATCTGCTTGGTGATCAGGGATGGGTTGGACACCATGTAGTCTCGATGGGTGTAGAATGTGATGCAAATGCACATTCAAAGATGTAGACAATGAGCATGAGCACCAGGTACTCCCTCAGTGCAGCCACACTGCCTCTAAATTCCTTCCTCTTCCCTCTGCCTGAAAAAACTTTCCCCAGACACATCCATGACAGACACCTGAGGCTCAAATGGAAACTTGTACACCATGATAGGAACACTGTTTACCATCTCAAGAACATGGAAACAGACCAGATGTCCAACCGCAAATGAATGGATTCAAAATTTGTAGTACATTCACACCATAGAATACTATGCAACACGCAGGAGCAATGATTTTGTAAATTACTACCTAACTTGGGAGGTATTGGAGAGCATTATGATGAGTCAACTCAGTTTCACAAGAACAAATACTGTATGAGCCATTATTGTAGAACAAATATGAGGACTCAAGGCAGGGGAGAAGGGTGGAAATAGAGGGATTAGGAAGGGAGGTAGGGTGTTAATCATAGAACTGCACAATTCAATGTGGGGGTGAAGGAAATGGGAAGGATCTTTTTTGAAAAACCATATATTCAAACTTGGTAAATAAATCAGAATAAATTTTTAAAAATCCATTTTATGTTTGTGAAAATTTTCTCTCCCTGTCAAATAATGCAGTAAACTTTTATATACAGCCTAGAAAATATATTCCATAGATAGTGTTACTGGAAATCTACCCATTGTAATTTCACTGATAGAATTAGCCAGTGTAAGAGGAGTTAGAGTATCCAGGTAGAGCAGTCAGGCCTAGTACCCTTGATAATCTCAAAATAACTATTTTCGTAGATATATATTCCTCACAATAGCCTTGACTTGTTGCATGTGCAGTTGTTATATCATTACAAGAGCTTTCATTTTTCTTGAACTAAACTAAAACCAAAACCAAACCACAGTGTGATTACTAGTGTAAAGTTGATTTTGACTTGTGGCAACCTCATAATAGATTTCTGAGGCAGTAAATCTCTATAGGAGTAAACTCCTTAGCTTTTTTTTTCCCCTAAGAATTGCTCGTGGCATTGAAAACCTGACCTTTTGGACAGCAGCCTAGAATATGATGCATTTTGCCACCAGCGTTTCTCCACTGGCACTCATACACAGACGTTCAGTGGATTCCAACTCAAAGCAACCTTCCACTGCGTTTCTAAGGTTATGAATCTTTACGGTAGGAGACTACGTATCTTTCTACTGTGAAGCAGCCACTCAATTAGTACAAATAACTTTTAAGTTAACAGCCAGCATGTTTAATATATTGAGTCAATTGTTTTTATTTCACTAAGTAAGGCTAATAAAGAATATACACATTTGTTTTCACTGACCTGTATAGACATAGCAACCCAGGAATTGCCTCTATGAAAGTGTGTATGAAACAATTTCTAATTGAAAGGCTTTTGGACAACAGTTAACACAAAACCTGGCAACTGATATGCATTCACCAGTGATAACCTATTACCCTCACTTATTCATATTCCAGTAACTTAATAGTTCCAGTAAAGGTATGGAAAGAAACACTTGTAAAATAGAGTTTTTAAAAGCCTTTATATCAACTATAATAAGAAGTGAGAATCCAGCAAAAGAAACATATTTTATATAACTCAGAGTTAAAAATTGTTGATGATAAAATAATTCATATATTCTTCAGTTTTTTGGCAAGTTTAACATTGTGTCATAACAGCACTGATGTATCTATTTTGAGTTTCAGAATTCTGGAATAATTTCCAAAACCATTTGTGTCTAGAGACATCATGGACTCCATGTGTATAGCATGACTATTTTCAGCACATAAGAGAACTAGGATACAACACTTCTTGCAGAAGCTCTGTCTCACAAGAGGGAATAGAGGTAGAGCATCCATTCAGCATAGGCTGTCGCAGAGAGAAATAATTTTAAAAATGCACTCTAGTTTTATTATTTCCATACCACTTAATAACTTGTATTTTTTTTAAAAAAATAAGCCATGGTGGTAAAACATAGAAGCAATCAGCATCTCACAAAAAGATTGGCATTCAAATCCACCATCCATTTTGTGGGCTACTGGGAGACAGAATCTACTTGAAGGCAGAGAATGTAAGTTTTCTCTTATGTTTTGGGATTCTCTCTCTCTGTGTGTGTGTGTGTGTGTGTGTGTGTGTGTGTGCGTGTGCATGTTTGTGTGTGTGTGTGTGCACGCACGCACGCGTGTCTGAGTTAGATTATATATTTCAAGAAGTATTGGTGATATTTGGTTGCTACTGAAAGATTCCTGGCGCAAACTAATTCAGAGGCTTTATGGGATGAAGACCTGATTATCTACTGCTAAAGATTACAGCCTTTGTAATGTCACATAACAAGAGTGTGTGTGTCTCTGTATGTCTGTGTACACAATATCTATAGTACCTGGCATACAAGTAGACACTGAATATTAATGAATATATAACTGACTAAATCAGTAGCTTTGTAAAGATGTATTGTTGATAGATATCTGCCCATATTCCCTCTTGTCTATAATGTAATTTTTTTTATTGCTTCAATATTATCTTGAAGATTCTTTCTTTGGTAACATGGTTTATAAGAAGTTACATTGATAACCAAAGGCCACACCTATGCAGCATTTAAAATCTAACAGTTTTTCCATAGGAAAAAGATAGTCAGCCTTCTGTAAAGATTTACCACCTCAGAAACCTGATGAAGGGTCATTATGAATTGGAATCATCTTAGCGGCAGCGTGTGACTAAGTGTAAATTTATAATAAATAACATCATAGTAATTATCAGTGTCCTATGTGTAGTTAAAATTCTTTCTTGATGTTTTGGATTGTTCTCTCTATCCTGTGCTCACACTTATTTGTCACGTTGTTGGATACATCATTTACTAAAGTGAATAGAAATCAGATGGGCACATATTATCACCCAGCATGGTTTGTATTGTCTAAATAATTTTCTGCATGCATGCTGTATTTGTGGTGGTGTCAGTTTGTACAATTCAAGTTCATAGCTGGAACCAATGCATAGCTGACAGTACAGGGAGGTTTCAGAGGCAGTAAATAACACAGGAGGAGACTGTTTTTCTCCTGCAGAGCATATGATGAATCTGAACCAAAAGCCTTTGGGCTAGCAGTGCAACATCTTAACACTAAACCACCAGAATTCCCAATTTAAATTCGTAAAATTACTAGTTATTACTTTAAACAATATTTGAATACAATAATTGCAGGACTTTGAGATCTG
>NW_006399770.1:24071860-24072761 GCF_000299155.1 Elephantulus edwardii
CACTTATATGTGTCTAGGGGTTGGATAGTTGTTCTTGGTCATATGTTTAAAAAATAATCACAGAGCTGATGTGAGAGGAATTCTAGTCTACTTCATTTGTTGGAAACTGATGTTTAAATAAAGGATAAAGTTCATGACTGAAATAGAATGTGAACATCTATTGTCATTTTTATCATATTCTTTATTTTGTAAACTGATATAAATTAGGAAGTTGGAAATTCCAAATAGCTCCATGGAAGCAAAAATGGTGAAACTTCATTTCACATACTTTGAGAATGTTGTGAAAAGGAGTTAGTTAGTTCATGGAGTACACCTGCTTGGAAAGGTAGTTGGTTAGAATTAGAGAGTAAGACAACAGTTATGGTCTGATACAGTGATTATAGCAATGGGCTCAAGAATGTCAGAGATGGTGAGAATTACACAGAATACAGTAGGTTTCAGATCTGTTTTCATAGGGTTATTATGAGTTAGCTCAATGGCACACAATCACAATGAGAACAATTTGGAAAATGAATGAAGAAGATCTAAAAATAGATGCCTTTTAACTGTTGTATTGAAAACAGGAGTGGCATTCACTTCCTTCATTCATTTAACATGTCTCTGGAAACTATGAACTTCGATAAATGTTGATATTTGTAGAGGGACTTCAAGCCTTTTTTGTTCATAGGGTCACTATAGTCATGCTCCACTTGAAGGAAATAAACACAACAACAACACTGATGAAAAATATTAAATATATTGTGGAATGACAAAATTACAAGTAAATCTGTCAAAAAAAACAATTGCAGTGAGAGTGCTTCTTGTTAACAACAATGGGGACACTTTGCTTTATACACTTTGAGTATGTCATCAGGAGAAACCGGTTTCTAAAGGATAACAGGCTTTGAAAGTAGTTGTTGTT
>NW_006399770.1:24076036-24084376 GCF_000299155.1 Elephantulus edwardii
ACAAGAACTGTGGAGGTTCAAAGAAAGTGGAAAATTCTTAATGGGATTGTTTGACACAGTAGTTGTACCAATAGGCTCAAACACAGCAGAGATCATGAAGGTGGCGCAAGATATGGCAAACTTCAGATGTGTTTTTTATAAAGTCACCTAAAGTAGTAATCAACATTATGCCACCTAACAACAACGTGCAAAAATAAATCATGTAGCTAAGAACCTTCAAAACCAGATGCCTTGTGTGTGATATTGTTAGGGGGTATTTTTAGAAAACTTTTATTTAGTACTATTTTACTTTCAAAAGTCCATATGCACTGTTTGTCACACCAGATCATTCCCATTTCCTTTATCTACCCCTCCCTCCACTTATCAAATTGTATGACCCTATGATTAACTCTCCCATCCCAATCTGTCCTCACAACTCTGTTTCCAACCTAGTCCCCTTGTATCCTCAAAAACATTCTGCAATAATACTATTATACAATAATTGTCCTCATGGACTGAGTTAGTCTACTTAGAATGATACTCTGCAGTCCTTCCCAAGTTAGGTAGTGGTTTGCAAAATCTTTGTTCCTGGGTGCTGGGCAGTATTTCATTGTGAAATTATACCATAATTTCTCAGTCCACTTGATTATGGTTGGACATTTGGGCTGTTTCCATATTCTTTCAATGGTGAATAACACTGTTATAAACATTGGTGTACACATCTCCATTTATGTCTAGTTCTCATTGTCTCATCCTCAGGGTGTATTCCAAGCAGTGGAAAAGCTGGGCCATATGGAATTTGTATGTTCAGCTTTCTGAGTAAATGCTAAACTGCCTTGCAGAGTGGTTGTACCATTTTACAATCCCACCAACAGTGACACAGAAATAAGAGTTCCTATCTCTCCACATCCTTTCCAAATTTATTACTTGCTATTCTGTTAAACTTTGCCACTGCAACTGGAGTGAGATGGTATCTTATTGTGGTTTTGATTTGCATCTCTCTTATTGCCAGTAATAATTGAGCATTTATTCATGTGTCTGTCTGTTGGTCATCCAAATATCTTCCTCCATGAAAATTCTTTCCATGTCTTTTGCCCATTTTGTTATTGTGTTATCAGTCTTTTTCTTGTAGAGGCTCTTTAGTGTTCTGTAAACTTTCTTTTACAACCCAATTGTGTAGAAAGTTACTCATTTTTCAAATGGGTGGTTTTATAATCTCTACCCTCCTTTGATTAATTTCTAGTTTTATGGCATTGTAGCCTGAAAAGATACTTTGTATTTGTATTATTTCGATTTTTTTTTTCATTTGTTGATGCCCTAACATATGATCGATACTAGAGACTGTACCATGTGTACTGGAGAAGAAAGTGGATTGAATTGTAGTTGGGTGTAGTACCCTGAATATATCCACAAGGTCAAGCTGGTTGAATGTATAATCTAGCTTTTCTGCATTATTGTTGTTTCTTTTGAGTAGACCTTCCTTTGGTGATAGTGGTATGTTGAAGTCTCCAACCACTATTGTGATACGGTGCGTTTCTTTCTTCAGTTCTGTTAACCATTATTTTATGTATTTTGCAGGTCTATTACTTGGTGTGTAAATATTGATATTTTTTATTTATTGTGCCTTTAGTATGTATGTAATACCCTTCCTTATCTCTTATGGTGGTTTTCATTCTGAATTCTATTTTATCAGAGATTAGTATTGCCACTCATTCTCTTTCTTTTTTTGTGGTTGTCATTTGTTTGGCAATTTTTTTCCAGCCTTTGATACATAAACCTAGTATCTACTAAGAAAAGACTCATATAATGTCAAGAAAGCAGCAATCAGTACCAGTCATCAAGAAAAAACAAAATGAACCTTCTCCTAAAAAGACAGACTCAATGAATACTCCCGATAGAGAGAACCACAAGAAATATGTTTATGTGAAGCTATTTGAACAGATACATGCAAATGACAAAAGAAACAATGGAAGTCATTAAGAAAGCAACTACCCCACTGTGATTCATAAAAAAAAAGCATTGATGCGGAACAACTTGAACATCTATGGAAGAAAACGCAAAAAATGGAAGAAAGAATTTATAGTAAAATAACTTTAAAAATCTCCACAATACAGAGAAGGTACATACAACACAGTACTGGAAATAACAGAAAAGAATGAAAATGCAATCCGGAATATTATGACAGAAAAGGCGGAAGTGCCCAACACACTGGTGGGACAAAAAGTGGAAATGAAGAGAAGAAACAGAGAGTCAGTGAGCTGGAAGACAAGAGCCTCACTGGAAACATACTATAATCAAAATCAGAGATGAGACATAAAGAAAATGAAGAAAACATTAGAATCATGTGGGATGACATCAAAAGGAATAACATATATAGATTGGAATTCCAGAACATGGGAGTGACAGGGAAGTCACTGAGAAAATTGTGGAAGAAGACTTCCCTCTCATTTTGAAGAATGAGAAAATTCACATTCAAGAAGCACAGCAAACACCAAATAAACTAGACACAAAGAGAAAAACATCAAGACATATCATTGTCAAATTATCCAAGTTAAAATATAAGAATAGCATACTAAAAGCAATATGAGAAAAAGAGTCATCTACAAAGAGGAAACAATTAGATTAAGTTCTGGTTTCTCAGCTAAAACTATGTGATCTAGAAGACAAGAAGATGGCATATACAGAATGTTGAAAGAAAACAATTGCCAGACAAGGTTCCAATACCCAGCAAAGCACTCCATCAAATATGGAGAAATTAGATCCTTTGAAGAAAAGAAAGAATTAAAGAAATTTGCAAAAACAAGACCAAAACCACAAGAAATTTTAAGTGAAGTCCTTCACATAGAGAAAGCATAGGAAAGTGGATGGACCATAGAAACCAGAAACAACAGAAAAACACACACAGCAAAATGGCAAAGTAAAACCTGGCCTGACAATAATCACACTTAATATGAATAGACTAAATGTGCCAATCAAGAGAAAAAGGGTAGTAGAATGGATTAAAAACCAAAATCCATTAATATGTTATCTACAAGAGACACCTCTAAAAAATGGAGAGAGAGTTAGTTACTATTGAGTTAACTATAACTCAAAGAGACCCTATGAACATTAGATTATAATCTTCCCCTATCTTGCTCCATCTTCAAGATCTTTTTCATGTGTAAGCCCATTGTTATAATCACTGTTTCAATGCATCTCATTCAGAGTCAAAAATGCCATGAATTACAGAAGAATATTGTTTGTGATGTTGCAGACAATTTTAGAGGGTCTCTTTTTAACACAGATGTCTTAGGACCAAACTATTTGTCTACTTTTGGCTTTGCTATTGTTTCTCCTTTCCCTAACCTGGAATACACTTCTAAACTTGCCTGTTCTAGACTTACCTGTGTGTACACATAAGTCAAGATTAATTTTTTAACACCACCTCTGACACAATTCTTTTAATGATCTAAACTTTTAGACACAAAATTATTCCATATTTTCTAATCATATATTAAGAAGCTGATTTTCATACATTTTAATGCTCTATATATTACCAATTATTTAACTTAAATGTATTTTAAAATTCATTAAAGATTATGTGGATTTTTAAAATATTTATGATATTAACATAAAATAGGTCCTTGATAACATAAAGTCAGAAGATCATTTAAAGTAAAATATAGAACTACATCAAACAAGAAAGTATTCAACAATCTGGCCTTAAAGCGATGAAACTGAGTTGAAAATGTCAGATTTACAATTTTTTGTGTACTTATATAAAATATTACACATATGGAGACAATGTAGTGATACATTTAAGATACAAAGAACTGATCTTTGTGGAGAGTGACTTAACATAATGTTCTTGGTTCATGCTCCACAATGACCACTGACAACAAAGACTCAAGAAATAAAGTAAAATAGACAAAAATAACCATCTTAGACCCAAAACCCTCAAATAGAGAGTTGAAAAATAGACTGAGCAACACCTGCAAGGAGAGAAATAATGAGACCAGTGGGAAAACAAAGATTTGTGCATCAACTGCACCTTGCCAGCTGGCAAGGCACAGTATGGCCATTTTGAGATGGCATTAAGGAACATCCCAGAGTGAAGAATCCAGGAAAGCAAACTCAAGGTCAGCACAGCTGGTGACAGAGATTCTCTGCAAACAACTCCAGAAACAAACTACAAGATCAATAAAAAGTGGCCAAGGACAGGCATCCCAGAAGTAATAAAGCAAAATAATGTTACAGAATTAGTTAAAATGACTTAGACACATAAACATGTAAACAATATCAATATAAAAGTTTTGAAGAGGAATGGTGAAGTTATCAAAATTATGTAGAGAGAGGAAATACAAGGAGATCTCTATTTGAACAGAGAGAGATCAATAGTTGATGGTCACTCATAAGCTTTTAAGAATCCATCTGCTACTCACCAAAGAAAGATAAGAATATTGGCTCTGTAGACTGTGTTATTCAAATTGAATTTGATGTCCACTGAGACCACGGTACTGAGCTCTCAGGCCTAGCAGCTCCTTATTTCAGTATGTTTAATTGTGGCTAAGAAAATGTCCTAATTTTTTCCCTTTAGTAGCTGTACTGATTTTAAAGTAAATCATCAGTAATAACAGGCATACACTTAAATCTATTTAGAGCATGCACAGACTAGTCCCTCCTTTGATTGTGAGGGTGATACAAGATAAGGTAAAATTTCTATGTATCCTTGCCACAGATGCTATGATATCTTTGTATGTCAGGTGTGTATCCTA
Source organism: Elephantulus edwardii (assembly GCF_000299155.1). Classification (NCBI taxonomy): domain Eukaryota; kingdom Metazoa; phylum Chordata; class Mammalia; order Macroscelidea; family Macroscelididae; genus Elephantulus; species Elephantulus edwardii. The sequence goes on from NW_006399770.1 coordinate 24,080,770, forward strand.
TAGAAAATATAGATGAGTCTTTTTAATTTTATAACATTTATCTGCTACTTTTTTGTCTTGACTGATTTTTGTTATTGTTGTTGAGTAGTATCAAGTCAGAACTGAGCTATAGCTGACCATCCGGTGGGTTCTCACAGGCAGTTCATCGCAGGAGAGTGAAAGTGCCCATCCTTTTCCCACAGAGAAGTTGGTAGATCTGAACTACATACCTTTGAGACTGCAGTGTAATTTCTTACTATCAGGCTATCAGAACAACTACTAAATTTACCTTAAGTGTGATTATTAATAAATATGGATTTATTTATCTATCGTTGCCATTTTATAATACTTTACTTCATGTTATAAACAATTTCTTCATTATTTCTGTGATGAACATCTATTTTTATTTTTAATATTTGGATTTTTATTATTTATTTTTACATTTATTAAGGGTTTCTTCTTCTTCCCTCTTCTTTGTATTTGTTGCTGTAGTCAATGCTGTTGCTGATTATGTTATATTGACTACAGATCATAGAGATCCTGTGCACAACAGATTGAAACCTTTCCCCAGCCTAACCATATTTATAATTTCTACCATGCCCAAGGCTATCATTGCAGTCACTGTATCAATCCATTTCATGAATTGTCTTCCTCCTCTTCTCTTACAAGCCTGTTATTCAGGCATGATTTTTTTTTCTCCAAGTACTAATGCCTCCTGACAACATATTTAAAACATGTGAGATGATACTTCATCATCTTTGCCTCCAAAAAGCATGTTGGTTACACTTCCTCCAAGACAGATCAGTTTGTTCTTTTATCTGCTCATGCTACACTCAATATGATTCATCAACACCAAAACTAGGTGCCTCTGGAAACTACAAACTCCCATATAAATGTACAGAAATGATGTTAATAATAGAATAGAGTTCAGGTCTTTTGTGCAAAGCTTACATGAATCATAGTCAACTTGACGACACTTTCCAACTGCTAAATGAGACTAGTGCTGTTATACCTGGAGAAACACTCTTCCACGTGTGCGTACCATTCTTTGTCAGTGTGCTGTATGAGGTAACCTCGGTTTCCTATAATGTTGAACCTTGTACCATGGGGATATCTAATACCAGAATGCTTTCCCATTTGTGGACAGTATTTGGTGGAGCTCCCAGTTGTAAAACAGGCTTGGAAGCAAAAGTGGCATCCACTTTCTAAACCACATGCCTCTGGAAACTTGGAGAAATAATGATAGTTCGGAAAGGTATTAGGTCTTTTGTTCATAGAGTTGCTATGAGTCACACTCAACTCAACGGCAATCAACAACAACAACAATAACAACAACAACATTCATATTAATGTCTTTCTTGTATACATATGGATAGTATATGGATATGGATAGTATCCTATCACTCCATCATGTCCAAGGTCATCAGCCATAGCTAGGTGCTCAGGTTCAGTAGCCAATGTTAAAAATTGTCAAGCAGTGGTAGAAAGCATCACTTTATTGCAGTTCACAGACTGTGAGACAAGGCAAGCCATGAGCTAAGGTAGAAATCTCACCACAGTTTTAAAAGGATTATAGTAAAAGAGAACAAAGGTGGTTCTTTGCCACATTTATGCACTAAACATTAACCTTATCTCATCATGCACCTGCACAATCACATTGAACCTCACATAATACTAGTTCACTTAGTAATGACAGTGGTTTAGTTAAAAGCTTCTTATTACATATAAGGTACATTGCAGCACACAAATCGACATGTCTTGCATATAAACCCCATTACAATATCCAACACACTCACAACATTGTACTTCAGAATAGAACTTGAAATTTTCTTTTTCGCTATGAATGCAACAACATCATGGTGGCCAAATACAGTCCATCTCACCTAACTAATTCCTAGAATAGCAATGTTCATTTGATATATTTCATTTTTGACAACTGCTACAAGTTTTGGTGACCTAATTGTGAGGTGCTACATGGCCATCTCAGGGACATGGGATCCAAATCTATCAGTTGCTACACAGAAGAAAGATGGGCCATCAACTCTCACACAATTTACTGCTTCTGAAAATCCACTGGGGGGTCAGCTATGGGTTGGTTCTGACTCGATGGTATATAACAATTTTTTTTATGTTCATACTATGTGCTTTGCATATTCCAATTAATTTTTATTAATTTCCAGTTTAGACTCTACTAAAACTATAACTCCCCATGTTCCTTTATGACTCATAGGGTTATCAGAAGCCTGTTATTTCAGAAGTGAAAGGCCAAACTTGCTTTACAGTCTTTTGTAATCTGGAGTTCTGCAGAAACCTGTCCCTTGTAGGTAACCCTTCTGACATTTCACACTTTGATGATGGTATAGCTTCCATTCTCACAACAGAATACACATTACTCAAGTACAGAAAACTCATCCACAAGTGCTTTACCATTGAAAATAGCAGTTAAAAAATAAATAGATAAATCTAAAAAAATTTTTTGAAAATACTAAAAATAAAATAATTCAAGTCTAAGGTAAATCTAACCCAATTAATAACATTTTCAATAGCTTCATATTTATAGAAAATTTGAATAGGAGAGAATGAGAACAAAGTCATTCCACTGTATTGTAATGATTCAAAATAATAGTAAATCTACTATGGACTGCTGTAAGAACAACAACAACAAAAATCTCTCATGGAAGAAGGACAACCAGAGTGTTCTGTAGCAGATGTGAGAAAAAGCAGTCTCATGTAGTTAGACAAGTTTGTAAAGAAGACCAAACTATGACAAAGGACATCATGTTTAATAAAGTTAGAATTCATTAAAAAAATCTTTTTTCAGTGGAATAGACTGACACAGCAACTACAACAAGGAGTTTAGACATAAGATGTATCAATTTGTAAGGATGACACACATAAGACAACGTTTCTTTTAGTTTTACATAAGGCTGTCATTAGCAGAGCTTACTTGGCAACATCTAACATCAGCAACAAGAATAGAAATAAAGTTTATGTGTTTGATATCCAAGCTGAAATAAGATGATGAGTGAATTGTTTGTTAGACTAGAGCCACCTAGTATTTTTTGGCAATGGAAAAAGCAATAACCAGTGTAAACAAAGTGAACAACATATAACCAAGATAAATAATAACACTAACAAATACACAAGAATGGTGGTCATTATTGCTAAATGCTGTAGCATATGATTTTGCAACAAAAGTATATGTAATTATTGATATATGTGTGCATGCCTGTAAGATATGATACATAACTATGAATGTGTATGCCTGTGTAATTGTATCTATATACAATTGGCATGTGCTGTGCATACATTCTTAAACATAATTAATCACACACAGGGCATATTACAGATATCTTTCAAGCATAAATATGACTAGGTTTGAAGACTCAGGACTATCATTTCATAGGGAAAAGGGTATGTAATATAATAACAAATTGATATAACACAGTCAATAAAGTTTATGCCTTGTATGTTATTTATTAAACAGATTATCTTCTATACCTCAATCTGTTGTTGTTAGTTGCTGTACGCAACGTTGAACAACAAAAATCTTAATTTGTTACTGGCATTTGAGATCTTTTTTTTATTATTATTATTTTTATTTTATTATTTTTGTGTGAGTGTACCG
>NW_006399770.1:24084554-24085493 GCF_000299155.1 Elephantulus edwardii
CTACTTATCTAGATTTAAAAAGAAAGAAGGAAAATATAGGTTCAAACATATTTTTCTACAGAACCAATTACATACCCAAACCAAAGCCTCCTCTTTCCAGAGACCAGAAGAACTGGATGGTATTTGGCTACCATTATTAACCATTCTGATCATGTTTACAATATATGGTTCTGGATAGAATGGTGAACAGTGTAGAACAAAACTCAAAATATTAAAAGAAAATCAGGATTACTGGGGTAATGGATATGTAGAAACTCCTGAGACTATTACCCTTAAATATTCTTTAAATTTTGAAATGAAATTATTCTCAGAGATGACTTTACATCTAAAAACCCAACTGGATCATAAAATGATTAATATCATCAAACTCACATCCAAGGTGTTCATGAGATTAAGTCAAGACATCTGGTGTCATGTAAGGTTAACCATTGAGCTGCCAATGAAAAGTCAGCACTTAGATTTCAATAGCACCTCCAAAAGAAAAAAGAAAAAAATGCCACATTGTATTCACATAAAAATGTACAAACCCAAAAGCTTTTCAAGTTAGCTTCATTCTGTCCCAATAACATTAAGGTGTCATGGTGACACAGTGCCTAATGTGTTCTGTCATATTGTTAAATTTTAAAAAAAGTGTCGCAATGAAAATACTGACACAGGGATTGCAGCAATGATGATATAAAAATCAGAACCATGAGAAGGGTGTAGGACCAGGCAGTGTTTAGACCTGTTGTACATCTGTTTAATAGCATTCATCATAAGGCAAAAACAACTTCCAACCAAGAAAAGCCCTGGACCAGATGGTTTTACAAGTGAATTTTATAAAAGATTTAAAGAAGAACTGTTACCAATTCTACATAAATTATTTCAGAAAATAGAAGAAGATGGAACCCTCCCAGATTCATTCTATGAAGCAAACATATCTTTGATACCAAAGCCAGG
>NW_006399770.1:24088720-24089898 GCF_000299155.1 Elephantulus edwardii
ATGTGTAGCTGTGATTTTTATATTATGCGATTCTTAAATATGAAACAGACACAAACCAGCAAATCAGTTGTTGGCTACATTAAAGCTTTAACAAACATGAAATCAGAACTTTAAAAACATATTATCAGTATGATGATTTCTAAGAACAAATTAAACTACTGTAACTTAACCAGAAGAAATCTCACAACTCAGTAGCTGTAAATGAAGTTATTAAGCTTAGACCAAATTAAAATATTGTTCTTGTCTACTTGTATAGGGATAATTTCAATAAAGAATGAACAATATTAATGCAATGAGACTAGATTAAAAACCCTGAGGGTCTACTTATTTAGTACGAAATGTGTTCAAGGGTATAAAGCTTATTAAAAAGGTAAAGAGCTATGAGAGAAGCAGAACTAGTATTTGTTGCAAACTAACTGACCTTTGCGTGGCTGAAATGGTTTTGAGCTATGGTGTTGAAGAAGAACTTTGAATATACCATGGACTGCTAAGAGAACAAACAGATTTGTTCTGCAAAGGGTGAAACTATACTTCTCCTTGGAGGCAAGAATTCTGAAACTTCATCTGACATACTTTGAACATGTTTCAATGAAAGATCAGTCCTTGGAGAGGGACGTCATGCTTGGGAGGGTGGAGGGGCAGCACAAGAGAGAAACAACCTTGATGATTCAATGACTGGGGTAATTGGGGTAGGTGAGTAAGAGACAATAAGATTAGCTCAAGATAAAGCAGGGGTTAGGGCTGTGGTACATAATGTCACTCTGAGTCACAAGTGACTCAATGTGCACATAAGAGCAAAAACAAAAATTTAGAGGTTAGAATCACAGAATAAAGGATTGGGGAACCTCTTTCATAATTATGTTATTGTTGTTTTTGGTAGATGCCTGTATCGTCAAGTTGAGTACAACTCATAGAGACCCTATGAATAATAGTTCTGAAACCTGTCCTGGTGTATACCAGTCACACCATCCCCATGACACTTAAGCCCATTGTTGGAGTCACTGCATAAATCCATTTTGTTAAGGGTCTTCCCTTCTTTCACTGACCCTTTATCTTTCCAAGCATGATACCCTTTTTCAAGGAATAGCCTCTTCTAGAAACATGCTCAACATATGTGAGAAGTTTCATCGTTCTTGACTTCAAGTAGTATTCTGACTGCATTTTTTTCCCAAGACATA
>NW_006399770.1:24090572-24092421 GCF_000299155.1 Elephantulus edwardii
ACCATAAGTCAAGTTGAACTCCACAGATGGAATATGATTTTTTTTTCTCTATCTAAAATGAGGATTAAGGTGTGCCATGGTCTTTTAGTCATTTGTTATGCATCTTAGAGCTGGAGAATGTATAAGGATGACAGAAAATTGATTCATTTGAACTGTGGTGTTGGATAAAAATACTAAATGTTTCATGAACTGCCAAAATAACCAAATAGATATGTCTTCACAGTGATGTCAATTGAGACCTTCTTGAAAGTAAAGATTAAAAAACAAAAAAAGAAAAAAAGAAAGCTTTGTCTCATATACTTTTGGCATTTTGCTAGGACAGGCTAATCCTTGATGAGGAATCCCACCATGACTGGAAAGGTGGAAGATTGGGAATGAGAGAAAGACCTTCAACCAGAAAGATTGGCATAGTGACTGCAGCAATGATCTCATGTGTGTCAGAGATTGTGAGGTTGGTACAGGACAGGACAGGGTTCAGATCTGTTGTTCATAGGGTTGCTATGAGTCATACTTGCCTTAAGGGCATCTAATAACAGAATACAGGAGATCTGGTGGCCTACTGCTAAGAAGCTGCATTGTAATCTCAAAGGCATACAGTTGGTCCTCTGAAAACCCAGTGAGGTGTCAGCTATGGGTCGGTTCTGAGTCTACAGGATACAGCAACAACATAGCAATCTAGAAAATAAGAAGACATGGTGGCATAGTACATAAAGTGTTGGACTGGTTTGAATAGATATCAATAAACTCTAAAAGGCAAAAGACAAAAGAGTGGCATAATAAAATGTCAAAGGAAAACATATCAACCAAGAGCTTTTTACTCAGTAAAATTGTCTTTCAGAAATGAGAGATTAATAAAATCTAAAAATATAGAAGCTCTGAGAATTATCAATTGCCAGACTAGCTCTAAAAGTGTTATTCAAGAAAACTAGTAAAGCAGAAAGGCAAGAATATTGAACAAATGCTCCATTCCCTACAAGGAGAAAAAAAAAGTTACAAGAAACACAAAAACCTGGACAGTCATAAGGACTTAGTAAGTGATATTTTTATGAAATAATAATATTATCCTTAATACACCACAGGCAACTCTATGGCAGATAATAACAATAACATATTTGGACAGGTTTGGAAGCAGGAGTGACTTCTACTTCCTAAACAATATGCCTCTAGAAATTCTATGAATTTGATAAATGTCCATAGTTGTCTCAGACGGGCTTCAGGCATTTTGTTCATAGGGTCGCTATGAGTCATGTTCAACTCCAAGGCAATCAACAACAACAACAACAACAACATTATCCTTAATAATATGTATCCAAGCAATATAATATTAATTCTGTACAAAATAGATACAAATCTGTCAAAATAGATAGTTATTAAGAAACAAATAAAAATTAAAAAGAGAATAGAAGAGCTGGAAAAATATTTAAACTTATAAGACTAAACATTATCTGCCACTCACATACTAAATATTGTCACAGTTTTAAGTTGTGCAATGTATGTGATAACCACTAATTAATCACCAAGAAAAGATAGACGATTTGAGAGAACCAAAAGGCCAATAACAAAAAAAGCAGCTAAATACAAATGAGAAAAATCAATATAATAAAAATAAAATACCGCATATTAAAAAGAAAATAGTAAAATCAATGAGGTAGACACTTTGTATTCAGTTTTACCCATGCAAAAGGTATAGAGTAGCAGAATAGAGAAAAAGAAAATAAAAACAAAAGTACTCTATCAGCAATAACTATAAGAAACATATTTTAGGCATGGAAAAAATAGCCTATGAAACCAGAAAAAAAACCCCTAACAAAATAGCAAAGATAACAAAGCACATATGAAATGAGAAAGG
>NW_006399770.1:24104234-24118141 GCF_000299155.1 Elephantulus edwardii
AATATCATTAATATCACAGGTAAGGACATTTCTGCTGAAAATTATCCCAAAACACTGGAACAGCATATTAACAGAGAACTGTTGATTGTGCATGCTGGGTTTTGAGGAGGCCATATTACAAGATAAATCTTGGCTGAAAGCAGAGATTACCAGCGGAATGTCTATCTGTATTTCATTGACTATGCAAAGACATTTGACTGTGTGGATCACAACAAACTGTGGCTGACTCAGAAGAATGGGATTCCCAGAACACTTGATTGTGATTATGTAAAACTTATACTTGTACCTAGAGGCAGTCATCACAACAGAGCAAGGGAACATGGCATGGTCCAAAATTGGAAATGCTGTATGCCAGGGATGTGTCTTTCCCCCATACCTTATCAATCTATATGCAGAACAGATCATCCAGAAGTCTGGGATCTATGAGAAGAAATGTGGCACCAGGTTTAGAGGAAGACTCATCAACAATAGATGACACAACCCTGCTTGCTGAAACTGACAAGGACCTGAAACATTTGCTGCAGGTCAAGGACTGCAGCCTTCAATATTGATTGAAGCTCAATATCAAGAAAACAAAGATTTTTCAACACTGGGCCAGTTGGCAGCTCCGTATTAGATGGAAAAGTGATTGAGATTGTTAACGGCTTTAGTTTGTTTGGCTCCACAATCAACACTCTTGACACCAGTAGCCAGGAAATCAATAGACAAACTACATTGGGAGAGTCTGATGTCAGGGATTTCTCCAAAGAACTGAAGAGCATTCATGTCAATCTGGAGACTAAGGTCTGTGTGATCCAGTCCATGGTCATTGCAATTAGTTGCTATGTATCAGAGAGCTGGACAATGAATATAGATTATAGAATGATTGATGACTTTGATATGAGAAGTGTTAGAGAAGTGTGTTAAATGTACCATTACCTGCCAAAATAACAAACAGATCTGTCCTGGAGAAGGTGAAACCAAGCTGTTCCTTGAATGCAAGGAGTTTGAAGCTCTATCTCACATAATTTGGGGATGGACGAATCCTTAGAGAAAGATAATATGCTTGGAAATGTGGAGGGACAGTGAAAGAGATGAAGATCGTCGATGAGACATTGATTCAGCAACTGGTGAAATGAGGGTAGGTGTGTCAGAGAAAATAAAGTTGGCACAGGCTAGAGTACGTTTCAGGGCTATTGTACATAGGATCACTATGATTTGCAAGTGACTCAATGGTACATAGCAACAAAAACTACACATTATTTTTAGTATATAACATTTTTGCATTTCTCTGTGGTAATTTTACTTAAAAAGAAAAAATCAATTAATATTAAACTAATAATGATAGATATTTTGAAGGATTTAAGCATACTGTGTAGTTATTGTTAGATCCCATTAAGCTGATCATATCTCATAGTGACCCTTTGAATAACAGATCTGAATCTTGCCTTATATTGCAACAATCTCACAATGCCCAAGTCATTTTCATAGTCATTGTATCAATCCAACTTGTTGAAGGTTTTCCTCTCTTTCACTGATCCTCCACCTTTCCCTATATGATGTCTCTCCCCAAGGAGTCATTCCTCCTTAGAATGAATATCCCCCAAATAAGTTAAATGTTTCCATTTTCTTGTATCTAAGAAATACTCTCGTTGCATTTTCTTCAAGACAGATTTTTTTATACTTTTGGTATTCCATGGAAATTTCAATATGATTTAGCAACATCACAATTCAAAAGCATCAATTCTTTTTGGCTTTGCTTCACTCATTGTCCAACTTTCAAAGCATAGGAAGCAATTGATAATACTATGGCACATTAGTCTTTTAACTGATATCCTAGTAGTGTCTACTATAAGTATAAAATTGATAGATTAATGGGTGGGTAGGTAGTTGAATAAATACATGATAAGAGAAAAATTTTGACTACAGAATTAAAATGATACTAATAGAACGTTCACATGTTAGCAGAATCTTACTGCAGGTTATAAAAAATTTCATAAAACAGCTCATCAACAGAGAAATTCCAAAAATATTGGCTGGGTTTGAAGGAGGATGTGGCATTAGGCATGTCACTGCTAATGTCCAAAGTGTCTTGGCTGAAAGAAGATAGTATCAGAAGGATATGTATTAGTGATTTTTTTTTGACTATGTAAAGGAATTTGGCTGTGTGGATCACAACAAATTATGTCTAACATTGGAAAAAATTGGAATCTCAGAACACTTGATTGAGCTCATGTGAAACCTAGACTACCAGGAAGCTATTGTATGAACAGAGCAAAGAAACAATGCATGGTTCAAATCAAGAAAGGAGTGTGTCAGGAATTTATCCATTCTTCATATCCTTTCAATCTATATGGGGAACAGATTATTCAGGAGGGTTGGCTCATGAAGACAAATGTGGCATGAGGATAGGAGGAAGAGTCATCAACAACCTGCACAATTCAGATGGCACACACCATTGCTCAGAGAAACTGAGGAGAACTTGAAACGTTGGCTGCAGGAGGTAAAAAACTCAGCCTTTAATGTTGATAACCTTTCAACATCATGAAAACAAAGATCCTCACCATAGACTCAATTGGCAATATCATGATAGATAAAGAAAATATTGAAATTGTTATCAATTTCATCTTGCTCAGATACACAAACAGCACTCTTCACTAGCAGTCAAGGACTCAAAATATTAATTGCTTTGTGAAAATCTGCTATCTAGGAGCTCTCCATAGTGTTAAAAACAAAGATGGTAGTCTAGAGACTGAGACACACTTGATCCAGGTCAGGATCTTCTCAAATGCTTGCTGTGCATCTGATAACTGGACAATGAACAAGGATATCAGAAGAAGAATCAATGCTTTGAGCTGTACTACCGGAGAAAAGAACTGAAAATACCATGGAGTATCAAGAGAACAAACAGATCTGTCATGGAGAGAGTTAAATCATGTTGCTTTTTTGAAGCAAGATTTTGAGTCTCCACCTAACATATTTTGGTCCATGAGGAGACAAGACCTTGGAGAAGGACATCACGTTTGGGAAGGTAGAGAGTCAATATAAGAGAAGAAGACCTTGGTGATACAGATTGACACCGTCACTGTGGCAAGATAGTCAGGTGTGTTAGACATGTTGAGTTTGGTTCAGAGTACAGAAAGAGTCAGAGCTATTGTTCATAGGGTCACTATGAGTTATAGTACACTTAATGGCACATAACAACAATAACACTATTGAGGTAGTCATTGAAATTTTGAACAATTTTCCTTGAAGTTTGATAGTTATTCTAATAATATGTGGCTGTATAATAGGACAAAAGGAAACAGAATGATACTTCACAGGAATGTAGCTAAGCCTTCTGATCTTCATGGTTGTTGAAGGGAGGAACTTGCTAAAAATGATCCAGCTTGTGAAAGAATGTGTATGTATGTTATAGTTTAGAGTTGGGAAAAACATTGAAGGTCACATGTACACACATCAGGTCAGTCAATTTATTGAATCAGTTTTTCAGAAGATTTTTAAGTAATACATTTTGTACTTCCCATATGCAAGCCCTATGGCTGCTAACAGGAAGCCTGAAAGTTCAAATCTGCCAGTTAGAATGTGTAAGACTGAGTTATAGCAGTCTGCTGATTACTGTGTTGGGAAACCTTTGTAGCAGTATTATTATGTCCTATAGGGTCACTTTAAGGCATAATTTTTCCAACTCCAGTAAATGTTTGGTTAAAGAAGATTAATTGAGGTTCCCAGGGTCTCACAAATAATGTATACACGTATACTAAGCTCTGGTAACAAGCTTATGCTACTAAACCAAAGCCTATGCCTGTTTACTGGCTTGAATCCACCAATGACTCTGGGAGAAAAATAAGCAATCTCTCTTTCTGTAAAATTTATAGTCACAGGAACTCTACTGGCTTCCATAAAGGTTCCAGCAATGAAAACCCTATGAAGATCAGTCCTTTGCTGTCACACATGGGATGCTATGAGTAGGCATTGACTTGACTGTAATTGATGCAGTTTTTAACTCTCTAAGTATAAAAAGTCCTTGTCTGGGGATACGAAAAAGGGATTAAATCATAAAACTAAAACTTAGTGCCTTCAAGTCAGTTCACATTAAAAAATTACCTTGTAATGAGTTTCTAGAAGTATAAATCATAAAGGGAGCACACTGTTTATCTTTCTCCTATAAAACTACTAATGGATTTGAGCTGCGAGAGAAAGGCAACTTTTGGGTCAGCAGTGCAACATGATATGTAGTACGTCACCAGAGTGCCCATTATTATGAGATATGGTGAATTAACTAAAATATGAAAAATGTTTTCTACTTCATCATGGAATTGGTACAAGGGTCTCTGTAAGCATCTAATATAAATGTTTAACATGGGCAATTGTAAAGAACTCTTCCAGCTGTATTAGCTTAAAGTCTTTACAGCAGACCAGGGAGGTAGGATATTCAAGAAGAACACTGATAAGCACAACTGGAGAGAAAGAGATACTAAAATGTAACCCTGCAAATAACCAAGGATATAACCACTGACAATTTTATGCTCTTATTTATTTTTTTTAACAGTTGGATGGGGTGGGATGGTAACCAGAACAAAACAATTTCAGGGAAGATAAAAATACTATTACAGCAATAAAAATGTTTAATAAGGAAAAAGGGAAAGATTAATTACCTGATTTTAAGTTTGGATTCTTGGAAGTCCTATGCAACTTAACCCAAAGCTTAAAATCACCATGCTAAACCTCAGTCATTCAAGCTAGCTGCTCAAGGTAATCTGTTTTTCTATCTTTTTCTGAATGAGTCAAATAATTCAGACCACCTCAGTGAAGTCTAATTGGGATGCAATTTTAAATTTATCTAGGGAAAAATATGTTCAGAGCTAATGAGGCATTGCAAGGAAAATAAGCCCAGCTCTTGCAATCTCCAAATGAAAGGGACATTTTTGCAGCTTAATTCAAGCAAAGATTGCATTGGGGTTGCATATACATTCAACTGAGTTTTTCTCTTCTTTCACACTTCATCCCTAAACAAAATGTTTTAATTCAAAAAGAGGTAAAAAATCATGAATCTAACACTTTAAACTGTGTTTTGAAAAAGAACAGGCAACATTTTCCCTGAAAAATTAGGATAACATCATGTCTCTTAGACACTCAAGCCTTTTCATCTAATTAAAAGATCTAAACTTTTAATTAAATGCTACTAGGAAGAAAATCATGTTGTATACTAAGAAAACATTCTAAGTGAATTTATTTTGCATGTTGTTGCAGTTTTTTGTTTTTTTTAAATTTCTTTATTTTTAATTTCAATGAACATCTACAGAGATTTTGGAATTCCATTCATTCATTGTTGCACCCCTCCCACCCCCATTTGCTCCTCTCCTTCAAACGCAAAAGAAAAACTCCCTCATTGGTACGCAATCCCCCACACACATCCCCCAACCCCCAAATATAATCCACTCTGCAACCCTTATTCCGTACTCTTACGATAAACATAATGCCCTAAAATATAAAATATTCTCTCCCCCAAAGACTTCAATGCCATAAACATATTTCACCCAGTTTATCTCGGTCTTACCCCCATCTCAATGTCAGCTTCATGCTACAACAGTGGCACCATATAGCATTTGTGCCTTTGTGACTGAGATACCTCACTCAGCATAATGTCCTCCAGGGTCACCCATTTTGAATAATATTGCATGAGTTCCTTGTTTTTCAATGCAGCATAATATTCCATTGTGCGAATATACCACAGCTTCTCTACCCATTCATTTGTTGATGGGCATTAGGTTGTTTCCAACTCCTTGCTATTGTAAACAAAGCCGCAATAAACATGGGTATGCATATATCTACTTGGGTGCCATTTATGTTCTCTTTAGGGTATATTCCCAGTAGTGGAATTGCTGGGTCAAATGGTATCTCTATTTGCAACTTTTTGAGAAAGCGCCACATCACCTTCCACAGTGGTTGCACCATTTTACATTCCCACCAACAGTGAATAAGGGTTCCAGTCTCTCCACAACCTCGTCAGCATTTGTTGCTTGCTGTTCTGTTAAATTTTGCTAGTCTTACTGGGGTGAGATGATATCTCATAGTTGTCTTGATTTGCATCTCTCTCAGAGCTAGGGATTTTGAACATTTCTTCATGTGCTTGTTGGCCATCTGAATGTCTTCCTTGGTGAAGTGAAAATGCTCTGGAAGGTCAGCTAGGAATCAGTGTTGACGCGATGTCACACAGAAACAACAAGATTCTCTAATTGCCAGTGAATTTGAACAATTCTGTTGATCATCCTAATGCCTTCATGTGAAAAGACTTTTCATGTATTTTGCCCATTTTGTAATTGGGTTATCTTGTGGAGACACTGTAGTAGTCTTTGAACTTTTGGTATGAAACCCTTGTCTGAAATATCTTTGTCAAATATTTTTGCCCAGTCAGTAGGATTTTTCTTCACCCTATTATATAATGGCATCCACTTCCTAAACAACATGCTTCTGGACACTCTATGAATTTTGAGAAATGATGATAGTTATAAAAAGGCTTCAGGTCTTTTATTCATAGGGTCATTATGAGCCGTGCTCCACTCAAAAACAATCAATAACAACAACAATTAAATAATACGTAGATGACACAACCTTGCTTGCTAAAACTGAGGAAGACCTGCTGTGTTTGCTGGAGAAGGTTAAGGACTGCAGTGTTCAATATGGATTGCAGTTCATAAAACAAAGATTTTTCACCACTGGGTCAATTGACAGCATCATGAGAGATGGAGACTGTTAACAATTTTATCTTGCTTGCATCCACAATCTACAGTCTTGGTACCATCGGTCAGGAAATCATAAGATGAATGAATTGCATGGGGAAAATGTGCAGACAGGGATCTCTCCAGAGTTCTGTTAAGCAATGTCAGTCTGGAGATTAAGATGCATCTGATCCAGGCCCTGGTCTTTGCAATCACTTGTGATGCATCAGACAGTTGCACAATGACTATGGATGATAGAAAAATTGGTGCCTTTTAGTTGTGGTGCTGAAATACTGAACATACATATCATGGACTGCCATAAGAAAAAAACAGGTTTGTCCTGGAGAGAATGCAACTCTGTTACTCCTTGGAGGCAAGTATTTTGAAGTTTAGTGTCACATATTTTGAGCATGTTGCCAGTATGGATGTCCTTGGAGAATGACATCATGTTTAGAAGGATGAAGAGACAGTACAGGAGAGGAAGAGTCTTGATGAGATGGATTGACACAGTAACTGAGATAATGGGGGGAAGGTGTGTTGGAGACAGTGAGATTGGCTCAGGATAGGGCATGGTTCAGACCTATTTTTCATAAGGTCACAATCAACTCAATGACACATAATAACAGGAATACTAACACACAATGTATTGAATCTAACAATGAAACTGAACTGTTGTATAAAAATTACTTAAAAGATATTAAAACCATGATTCTCTAGATTTGCTTTATAGAGGTATTTCCACCAGGACGTACTGTTTCTCCATCCCTACAGAAATAGAAAGCCCATTTCCAAAATGTTAGTTCATGTCAACTGAGAGTACATTTCATTCTAGCATTAAATCCTATTCTTCATCTGTACCTCTTTTGTGGCTGGGGCCATTCCTGTGACTCAATCTGTCTAATGCAATTAAGCAATCATCTGTTGTAGGATATCTAGAAATATTTTCAAATTTCCTAACCAAGGACCTGTTGCTGTTAGTCATCTTGGAAAAAATACATATGCTGTACAGAAAAGTTATAGCCATTTTTTTATACTGAAGGATGAACCTAAAATAACAGCAGAAACTCTAGCTCTATTATAAAACTCCTGAACCACCTGCCTCCATATTTCTTATTACATAAGAAAATATGTTTATGCCACTGTTTATTGAAGTTTTGTTATGAAAAATATGCAAATGGACAGCTTCTCATTTTATAGATTAGTTCTCTAAGAGAAAAGAGCTAATATTTAATAAACACTCATAAACTGCAAGGTTCTTGTGCCAGGGACTCTAAATTGATCATTATAGTTAAACCTCATAGCAAGCCAGCACTTAGTTATATAATATTTTTATGAGATATTTTAGCCTTACAGAAGTAGGGGGAAAAATCTTACTATGAGGCCAAAATTTAAACATAGACCTACCGTTTCCAATATGCCATTATACCCTCTTAATCCATCTTTCCACACATTATGCTTAATAAATCTCCATGTGGGTAAGGTATATACTTATAATGACTTTTAATTTAACTGCCCTGAGGAAGCTTCTTATTTTATAAATAGTATACATTTTTAGTAAATTAATAGCTCTTAATTATTTGGGTTCCCAAAAACTTTGAGAGTGTGTACCATCACGAATCAAAATCTCTGAAGTAGATACCATCTTAAATATTGAGTTGCCAACAGATTCAACAGTATTCAAATTTAGCCCTGAGAAAAGAGGACACAGACTAGGCACCTGGAAAGGAATCTGAAAAGGGAGGTTAAAAGGTTTCAAAGCCAGCTTTTGTCTCCTGTGCTATTCTGTCTGAGACAGGCCCTGGGGATATTATTAGTCTCCTTAACAGCTGGGAGGGAATTGGAGTTGGAACATAGGCCAATGGCCTCACACTAGGGAAGTGAAAAATAATATGCAACCAAAGAAATTTTAAGCAACAGAAAAGATGTGTCATGTCTTCCTTTGAAACCCACTGCATATGTAGGAGAAACTGGGCCTTGTCAATGGTGCTGACAAGGAACAGAAGCAAATCCTAAAACTCTGTCAGACTACAGCACAAGTATTGACCAAATCGCCCACAGGGTTACATAGCTCCAGGCTATTGGGAATAATGAGTTTCTGTTTTGGTTTGTTTTTGAACAAAGGAAACACTCAAGGAGAGGCCAAGCCAACTTTGTTTTGAAATTTCCAGCTGCTTGTCTAGATCAAATGATATAATCAGTATTTTCCTTACAATACTTGCCCATCTATTTCTAGTAAATTACAGAACATTCTAGTTTTGAGACAAAGGTCATTCTTGTTTATTATTGCCTGAAACAATGAAGGATACAGGCTGGATCACAAAAAGAGCCTATTAACCCATAACGCCTTGGTGGTGCACTGGTTAAGAGCTCAGCTGCTAACTGAAAGACTGATTCTTTGAATCCAAGAGCCAATCTGTGGGAAAAGAATATGGCAGACTGTTTCCATCAAAGCCACAATATTGGAAACACTATGGAACAATTCTACAGTGTCCTATAAGGTTACTACGAGTTGGAATTCAAATTGTTGCAATAATTTTTCCTTTTGATTGTGTTTAGATTTTTTGGTAGGAGTGTGCATAAATGCACACATACACACACATCAATCTATGCTGTCTCAAATGCATGCCAAGATATTTTTGATAGGATTACATAGATACTAGTATAGATCATAGACAAATGGTATTTCAATAAATTGACTTATCCCAGGATTTTATTCTTTTAAAATACATGTGTTCACTTTGAAATCTATAAGCCATATAACTTTGTATACATTATAAATAACATATACATATTTTAATACCTCCATTAAAGGAGAATAGTAAATCATAGCTGCTTTGTAACTGGACTTTAATATCTATGCCAAAGAAATACTCTGATTATCCTGCTGTTTCTCGAATTGTCCTTTATTATTTTCTTAGCTGGCACACCACTTAAAATATAACCTTGGAAAAGCACCTTGCTTTACTTAGTTCTATTTTTAAAAATCTTCAGGTAAGTACGTTTCTGAAACTTTCTGCTAATTACCTTAACCCTTCAGTTTTGATTTTCAATTCAAAAGGAGATATTCCTAAAAATGAGCTTCTCTTTTCAGTTAAGCATCTCTAAACACAGACCATGCTTCTCCTATAGGTGGTCCCACAGACTTGACAAAACATGGTGATCCGTGAGACAATACCATCACAGCTCAAGCCACACAACCACTCATCTTATGGTTGAGGACTTAGCCATAAAGGAGATGGAGTTATTCTTGCTAATAGTAATGAGGACAAGTCTTGGTAATGCTTTATAGATTATAAAAGCAGCTCTGGTGACATATCCCACAGATTTGTTAACCTAAACTTTGCACTTCTCTTGAAGGTTTAATTCTACCAGTGGTTGTGTGGAGGAAATATGGAAACTTTATATCCCTTGCTATTTAGAGTCTCAGAAATGCATTGGCGGGTCAATTATAAGTAGGATCACATTTAAGGGCAATGTTTGAGTTTTTATTTTGAGTTTTCTTTGTGCTTTTGATAGATTATAAAAGGAGCCCTGGCAACAGTACCTTAAATGTTGGGAAGCAAGGCTAAAGTTGAATAGGTTAAATCCACCAGATGATGCATGGGAGAAAGATAAGCAGTCTCCTCCCATAAAGATTTATAGCCTTGAAATCCCAATACAGGGTTGCTATGTGTCAGACTAAAATTGCCAGCAGTGAATTTGAGTGAATATAAATTAGAAAGCATTCTTCACTATTATCTAACATGGTATATAAAACAATGCTGTAAGGAAGATATTCATGCTCCTAAGTTAAAAGTAAGGAATCATGGTTAACTCATAATTTATTATCACTTATGCAAATGTGATTTAATTAATTACTGTGATAAATAAATCACTACACTCAACATTTACTGAATTTGTCTTATGTTTTAGATTATGCTATCCAATCTTTACAAAAGGAAAACAAGAACATGTATCAAAATTTTCTACATTTTTCAGAGAAACTAAAACAGAAGTTTTATCAGTAGTTTGTTAAAATTCACACAATCAGTAAACAATGGAGATTAATTTTAATTCAATGTGTGAGAGTACACAGCAAGAGAATTAACAAAGTTCAGCATATTCTGAATAGTGAAAAACAAATTAATATATGCATGCTCATGTTCACCGGAGTACTATATATAATAGCAAACAGATAGAAATATTCTAAGTGTCTATCACAGATGAATAGATGCAATGGAAAACTATGTAATGTTAAAGAAAGGATTATGTAATGTTAAAAAATGGATCCTAATAAAGCACTTACAAAACAAATGAATGAATCTGGAGGACTTTATATGAGTTAAATAAGCTAGATTAAAAACAAGATAAATACTGTATGAGTCCATTATTATTAAAAAGTTAAGGAAACTATATAAACTTTATGAAATGTTCCTTGATGATTATTATGGAAGAGAATGGAGATAAAGAGCTTAGAGAATTTGCAATTAGCTGATGTTTTTGTTGTTGTTATGTGCTTTTGAGTGGTCTGCAACTCATAGCAACCCTATGCACAACAACCCTGAAGCCTACCCTGTCCTGAGCCAGTCTCACTGACTCTGACAGAGCTACCCTCATTTACTCCAGTTACTGTATCAACTCAACTCATCCGGGATCTTCCTCTCCTATGCTCTCCCTCCACCCTTCCAAGCGTGATGCCCTTCTCCAATGGCTAGAGCCTCCTGGCCATGTGCCCAAAGTATATGAGATGAAGCTTCAAAATCCTAACCTCCAAGGAGAAACTTGGTTTCACCCTCTCCAAAGCAGATCTATTTGTTTTCTTGGTGGTCCATGATAAAAACAAGACTCTTCTCCAACACCACAACTAAATTCTTCTTCTGTCATCCTTAGTCATTTGTCCAGCTCTCTGATGCATAGAAAGTAACTGTAAAGACCATGACCTGGATCAGGTTTACCTTAGTCTTTAAACTGATTTTGTTGCTTCTGAGTAAGTCCTCTGGAGTGGTTCCTGACAACAGATTTCCCCAGTGCAATTCATCTTTTGATATTCTGACAGCTGATGCCAAGAGTGTTGATTGTGATTGTGGAGCTGAGCAAATTTTACTTGTTAATCTCAATCTCTTCTCCATCTTTCATGGTGCTGCCAATTGAGCTAGACATGAGAATCTTTGTTTTCTTGATGTTCACCTTCAATCCATATTGAAGACTACAGTCTTTGATTTCTGCAGCAAGAACTTTAGTTCCTCCTCAATTTCATCAAGCAAGGTTGTGTCATCTGCATAATGTAGGCTGTTGATGAATCTTCCTGCAATCCTGATGCCACATTCCTCTTCTTAACAGCATCTTCAATGAACTGTTTTGCATATAGATTGAAAAAGTTTGGAGACAGGATGCATTTCTGATACACTCCTTTCCTGATTTTGAACCATGCTGAATTTTCTTACTCTGTTCTGAGAACTGCTTCCTGGTCTGAGTATAGGTTTTGCTCGAGCAAAATCAAGTATTCTAGGATTCCTATTCTCCTCAGGGTTAACCACAAATTTTTGTAATCCACACAGTCAAATGCCTTTGCATCATCAATGAAACACAGATAGACATTCTTCTGGTACTTTTTGCTTCCTGCTGAGATCCTAGTTGGCGATAAAATCTCTAGTGTCATGACCTTTGCTAAACTCAGATTTTATTTCTGGTAGTTCTCTGTCGATGACCTCTTCTAGTCATTTTTGGATAGTCTTCAGCAGGATTTTGCTTACATGTGATGTTAGTGCTATTGTTCTGTAAGTTCCACACTCTGTTTGGTCACCTTTTATTGGTATGGGAATAAATATGGATCTTTTCCAGTCAGTTGGCCAGGTAGTGTCCTCCAGATTTCTTGATACAAACTGGTGAGCACATCTAGGACAGACATTCAATTAGATAATAGATCGATAATAAACTAGGTGAAAGGAAAGACTATATTATCTTATATTTATAAAATAAATAAGCCAAATAGAGAAATAAAAATATAAATTTTTTAAAAAAGTTGTTGTTGCTGTTGTTAGGTGCCATTGAGTCAAATATGACTCACAGCAATCCTATAAACAAGTCTGAACACTGTCATATCCTGCATCATCCTCATTCTTTCTAACATACTAAGCATGTTGTTGTACTCATTGCATAATCCACTTTGTTGAGGATTTTCCTCTCATTCTCTAATTCTCCACATTTTCAAGCATTATGTTTCTCTCCAAATAGCAGCCTCTTCTAGCAACATGCTCAAAGTGTGTGGGATGAAGCTTTGTCATTTTTGCCTCCAAGGAGCACTCTAGAGGTACTTTCTCTAAGAAATGCCTGTTTATTATTTTGATAGTTTATGAAATAATTCAGTACTCTTCTCCAGAATCATAGCTCAAAGATATCAATTCATCTTCTGTCATCTTTATTCATTGTCCATCTCTCAGATGCATACCAAGTAAGGAAAAAGACCATTGTCTGAATCAGGCATGCCTTATGTTCAAACTGCTATCATTGCTGCTCAATAATTTGAAGAGGTCCTTGACTACAGGCTTTCCCATTGTAGTATATCTCCTGATCTCCTGACTGGTGTAAAAGGTATTTATTTTGGATCCAAGTTAGATGATGCTGCTAATAATTTCAATCTTTTTTCCTTCTATCATAAAGTTGCTTATTGGTCTATTGATGAGAATTTTTGTTTTCTTGACATTGAGATGTAATCCATACTTCTTAATATCTTTGAAGGCTTAAGTCTTTGCTGTTTTGCCATAAGCACTTCAAGTCCTCCTCATTTTCAGCATTCAAGGCGTGTTATCTGCATAAATCAAGTTGTTGATGAGTCTTCCTCCTATCCTAATGCCACATTCCTTTTCATAGAGTCCAGATTTTCAAATTATTTGTTCAGCATACATATTGAATAGGTATGTAGAGAGGATACCATCCTGATTCACAGTTTTATTTTAAACCATATAGTGTCCCCTTCTTTTGTTCACCCATTATCCTCTTTCCTAGGTATAGGTTTCACATGTGTACGATTAAATTTTCTGAGATTCCCATTCTTCATAATGTTAGCCATAATATTTATGATCCACACTGTCAAATGTCTTTGCATAGTCCATAAACGTGAGACTAAAGGCATTCTTCTGATATTGTCTCCTTTCTGCCAGAGTCCATCTGGCATAAGAAATGATATCCCTGGTACCACAGACTAGGAAGTAGGAGTTACCATTGACC
>NW_006399770.1:24118241-24126306 GCF_000299155.1 Elephantulus edwardii
TATTATAATAATAATGATAGTATCATTAATCATATCCCTATAAATACAAAAGTATTTCACTTTGGAGGTTTGATGGCCTCATATAGCTTGCATATATTATTACGGCCATCTTACTGCATAACTTAGGTTCTTGATGAGTCTTGCTCCAATCCTGATACAATTATTCTTCATATAGTTAAACCTGAATCCATTTCGTCTTCATATAGTCCATATTATCAAATTCTTTTCTCTGTGTAAGATTGAGTAGTATGGAGAAATAATACAACCAAGATTCACATCTTTCCTGATTTAAAACATACAATGTTCCCTATTTTCTGTTCAGAAAACTGCCCATGATCTACATTTAAGTTTTGCCTGAGTACAAGAAGTATTTTGGTATTCTCATACTTCTCAGTGTTAGCCATAATTTTCCCTGATTCACACAGCCTTTACATAGACAATGAGACACAAGGAAATATCTTTCTAGAATCTTATATTTTGACACAAGATCCATCTGACATCAGCAATGATATTTCCCATTCTACCTATTCTGAATTCAGTTTAATTTCTTGTAGTTCCTTGCTGATGTACTGTTTCAGTCATTTTTAATAATCTTTAGCAAGGTATTATTTGTATGTAATACTAATGTTACTGTTCAATAATTGCCTCATTCTACTGGACCACCTTTTTCAGAATGGAAACAAATATAAATCTCTTCCCATTGTTTGATAGTAACTGTCTTCCAAATGTCTTGGGACAAGTTTGAACAAATATAGGGTTGCATATGTTTGTGAAAATATTGCAGTTACTATGTACCATGGACTTCCAAGAAAACAAACAGATTCATCCTGGAGAGGGTTAAACCAGGATGCTCCTTGGAGGCAAGGATTCTGCGGCTTCATCTGACATACTTCGGACATGTTGTAAGGAGAGAAAGGTCCTTGGAGAGGGACATCATGCATGGGAGGATGGAGGGATGGCACAAGAGGGGAAGACCCTCTTTGAGGTGGATTGATCCAGTGACTGGGGTAATCAGTATGGGTGTGTCAGAGGCAGTGCGATTGGCACAGGATAGAGCAGGGTTTAGGGCTGTTGTACATAGGGATACTATGAGTCACAAGCAACTGATGGCACATAACAACAACAACAAAAACAACAACATTCTATCAATACATCTAGGGCCTTGGTTTTATGCAAATGCCTTCAGTGCAGCTTGAACTCTTTCATTTCCATTTGTTCTTGAGCATGTATTATTTCCACTTGCATCACTGTTCATCAATTCTTCTTGAAATTGAGACTCTTTTATCCAATCTCCTTTCAATGATTCTTGCATCATTCAAGATCCAAAATTTTGCCCATTGAGTTCTTCAGTATTGCATCTTGAAGCTCACCCCTCTGTTTACTCTTTACCTCTACTACTATTCACCAGGTAGTAGACACTGTTCCTCCCTGGCCCCATGATAAGATCCAGTTCTACTTTAGGCCATATCCATGTTGTCTTACATCTGGAGCTTGAAAAGCTCAAAATATTCCTTGTAGAATCTGCAGACTCTATCACATGTGGCCTGCAATCAGTTCCCATAATATATGGGCACCTCCTTTTTTTACCGTGCATCTTTATCTGAACATTTTTGGCAACATATCCATATAGACATGTCAGATAGACAGGGACTGTCTTTTTATGCTAATCATTTCTGAGTACTTTGCCTGCACTCATTCACTAGAATGACAGAGATGCTATCTCTAGTCAGACTGACCAACCTAAGCTCCTTTGAGGTCAGCAGAACCAGCCCTTATCACACTCTAGTCACATCTAGACCGGAAGGGGTTCTTGCCATGTACTGGTATACATCTTGGGGCTTTGCTCATCACTCAGATGAGAGGAAATTTTGACCCAAGCAGATACCCCAATTCTAGTCTTCTGTTAGCAGATGCACTAACCTAGGAAAATTGTTTTCTGTTTTCCATAGAATGTATGTATATTTTATGTTATTCATGTATTTGTTTTTGTTGTTTTGTACTGCAGAGTAAGAACTGACTCAAAGCTGACCCTCCAGTGGATTTTCAGAGGCAGTTAACCACAGAAGAGGAGATTTCCCATTCAGTTTCCCTCTGAGCAGTTGGTGGCCTCAACCACATGCCTTTAGGATTGCAGCACAGCTTCTCACCACTACTGGCTCATCAGAGCATCACTGTACATTTACTTGTTTAATAATTTGCTCTTACTGGTATAACACTTGTACGTCACTTATCTGTATTGGGAGAGAGGAAAATTTCATACTGTTGTTTATTTTATAGTTTGTATATGTGTTTGCTGTATAGTTTGTAGTTTATAGTTTGTTTATAGTTTACAGTTTTCTTATGGATAAAGGACTTGCATGTTACCTTGCTCTACTGGGGTGACTTTCATATTGCTGTACGGCTGGAAGCGATGCCATTAGTATTTCAAGTACCAGCAGTGCCACCTATGATGGACAGATTTCAGGGGAGCTTCCAGTCTAAGACAGACTATGAAGCAAGATTGGCCTTCCACTTCTGAAATAAAAGGCCAGAGAAAACCATATGAATAACAGATGAGCTTTGCTTGATACAGTGCGAGAAGTAAAGCCTACTCTTTATTAGGGTAGAATAAAAGATTTATTTTATAGAGCAATACATTGGAATATATTGAGATGTATTCAAATGTATTTCAAGTCAAAGAACTGAAAGAACCTCTGTGATAGTCACCATCAAGGAAGCACTGCAGTCAGCCCTATGCAGTCAAACTCATGATTATTATTTTATTGCAATCGCTCAGAACGCTTATTTGATTTGCTTTTCTTTTTAGCTCCTGCTGCACTGTCTGTTTCTGATCTTGCTCAAGGTTTTTCTTAGGTTAAAGGAGCAATTGATGTAAAGTTGCTGAAGAAATCTCAAGGGATGGTGTATGTTTGTATGTGTGCAGTCACGTGTGTGTCTTAGTAGTTCTGTGAAAGTCACATTTTCACCTTCAGGGTTCAAAGCAAAACCAAGTACATTAATAAGAGCATAACAAAACCCCTTTATTGGTTCTCAATAGTAACAACAGCTTCTCTTATTCAGTTGCTGTTCACATACTCAACTCCCAGGTATGTGTCTTGTCATTAGCATTTGTCCTAACTGCACTTGTGCAGTAATATACCAACTTCCAGACAAGTCACTGGAATCCAATATTCAGAGTTTGAATTCTAGGCTTGTCACCTGCAAATTATATACAGACTTTGAAAAAAATAATGATACATTATTCTAAATCTTTAAAATATCTGTCAACAAGGAATATAATCGATTAAATAAGAACATCTGAAATCAAGATTTAAAATAATTAAGAGAAATTCTTGATAGGAAATTATTTCAGTTCTTAATGCATAGTATCAGTCCTTGGAGAAGGTCATGCTTGGAAGGGTTTAGGGACAGTGCCAGACAGAAAGATCTCAAATAAGACAGATTGACACAGAACCAGAAGTAATGAGGGTAGATGTGTCTGAGAAAGTGAGAATGGATCAGGACAGGATGGGGTTCAGAGCTATTGTACATAAAATTTCTTTGAGTCGCAGGTGACTTCACAACACTAATGCATAGTACAAACATTACAATTGGTCTGTTTTTAGCTATATTATCAATGGATTTCTTTCTTGACATAGTTATTATTTCTGACACAACTGAATTTTGTTTTTTCAAATTATTTCTGAATATAAAATAAATATCCAACAGCAATTCATAATAGTACTACTCAATGTATGTCAAAGAAACAGTTTAGGGTAAGTTATGAAATGAATGATATTAACCTTTAGCTCTGCTTGCTTCCCATTTATGTATAGCTTTTAACATCTTAGAGCTCATTATTCAAAACCAAAAATTCACACTAGTGGCAGCTTCTTCATTATAGGAAAAGGACTGAAAAAATTGAAGTCACCATGATAGGCTCTCCATTATAAACTTAGCACCCTATCATTCTCAATTCATGAAAGTTATATCAGGTTATGTGGATAAATTAATTAAATTAGATATCATTATACATCCTAGTTATCTATTGTTGACTAACAAAATACTCCAGAATTAATAGCTAAAAAAAAATCCAAAAAAGTTATAGTTGATGATTTTGTTGTTGTTGTGTACTGTTGAGTCAGAATGAACCCATAGCTCACCCTCCAGCAGGTTTTCAGAGGCAGTAAATTACAAAGGAGGGGATTGTCTACCCTTTTCCTCCTTAATGATTTTATAGGTGAGAAATTTAGGCAATGTTTGATTTATGCTACTTTTATTTCTCATATCTTCAACTAGGGTTATTTAATGGCAATAGGAATAATTTGAAGTGGGGAGTGGGTGGGGACTGGTGCCCTTGTTGAGGATAGAGCTGGGTTCACCTACCCTCTTTTATCATTATGTAGACTGAAGACCTCTGAACAAAGTAGATTCTGCTATAAGTTAATAGATTATGTTTTGTGGATGCTCAAGTGCACAAAAATTAAGTTGGAAGTAACCTACTATAAAATCTTACGCAAAATAAGTACTTATGACCTGGATGAAAAAATATTTGAAATAATTTTATTGTACCAGACACCTAGAAACAAATTACAAAACGTACAATGAGTTTAACTGATTTTCAGTTTCATCATCTCTATGATAAAACTTACATTCATTGAATCAGTGACTATGTTGTTTTGAATTATGTATGATTGTTTCACTACATTTGACAACTGTAAACTCTTCCTTTTACCACTGATAATAGAATGATTGGATACTAATATAGATATTCCACTCGACAGGATGTTACAAATTATTAAATTACAAATCTACAAGTTAGTAGTTTCTGTTCCAAATATAAGTGTGTATTCTTCATTGGACAAATAACGAAATATAAGTATGTGTAAACCTTACAAGCTAAAGAGTACACATTTTCCTAATAAAACTTAGTTGAATTTTGTTTTTAAATAAAAATAGTTTTCTTGTTAGGAAGAATGAACAAATAGCATGACATCTAAAA
Organism: Elephantulus edwardii; assembly: GCF_000299155.1. Taxonomy (NCBI): domain Eukaryota; kingdom Metazoa; phylum Chordata; class Mammalia; order Macroscelidea; family Macroscelididae; genus Elephantulus; species Elephantulus edwardii. The sequence goes on from NW_006399770.1 coordinate 24,123,223, forward strand.
TATCCTTTCACACAGTCCATCATTACATTTCTATTAAATTTAAATTATAATTACCCTGATAACTGAGAATTAATTAAAATTAGTGTACACAATTTATCTAGCATCATTACAAGAATATTAAAAATGTATTTATTATAAAATTGTTTTAAAAACAAGAAATAAAACTTTGAATTAGTCTCAGAAGGAATGACTGTAGGTTAAGTGCAGAGGAGAAATATTTGTTCTATTTTAATCACTTTAAAAACGGAAATTAAGATCAAAACCAAAATTTAGTGGAACACTTGCTCATTTGAAAGAATTAGAAAAAGGAATAAAACACAAGCTGAGTTATTCTTAAGCTTCTATTTAAATGAAATATCTACCTTTTTTTATTGCTTTCTGTGACACAGACACAGAACTATATGACATCATTCATAGTTCAAAATAAGAGACAAAGATCATTACATCAGGTTTTCAGATAAGGACATTAAGATCTAGACCAGATAAGTAATCTCTTCCAATTTGAATTTTAAAAATCCACAAAAAATTGTATTGGAACCTAAATTTGAGCGAGTTTGGCCCCTTTGATTTTCTGACTCCAGCTCTTTGCACATTTCATTATAGTATTTTACATTGTCTTCCCGTGCTGCCTTTTGAAATCTTCTGTTTAGCTCTTTTTTCTTGATTTCTTCCCTCTGCTTTGGCTTCTTGGTGCTCTAGTGCAATATTCAGAGTCTCTTCTGTCATCCATTTTGATATTTTCTTCCTCCTCTCTCTTTGAAACAACTTTTGCACTCTTCCTGAATGGTATTCTTGATATTCTCCCATAACTCATCTGGTTTCACTCATTAGTGTTCAAGGCATCAAACCCGTTGTTGAGTGCTTTTGAAATTCAGATGGAATAGACTCTAAGTCATATTTTGGTTCCCATGGATTTGTTTACACTTTCCTTAGCTTCAGCTTGTACTTGCATATGAGCAGTTGGTGGTCTGTTCCACAATCAGCACCCTGACTAGTTTTCACAGCTGATTCTGAGTTTCTCCAGTGATTCTTTCTACAGACGTAATCTGTCTGATTCCTATGTATACCATCAGGTGAAATCCGTGTCTATAACCTCTATTTATGTTTCTTTTAAAATATATTTGCAACAAATAAATCTTTGATTATGAAAAATTCAATCATTCTATCTCCAGATTCATTTTTGTCATCAAGTCCATGATTTCCGACTACTGATCCTTCTTCTCTGTTCCAAACATTTGCATAACAGTCATCCATTATTATTAATGGACCTTGATTGCATGTTCGATCGATCTCTGACTGAAAAAGCAGGTAGAAATCTACTTCCTCTTCTTTGGCTCTGGTTGTTGGTGCATATATTTGAATGATAGTGGTATTCCCTGGACTTCCTTGTATGCTTACAGATATTAACCTGCCACTCACAATATTGTATTTCAAGGCACATCTAGAAATGACTTTTTTAACACTGAAAGCAACCTCATTTTTTCCTCACCTTTTCATCTCCAGCACAGTAGATCATATGATCATCTGATTCAAAATGTCCCATGCCAGTCCATCTCTTCTCACCAATACCTAGTATGTGAATATTTATCTGTTCCATTTCTTCTTTAACAATATCTAATTTTCCTACATTTATAGTTCTTACATTCCATGTTCCATCCATTAGTGTCTGCTTACAATTGTTCCTTTTCCTTAGCATGTCCATACTTGAAAGCTCCATCTCTGTTGCCCTGTTAGTCTAAATGTGTTCTACTGTACATACGGTTTTTGAAGGCTGCCATTTCAGAAGTGGATGGCCAATCCTTCCTTCTAGTCCAACTTAATCTAAATGATCAGATTTAGAAAAGTATCTGACAGAGAAATATTTTACAGAAAAATGCAGATGAAAGATATTTCTCAATTGAAGAAATAACCAGTAGTTTCAGTGCTGTCCCAGGGACTCAACATTTCTTGAGTTCAAGGAACTTAAGAAGAAATTCAAGCCTCAAGTTGCAATACTTAAAGACGCTTTGGGAAGAATATTAAATGATCCATGAAGTATTAAAAGAAGATGGGAATTGTATACAGAGTCATTATGCCAAAAGGAATTGGCAGATAAAGAAGAATTTAATGAAACAACATACACGCAAGAGCCCATGGTGATGAAGGAAGAAATTCAAACTGTTTTGAAAGAACTGACAAAAAATAAGGCTCCAGGAATTGATGGTATAATAATTGATATATTTCATCTAACAGATGCTGCCCTAGATGTGCTCACCAAGTTATGCCAAGAAATTTGGAAAACAACCAGTTGGCCAACTGACTGGAAGAGATCTATATTTATTCTTGTTCCAAAAAAAGGGTAATCTGACTGAATGTGGAAATTATCAAACAACATCTTTAATATCATATGCAAGCAAAATTCTGCTGAAGAGTATCCAAAAACTACTGGAACAGCACATCATCAGAGAACTACCAGAAGTGCAGGATTTATTTAGAAGGGATAGTGGTACTAGGGATATTGTAGCTAATGTTAGGTGGTTCTTGGCTGAAAGCAAGGTATACCAGAGGAATGGCTATCTGTGTTTCATTGATTGTGCAAAGGCATTTGACTGTGTGAATCACATCAAACTGTGGCTAACTCTGAGAAGAATGTAAATCCCAGAATGCTTGATCTTGCTGATGTAAACCTATACTTGGTACAGGAGGGAGTGGACCAGAAGTGAGAAAAGAAACACTGGATGGTTTAAAATTCGGAAATGTGTCTTATCTCCATACTTTTTCAATATTTATGTACAAAAGATTATATGAGAAGCTGGGCTCTATGAGAAGAAAGGTAGCATCAGAATTGGAGGAAGATTCATTAACAATCAATGTTATGCAGATAACACAATCCTGCTTGCTGAAACTGAGGAGGACCTAAAGCACTTGCTGTGGTAGGTCAGGGACTGCAGCCTTCAGTATGGATTGAGGCTCAATATCAAAAAGACAAAAATTCTCAACACTGGACCAATTGGCAGCATCAGGATGGATGGATGGTGAAGACATTGAGATTGTTAACAGCTTTAGTTCTTTTGTCTCCACAGTCAACACTCTTGGCACCAGCAA
>NW_006399770.1:24127251-24128962 GCF_000299155.1 Elephantulus edwardii
TTGCTATTGGCAGTCAGGAGGTAATGAGACATATTGCAATGGGAAAGACTTCAGGGACTTCTCTGAATTACTGAGGAGAAATAATGTCAGTCTGAGGACTAAGGCATGTCCATAGTCTTTTCATATATTTGGTATGCATCTGAGACCTCACAATGAATGATGATGATAGAAGAATTGATGTCTTTGGGTTGTGGTGTTGGAGAAAATTACTGATCATCCCATGCATTGCCAAAAGAACAGATAGATCTTGGACAAAGTACAGTGTGTGTTCCTCAGAGGCAAAGATAATAAAGCTTAATCTCATATAGTTTGGAAAGGTGAACAGTTGGCTAAAGAGAAGAAAATAATCAACCAGGAGAATTGACATTGTGAATGCTCCAATAGTCTCTAGTATGTTGGACATACTGAGGATGGCACCGGAAAGGACTTATTTCAGTCTGTTATTTGTAGGGTTGTTTTGAGTCATACTTTCCTTGATGACATCTAATAATAACATGTTTGACTAGTTCCACAGTCTGTGCATCTAATCACCTTGATGTATATGTACTCTATTTGTTCATCTATTTATTTTGTCTTTCAATTCAAGAGGAAATATTTGGATATCTAAAAAGTATAAAGCACAATCTAAATGTTAGAATACAGATTATAACAAGTCAAAGTACCTGTTCAGTTGCAATTCACTAAGTAGTTTTGGGAGATATATTGTTGTTAAGTGTCAACGAGTCCTAGACCACTCATAACGAGCCTATGAACGAAAGAACTGAACATTTGTATAACTCTCGTCATTTCTCCAAGTTCATAGAGTTTCCCAAGGCAAGCTATTTCGGAAGTGGATGCCACTCCTGCTTCCAAGATTATTTTAATAGGGGAGCTTCATCAAACACTCTCCACCATGGGTAACCATTATCACATTTGACACATCAGTGTCACAGTGTTTAGCATCACAACAATAATGAGTTACCTCTGTACAGCAAATGGACAGACAAGTGCTATACCACTTAGAAGAATATTTGACCAAAAACAAGTAAAATCAGGCCTGAGGGCCGCACATTAAAATCACTCATCTTTGACTTGGGGAGATATATGATAAATGAAAAAAATATTAATGTTAAATTGCAGTTTTTGCTGTTTTAGGTGCTGTCAATTCAATCCCATTCATAGCAACACTATGGACAGACCTGAATGCTTCTCTGTCCTGCAACAACCTCCAATATACTCCAGCCACTGTGTCAATCCACCTAGTTGAGGGTCTTTGCCTCTTTCATTGACCCTTCCCCTTACAAGCATGATTTCCTTTTCTAAGAGTTCTCTTCACCTAACAGCATACCCCAAATATGAGAGATAGGATTTAATCATCCCTCCCTTCAAGTGCATCCTGACTACACTTTCTCTAATACACGCTTGTTCATTCTTTTGGCAGTGCGTGAGGTAGTCAGTATTCTTCTCCAGAACTACACATTAAAGGCATTGATTCTTCTACTGTCACCCTCAGTCAGTGTCCTAAGCAGATGCTTAGGAAGTACATGAAAAGACAATGACTTGAAGCAGGTGCCCCTTCAACTTCAAACCAACATCTCTGCTTTTCTGGTATTTCTCTTCTATCAGAGGTCCCTGATAGCAAACTTCTCTCTCATAACACATCATTTGATTTCTTAGTTCCTGTGGAGGGTATTTATTATAGATCCAAGCAAATGAAATTTTCTCTCCATCT
>NW_006399770.1:24129577-24152172 GCF_000299155.1 Elephantulus edwardii
ACAGCCTCCAAAACCCAATGGAGAACCATTGAGACTCAGAAACAACTGGATGACAGTGGGCTAATAAATATAAAGTATAATGGGCTGTATAGATTTCTTACACTATCAATTTCTATTTAATGATCAAGATATCAGTTTGATGTTTTTGTTGTAGCAGGGGAAGACAAAGGACAAGAAACTAATCATTTTAAATTAATTTGAACAAAAAAAGGGTATTTAGGGGTAGTAGACTAAGTTACTTCAACAAAACTGATGGAAGGACTAAATGATTGCTTTTCAATTAAGATTGGGTTAGGAAGTTCTAAGTATTTCTCTGGATCAACTTGTGATCCTTTGATGACACCAATATGTCTCAACCTTAACAAGCCTCCCATTGTGACACCTCTGTTTGAACTTCAGATTATCTGTAGAAAACACAAATTGTTCAGCTTAGATTAGGAGTTTCAATATACGGCACACTTGGTGATGGTATGGAGAAATGGGTGATGATGTGGAGACCTGGTTGTCATAGAAGTTGTCACAATAGTAGAGAGTTGGAAACAACCTAATAACCCATCAACAAACAAATGGATAGAGAAACTGTGGTATAGTCACACAATGTAATACTATGGCGCATTGAAAAATAAGGAACTCATGAAATATTATACAAAATGAGTTACCCTTGAGGACATTATGCTGAGTGAAATATCTCAGTCACAAAGGGACAAATACTGGATAGTGCCACTGTTGTAAAATGGGACTTACATTGGGGTTGTGGGTAACTTAAGAAAAGAGAGGATAAATAATGCATACTGCGTTGAAACAGATGAGGAAGAGAACTGTTTAAAGGGAATATAGGACTAGGTATTATTTTCAGGACAAAATTCCAGAAAAAAAAACATAGTAAAGTAGACTGTGAACTTGAGGTTGGGGGGATTGTATAACAATAAAACACTTTTTTTTTTCCAAAGAGAAAAGCAAACGGGGGAAGGGTGGGCAGGGAAGAAAATGTGTAACAATGAATGAATGGGGGGAAATTAAACGAGAAGTATATGCTGTAAAAATATATATGCTGCATTAAAAAAAATCATTGAAAAAAAAAGAAAAAAGTTGTCATAGTGTCCACTTCAGTGAAGATGGTGAGGAGAGAGTTAGAGAGAGGCATATCTTGTGTTTTCACTCACTACTCCTCTTCAATGGCTAGTAGCATCTCACCCACTCTATAAGGTACTTAATAAGGACTAGTTAAGTGGATGAGTGCTTTCCCTGTCTCTCACATGCCATTAAAACCTGTCATGAAAACTACCATGTCAATAGTATATTATCTTATTTTTTAAAAAATTTCATTGAATCATGAAATCCCAGGAAATTCGGAAACATACTTCTTTGTAAATCAACTGACAAAATAGAAAACCATTCAACGTAACTGAAACCACTTCTGCTTTGGGGTACCATTAACTATTTAGTAGATATTTTTTATTAGTATATTGAATGTGCTTATTAATTGGCTGAGAACATCAAGGAATAATCAATATTCACTTTTGTTCTTTAAAAGCTCTTAAGTGAAGCAGAGATAATTGAAACAAAATAGAACAAATATACTTAAATAAAAACAGATACTTACTTTTGCTATGTGAAGAAAAGTTATAAGATAAAGTTGCATAAATTCATTGTTCAATGAAAGCATCTCTCTTGTTTTACCAGTCACATTAGTAGCGCAGATATACAAAAATTCCCATTGTCTATTATTACAAGAACTGCTTTAGGATTAAGAAAATACATGATAAATGGATTATTATACTAATTCTTTTCATATTTCTTCATAAATATTTTGATATTTTCTTTAAAATCATAATAAAACCTAAGGAAAATAAGCTTTATTTCTATTTATAGATGAAGATATGGTAGGTGCGAGAAGATGCCTGCCCTTTAAAAGTAAATAAATATCCATCTATTCAGACTCTTGACTAACTACTCTGAACCCCATGTTGTTCCCAATAATTATTTTTAATATTTTATTTGATATTTTAATGAATCTATATAAATTATCAGCAGAGAACTGCCAGAAGTCCAGACTGGGGTTAGAAGGGGTCGTGGTACTAGGGATATTGTAGCTGATCTTAGATGGATCTTAGCTGAAAGCAGGGAATACCAGAAGAATGTCTATCTGGATCTCATTGACTATGCAAAGGTGTTTGGCTGTGTGGATCATAACTAACTGGCTGACTCTGAGAAGAAAGGGAATCCCAGAACACTTGATCGTGTTAATGCGAAACCTATACTTGGACCAGGAGGCAGTCATCAGAACAGAGCAAGGGAACACTGCATGGTTCAAAATTGGGAAGAACATATGCCAGGGATGTGTCCTATCTCCATACCTTTTCAACCAGATTATCCGGAAGTCTGGGCTCTATGAGGAGAAATGTGGGGTTAAGATTGGTGGAAGATCTATCAACAATCTGCTTTATACAGATAACACAACCCTGCCTGCTGAAACTGAGGAGCACCTGAAGCGCTTGCTGCAGAGGGTCAAGGACTGCAGCCTCCAATATGGATTGAGGCTCAATGTCAAGAAGACAAAAATTCTCACCACTAGACCAACTGGCAGCATCAGAATGGATGGTGAAGAGATTTGGATTGTTCACAGCTTTAGTTTGCTTGGCTCCACAGTCAACACTCTGAGCACTAGTATCCAGGAGATTAAAAGATGTATTGCGATGAGAAAGTCTGCTGTTAGGGCCTGCTCCAAAGCACTGGAGAATAATGGTGTCTCTCTGGAGACTAAGGTGCATCTGACACATGCCATGGTCTTTGCAATCCCTTGTTATGCATCAGAGAGTTGGACAATGACCAAGGAGGATAGAAGGAGAATTGATGCCTTTGAGCTGTGGTGCTGGATAAGAGTAATGAGAGTACCATGGACTGCTAGAAAAACAAACAGATTCATCCTGGAAAAGGTTAAACTGGGTGGCTCCTTGGAGGTAAGGATTCTGAGGCTCCATCTAACATACTTTGGTCATGTTGTAAGAAGAGACCAGTCCTTGGAGAAGGACATCTTGCTTGGGAGGGTGGAGGAACAGTGCAGGATGGGAAGGCCCTTTATGAGGTGGATTGATTCAGTGACTCCGGTAATCTGGATCAGAGTGTCAGAGAGTGCGATTGGCACAGGACAGAGCAGAGTTTAGGGCTGTTGTATATAGGTTCGCTATGAGTTGCAAGTGACTCGATGGCATATGAAAACAACAACAACATATAAAATATCAATAATACATTTAAACTGAAAAAAAAAAAAGAAAACAAGAAACTACTAAATAACCTGAAACCAGAATTTTTGCTAGAGGAATTCATCCTAACAGACCAAAAAGACATGGATCCTGCAGTTACAAATTCTTCAGGGAAACGGAAATTAGCTATTTTTAGCAAAGATAATTTATTTTTTGCTACACACAGTCCCAAACTCATATTAAACCAAAGCTTTAAATAATTCTTCTAACACCTGATGACTAAATTTAAATTCTGGTGACAAATATTGTAGGTGATAAGCAATCTAATAATAATATCAAAAGCAATGACTTTACTCAGCAAATTCATTCTTTAGAAGATTTCCCTATTTCCTAATTGTTATTATCTTATGTTTCTTCTTTCATGCAGAGAAAGGACACGGCTCTATAACTATACTTGGAGAGTTGAAGTTACGTTTTTATAAAATAGACTAGCATCTAACAAAATGATTGGAACAAACTACATAGACATAAATGTTGCATGAACACCCTTCCGTTACATGGGAATTCGAAGGAATAAACTTTACACTGTTGCACTAGTTATTTCTAAAGATGAAAAGCTAAGTGTAGAAAGACAGTGGATTCCATGGAGTTGATGAAAGTTAAACCAGTAAAGCAGAGGATTTAGTCATGGTTATAATCCATATTAGTACTAGTGTCAAGTCTTCCTTCAGGATGTTTTGTAAAACAGCTTAAGAGTAGAAAGTACATAGTGGATAGAGTCAACTGAGTTGTTCGATTATTTCATGTTTATGTGATTTGAATGGAAATCAAATAACTTAATCAAATACAAAAAGTATTTAGATATTTTTAAACATTTCACACGTGTTTTACAGTAGGACATTTATTAATTTACTTTTAATCGTATGTATATTTACGAAGTTCAAATACATTGTTTTTCACACTGGATCTTTCACATTTCCTTCACCTTCCCTCCACTCATAAAACTGTGGGACCCTATGATTAACCCCTCCCCCCCATCTCACTCCTCTGCTCCTTCTTCTCTCCTCCCTTGGATCCTCATACACATTATACACTAATGGTTTTATACAGTATTTTTCCTTATGGAACTGAGTTAATTTGCTTAGCATAATGCTACCCAGTCTCTTCCAAGTTAGATAAGTTGTAAAATTATTTCTCCTGCTTGCTGCATAAGTATTCCATAATGTGAATGTACCATAATTTTTAAATCCATTCAATTGTAGTTGTACATTTGGGCTGTTTCTTTATTTTGTGATGGTAAATAAAACTGCTATGAACATTGATGTGCAAATCTCCAATTGTGCCTCAGTTATCATTCTCTCAAGGTATATTCCAAGCAGTGGTTTATCTGGGTCATACGGTTTTCTATGTTCAGCTTTATAAGGAAGCAAAAACCACCTTCCAGAGTGGTTGTACTCAACAACGTATAAGCTTTCTTATCTCGCAACAGCATCTCCAACATTCATTATTTGCTGTCCTGTTAAACTTTTCAACTGTTGCTGGGGTGAGAGGGTATCTCATTGTGGCTTTGATTTGCATCTTTGATTGCCAGTAATTTTGAGCATTTTTCATGTGTCTGTTAACCATCTGAACATCTTCCTGTGTGAAAACTTTTTGTGTCTTTTGTCAATTTTGTAATTATATGATCAGTTTTTTTTCCGTGGAGGCCCTGTTGGATTCTGTAAACTTTTGATATAGGACCTTTGTCTGAAATAATATTGTCCAATGTTTCCACCGAGGCAATAGATTTTCTTTTAAAAAGGCTGTTAGAAAGCTTTTTTGTTTATTTTAACTTGATGTAAGTATAACCAAATTCTATCAATGAGCCTGCAGTTTTTTTATACAGATGAGTTCTGCTGAACATTTTAAATGCATTTTACTGAACTCTGAGTGGTTAAATGGTCATGTGTAACATGATTAAATTGTCTAACTCCTGTGTGTTAAAGAATTCATATATCCCACTGAAAAGTTGAGGATGTGGAGGAAAAATAAAAAAGAGTAGTGAGAGGACATGAATAACTTTTCTGTGTCATCTTATGAGAATAATTCAAGTTCCTTTAACTTCAGTTGATATGTCATTAATGGAACTTCCCCCAAAACTCATAAATGAAGATAAAAAGAGATACTATGTTTCATAAACGGTTCAACAGGTGTAAGACAGTATTACTTGTAAACATCAATTCACCATTTTTATACATGGTCTAACTTTGAACAATGAAGTTTTTAATTTCATAGGTCCACTTACTTTTTTCCTCTTTTCCCAGTAACTGCCGTAATGGTAAGTTCTGGTGGTGCAGTCTGAAAGGAATTGCACTACTAACCCGAATGTAACATCTCCCTAAACAGTTTTAATTAGTCAGTGGCTCCTGGGGAGAATGATGGGAAGTCTCCTCCCATGTAATTTACAGCCTTGGTAACCCAATGGAGGGTAAGCAATGAATCACTGAATTAGAGTTCAGTAACTGCAGTGATCGTAAGTGTTTGCTTGCAATAATCTGCTTACAATGCTCTGCCATGCTAATCATTGTCTTGTAAGCAGTTGACTATTAAACAATGAGGAGGTTGAGAGTGATGACCTTCTGTGTAGCTGAAAATCTGAGAATACTTTACTAATAAGAGAAATTGCTCATACAGAGATAACTAGGATCACACAGTGTTTGAAACAAATGGTTGCAACATGTGGCCAATGTCATAATCATCACATTCAAAGGTCTAATATATATATGTATTTTTTTCAGACATTGATGACAGTTCTGGATAAATTTAGATTTCTACTACAATACTTATACACTATAAGCATTGGCATAATTCTTGTTTCATTGTAGGTAGTATGTTGCTGTTGAGTATTACTGAGCTGGAACCGACCCATAGCTGACTCTCCTGGTGGGTTTTCAGAGGCAGTTAATCACACATGACAAGATTGCCCATCCTTATCCCATAGAACAGATGGTGGATTCGAACTGTGTGTCTTCAGGATTACAGCACAGCTTCTTGTAACTAGGCCACCAGATAGCATAGGGCTTTTGTTTGCATGTTTTTTTTGTTTGTTTGCTTTTTTTTTTAAAAGTGCCTGCAAATACGCCTGTTAATTGATATTCATAGACCTCCAGCAAGTACCAATGAAAACTGTACCTGTGTTAAGTTACAGCAGTGGATTATATCTTTTATTCCTTGTGAAAAAAAATACACTCTCAGAATATAACACAGCCATTATTCTCTTTACAGTCCTCAGTGAGGTATGGGGTGTGAAGAAGGAGGCAACTGATCTATTACTGAAGATATATTACAGAAAACCTAATGTCACTGCACTCTGAAAATATTTAAAAAAAAACTATTGCCTCCATTGTCTCACTAAAACATTAATAATGAGAAAAGAAAATGGAAAAAAATGGGTTACCAAAATTCTTATTTCAACAAGCTCTAACAGAAAGAATATTACTGATATTCCCAGAATTTTGTAAATATATTTAAATACTATTTTTAAATATCCTTGCTCATCCACATCTAAGGCTACAGATAAAAAAAGAGTTAACTGCAAAATATTCTGTTAAAATAATTGCACTCAGTTTATAGCCAAGAATGTATGATCACTTGCATTTGTGCCCAATTGTCCTGTTTTCAAAACATGATAAAGTTCCTTCAAGTCATCTTGAACTAGAAACAAACAAATTTGCTGCAAATTATGTTCTCTTTGGAATTTGAAAGGTGATGATGACATTAATGGCATTCTTTTGTATGTCAAACCAATATAAAAGGTGCAAACATCTGACAAAAGATCCCCATTCCTAAATGGCAGAAATTATTCAAACCACAGGGCATATAGCTCTCTTTCTGGGAACCTTTATCAGAGAGCTGCTGGAGGTGGGATTTTTGGAGCAGCCTGTTGTTACTTCTCAATTCATGCTGGTCAGGTCTTTTACCAGGAGAGTTTTGCTTTCAGTATTTATGTAGTGCAGCAGGCAACTGTTTACCTGGGGGCATGAGAGTCAATCCAAATGCTTCAGAATCAGTGTGCCACACAGCAGCTCTGTTGCCCATGGAAACAAAGGCCTCCTTGGAGAGAGTTTACTTACTCTGCAAGGGATGAGGTGGAAGATAATTCCATCCATTTTGCCAATGCTCTATTTGAAGGTGCTTTTGCCACAGTAACACTACCACTCCCACACACAATCAACTATACAGAATTAAAATGTTTCAATATTATTTAAAGTTTTGTTTTAAAGGTTTCTAAATCATGTACAGAAATCTATCCACTGTCTTTGAAATGTGTTGAAATGTAATGAGAGTAATTTTCAACTAGAAATGACTTACAAGTTTTATCCTATATTAGGAAAAAAAGAGAAAAAATGCTGAGGTTTTTTGTGTTGTTTTTTTTTCTTAATATGTAAGGGAGTGATCCTCAATTTCTATTACCAAAAAGAAACATTAAACATAAATTAAGAATAGACTACAATTTGATCTTTCAAAAGTCACAAAAAAATGTGTCAGACTAGTATTTTGTCAAGATCTCATGCATTTCTTTCAACAAACACAAGTGAAATTTCATGTTATAATGTGCTATTATCAAATATTTCTGGGAATTACTAGCCTGACATTTCCAGGGAGTTTCTGATTTGTATATTACGCCCAGATAGCAGTATGCAAGATTGACTGCAAAACTGAAGAGAAGGTAGATAATGAGAGATTACAAACAATATTTTAAAAATAATCCAGTGTGCAATCAGAAATGAAATAAAATCAGAATAGAAAGAAGGAGGACACATTATATTTACTGAGTTGTTTCCTCAGGTAATCATCCTGATAACTCCGAGATAGAAATAACTATATCTATATAAGAATTGGTAGGAAGAAGAAATATGTAGACAGTGGCAACACATTTCACAATAAACATATTGATGGAAGAAAGCACATTTTCAAAATATTCTGAAGTTTCTGACTGATTTGAATTATATCTATCTTTTTTTCATCATCATGACTTCAATAAAAGGACCAAGGATGGCCTAGTCTGTAATGAGTTACATTGCTAATCCAAAGGCACTATCTCTCTGGTAGTTCAAATCCACCAGCAACTCCAAGAAAGACTGTCCATCTTTCCTGTGATTTACAATCTTCGAAAATTCAATGAAGGGTCTGCTGTGAATTGGTTCTGATTAATGGCAATAAGTTTTAAATTTTTCATGACTGCAATAATTAGGGCATACATGATGTTTGCTACTGTTGTGGGCCTTTCAGTTGGAACTAGAGTACAGCTGATCCTCCAGCAGGTTTTTGTTGTCATGTTTGCCATGTGCATTTGAGTTGCTTGAGACCCATAGAGACCCTGTGTATAACAGCTCTGAACACTGCTCTATCCTAAGCAAATTTTATTCTCTCCAACACACCTACCCCCATTATACCAGTCATGGAATCAATCCATCTCATCAAGGGTCTTCTTTCCTGTGCTACCCCTCCACCCTCCCAAACATGATTTCCCTCTCTAAGGACTGGCCACTCCTTGCAATATGCCCAAAGTATGTCAAATGAAGGCTCGGAATTCTTGAGTCTTGTTTCATCCTTTCTAGCACAAACCTGTTTGTTTTCCTTGTGGTTTATGGTATATTCAATACTCCACACCAGCACCACAGCTTAAAGACATTAATTTTCCTTCATCATTCCTAGTCATTGTCCAGCTTTCTGATGCATAACTAGTGATTGCATAGACTGTCAGGGGCATCTTTGTCTCCAGACTGACATAGTTGCTCTTCAGTACTCTGGAGAGGTCCCTGATAACAGACTTTCCCCAATGTATTTTGGCTTTTGATTTCTTGGCTGCTGGTACCAAAAGAGTTGATTGTGAAACCAAACAAACTAAAGCTGTTAACAACCCCAATCTCTGCACCATTTATCATGATGCTGGCAATTGGCCCAGTGGTGAGAATCTTTGTTTTTTTGATATTGAACTTCAATCTATATTGAAGGTTGCAGGCCTTGACCTTCTGCAGCAAGTGGTTCAAGTCCTCCTCAGTCTCAGCAATCAGAGTTGTGTTACCTTCATAACACAGATTGATGATGAGTTTTCCTCCAATCATGATGTCACCTTCCTCCTCATAGAGCCCAGATTCCTGGATGATCTGTTCCACATATAGATTGACAAGTTATGGAGATAGGACACATCCCTGGCATAAACCTTTCTTGATTTTGAGCCATGCAGTGTTTCCTTGCTCTGTTCTGATAACTGCCTCCTGGCCTAAGTACAGGTTTTGCATAATCACAATCAAGTCTGTGATTCCCATTCTCAGTTAGCCACCATTTGTTGTGATCCACATAGTCAAATGCCTTTCCATGTTGCTGTTTGTTGTTGTTATGTGCCGTCGAGTTGCCTGTGACTGATAGCGACCCTATGTACAACAGCCCTAAACTCCGCTCCGTCCTGTGCCAATCACACTGTCTCTGACACTCCCATCCCAATTATCCCAGTCACTGAATCAGTCCACCTCATAAAGGGCCTTCCTCTCCTGTGCTGTCCCTCTACCCTCCCAAACATGATGTCCTTCTCCAAGGACTAGTCTCTCCTTACAACATGTCCAAAGTATGTTAGACGGAGCCTCAGAATCCTTGCCTCCAAGGAGCCACCCGGTTTAACCCTTTCCAGGACAAATCTGTTTGTTTTCCTAGCAGTCCATGGTATTCTCAATACTCTTCTCCAGCACCACAGCTCAAAGCCATCAATTCTCCTTCTATCCTCCTTGGTCATTGTCCAACTCTCTGATTGCCAAGACCATGGCCTGTATAGTCAATGAAAAACAGAGAGACGGTCATTTGGTACTCTCTCCTTACAGTCAAGATCCAGCTAAGATTAGCTATAATATCCTTTTACCACTGAGAAGAAGTCTGGTGGGCATGGCCTGAGTGCTTAAATAATTTTGGGACAGAGCATGGAGGCAGTCAGGATATTCTACCTCTGTCCCATTCAACATATGTATGTCCACATCAGGTTTTCATAGGCAGTTAATTGCATAGGAGGATACTGACCATCCTTTTCCTACTCTGAAGCTGGAGGATTCAATCACATCTTTTTGTTATTGCAGCACAGTTTATTACCACTCACCCACCAGAGTTCCGTAGATGATGTCACATAATAATATTTTTTAAAATTAATTATTTAATAAACTGAAATAAAAATAGAGCCACCTATTCTATAAGATATGTTTTAAGTATTACATTAAAAGTGGTCAAGACAGGGTTATAAAAATTATAATTATGAACTGTTATTTTACATTTCGTTGTTTTTCTTTGACTATCTTTATTCTAACTTCAATCTGGTATCAATTTTGCAGTCCATGAAAGGGATAAATAAATTTACTGTTATTCCAAGTCAAAGGATTGTTTGTGTACAAATAAGGCAAAAATAAAACTACTTAGATTCTGCATCAAAAGGCTTGCTTGAGGACAAATAAAAAAACAAACAAACTTTATTTTAGTAATATAAACAAGCATAAAAAATAATTGTTATTTTACTGATCAAATGATGGGTCAGACAAACTCATTTGATATAAATCTAGGCTACTCTAGTTATTAATTACTAATGTGCTAATTTGGACACCTATCTTAATCTTTCTGAGATTTTGTTTTCTCACACAAGAGAAAAGTTATGGAGATAGGGCACATCCTTGGTGCACACCCTTACCAATTTTGAACCAACCATAGTGTTTCCTAGATCATTCCAAGTATAGGTTTCACATAAGCACAATCAAATGTTCTAGGTGTGCCAAGGATGTGTCCTATCTCCATATATTTTCAATCTGTATGAACAGATTATCTGGGAGGCTGGGCTCTATGAGGAGAAATGTGGCAGCAGGATTAGATGTAGACTCATCAACAATATGCATTATGCAGATGACACAACCCTGCTGCTGAGACTGTGGAGAACCTGAAGCACTTGTTTTCAGAGGGTCAACTGTAGTCATCAATATGGATGGAAGCTCAACATCAAGAAAACCAATATTCTCACCACTAGGCTGATTAGCAGCATCATGATAAATGGTGAAGAGATCGAAATTGATGACAGCTTCAGTTTTCTTGGTTCTACAATAAACACTCTGAGTACCAGCAGCCAGGAAATTAAAAGATGAATTGCATTGCAAATGTCTGCTATCAGAGACATCTCTGCTGTACTGAAGAGCAACAATGTCAGTCTGGAGACTAAGGTGCATCTGATACAGGCCATGATCTTTGCAATTACTTGCTAAGCATCAGAAAGTTGGACAATGACTAGGGATGATAGAAGGAGAATTGATGCCTTTGAGCCATGGTTCTAGAGAAGAGTACTGAATATACAATGGACTGCTAGGAGAGTAAACAAGTTCAACCTAGAGAAGATGAAGCCAGGCTACTCCTTGGAGGCAAGATTCTCAAGTTTTGTCTGACATACTTTGGACATGTTGCAAGGCTGGATCAGTCCTTGGAGAAGGATGTCATTCTTGGGAGGGTGAAGGGACAGTGCAGGAGAGGAAGACATTTGATGAGATGGATTGATTCAGTGACTAGGGTAATGACAGTAGCTGTGTCAGAGACAGTAAGATTGGCACAGGATAGAGTAAGGTTTAGGGCTGTTGTACATAGGGTCACTATGAGTCACAGGTGACTCGAAGCCACATAACAACAACAACAACAATGCATAAGAGGCACCCAATTTCTGATAGAATTGTGGTTAAAAATGATCAAATGCTGGATAGCATTATGCTGAGTGAACAAATTCAGTTCCGCAAGGACAAATATTGTATAAAACCATTACTGTAAAATGAGTTTAAGGATCCAAGGTGGTGGGTGGGGGTAGGAGGAAAGGTGGAAGCAGAGGGATGAGAACACGCAAGGAGAGGGGGGAATAAATCATGGGATTATGCAGTTTGATGGTTAGGCGTGAGGGAAATTGAAAGAATCTGTTCTGAAAAACAATATATTCAAATTTTGTAAACAAATGTATAAAAAGGGGAAAATGATAAAATGTAACACTAAACACTATAGATAGAAAGAGAAATAACTTACAAACATATTGTCAGTTAAGTTCAAGATACAATATAATCAGAAATTTACAATCTAAAGAGGATAACATTGATGCATAGGATCTTCTAAAGATTAAATTCATGTGTACATCAAAAACTTTTCCAACAGGCTGAAAAGAAAACCTAGACTGGGAACAAACACCTGGTATTATCATCTCAGACAGGATTCTGATAAAAAAAGTTTACAGAATACTCCTGGGCCTCCACAAGAAAAAGATTGATAATATAATTACAAAATGGGCAAAATACCTGGAAGAAATTTTCAATGAGGAAGATATTTGAAAGGCAAACAGAGACATAAGGAAATTCCTCCAAATCATTGACAATAAGAGAGATAGATGCAAATCAAAACCACAATGAGGTACCATCTCACTTCAGCTAATAGTGACAAAGTTTAACAGGTCAGCAAGTAATAAATATTAGAAAGGATGTGGAGAGAAAGGAACTCTTTTTAATTTTTATTATACATTTTAATGAAAGTTTACAGAGACTTAGGGTTTCCAGTCATTCATTGTTGCACTTTTCTGCCTGCCCACCCCCTCCCCCAAATTCACTTTTCTCCTTTATAACAAGGTTTAAAAAAAACAACCCTCTTTTATTGTTATGCAATAAATCCCCCCAAGTCCACTGCACTGTGCAGGTTACATTCTGAACTCCTCTCATGACAATAATATCTAATCATACGTCCCTTTTAAACAGTTCTTTCCCTCATCTGTTGAAATGCAGTTTACAGCATCCCTCACCATCTTCTCATCTCTCCTCAATCCCAATGTCAGTCCTGTTTTACAATAGTGACCCTACGCAGTATTTGTCCTTTTGTGACTGAGATATTTCACTCAGCATAATGTCATCTAGAACCATCTGTTGTTGTTGTTGTTATGTGCCGTCGAGTCATTTGCGACTCATAGCGACCCTATGCACAACAGCCCTAAACCCTGCTCGATCCTATGCCACTCGCACTGCCTTCGACACACCCATCCCGATTACCCCAGTCGCCGAATCAATCAATCTAATAGAGGGTCTTCCCCTCCTGCGCGGTCCCTCCACCCTGCCAAGCATGACGTCCCTCTCCAAGAACCCGTCCCTCCTGGCAACATGCCCAAAGTATGTCAGACGAAGCCCCAGAATCCTTGCCTCCAAGGAGTTGCTTGGTTTAATCCTCTCCAGGATGAATCTGTTTTCTTGGCAGTCCATGGTACATTCAATACTCTTCTCCAGCACCACAGCACAAAGGCATCAATTCTCCTTCTGTGCATAATATTTCATGAGCTCCTTGGTTTTCAGTGCTGCATAGTATTCCATTGTGTGAATATACCAGAACTTCTCTATCCATTCATTTGCTGATGGCACGTGGGTTGTTTTCATCTCTTCTCTCTTGCAAACAAAGCTGCAATAAACAAGAGTGTGCAGAGAAAGGAACTCTTATACATTGCTGATGGGATTGTAAAATGGTGCAACCATTCTGGAAGGCAGTTTGATGCTTCCTAAAAAAGCTGAACATAAAAAATCCATATGACCCAGCTATTCCAGTACTTGGAATATACCCTGAGAAAATGAGAACTGAGGCACAAACTGAGATTTGTACATCAATCTTCAAAGCAACATTATTCACCATTGCAAGAACATGGAATTAGCCCAAATGTCCAGCCACAAATGAATGGATTAATTAATAAGAAAATATGGTACATTCATACAATGGAATGCTATGCAGCATGCAGGAGTAATGATTTTGTAAATTATTACCTAATTTTGGAAGAGCTGCAGAGCATTATGCTAAGTGAACAAATTCAGTCCCACAGGAAAAAAAATATTGTATAAAACCATTATTGTAGAATGAGTATAAAGATCCAAGAGGGGCGGGAAAGGGTGGAAACAGAGGGAAGAGGATGTGAAGGGGAAGAGGGATTAATCATGGAGCTGCACAATTTGGTGGTGGTAGGGTGAGGGAAATTGAAATAATTTGTTCTTAAAAACAATGCATTCCAATTTTGTACACAAACTAATAGAATAATTTTTTTAAAAAAGAGATACATATATTGCAGTATTGTTTGGCTATTGTTCATTATATACAAAACGTGATAGATTTTGGATACACAATATCAACTTCTTCAAGACTTTCTTAAATACAGATGTTTTGGCATGCGTAGGATGAAATGTAAAGCAGTTGCATTGCCTTGGGGAAAATTAAGGTTATAGTAACAAGCTCGCTTCCCACTTGCATACTGTCAGTAGTTCTATACAAAAGAGAAGAGAATGATATCCAAGGAGATGAAAATTTAATGTGAACAGTGTAGGCTATAAAATTTGAACGATGACTACAATTTAACTGATGTGCAGTGGAGATAATCCTGGGAAAACTGAAGTAGAGGTTAGAGAGGAAAAAAGCAAAAAAACTGATCCCAGAAGGACTTATATACTTGTACAATAGATATTATCACCATGAGTGAGTTTTTACTTCAGGAAGATGAAAGCCAAAATATGTCTATTAGTTGTTAACCCCTGCCAGGATAATTCCAGGAAATTATTTGTACAAAAGCCAAAATGCTGTCAATAGTATCTTAAGGAAGGAAGGGAAATTAATAGAATCTATCTTTTTATTAAAAACCAAAAGAAGGAAATAAAGCTGTCACTATCAGAAGGTAAAAAGATAAGTATAGAGAAATTCAGGGTGTGAGAGAACTTGGAAATGTTAGAAGAAAACCAATAAACAAGGAACGGTTTAAAAAGTTGACATAAAAATGGTAAAGATAGATAAGCATAAGAATAAATCTTTAAGGTAAAGAACAAGAGAGTTGGAAACAGAACAAAAGAAAATGGAAAAAGAACAAAAGAAAACTAATTGATAAAATCTAGAAGAATAAAGGATACATAGAAATAACATTCATTTCTATTTTCTAATCTTTTGGATTGTGACATTAAACAGTATAACCTTTAGGATTGTGACATTAAATACTAAATCAAATACTTTATATTACCTGGCTTTACATGTACAAAAAAAGTCCTCGTAACACAAGAGATCAAGTGTTTAACATCAAACAAACAAACAAAAAATGGCAATTTTAATTCACAAGTTGTTTGGAAGGAGAGGAACATGATAATCTGTTTTAGTAAAGATTTATAGCCTTGGAAGTAAGGTAGGACAGTTCTACTCTGTTCTATAGTATTACTGAGTAGGAACTGATTCAGTGGCAGTGAGTTTGAATTCATTTTCTATGTAGATAAGAAGCTCTGATGCCACAGTTTTTAAGCACTTGCCTGCTAACAAATAAGGTGATAAAACTGAAGCTATGAAGAACCTTGTGGAGGAAAAATAAGAGACAGAGACTTAGTAATTTGTATCCATAAAATATGAAGATTTAGTAGTCCTATGAGATGATCATATAGGGTATATGATATGATCCCTCGATGAGCTGATTGATTCTATGATTGGGGTAGTGGTAGTGAATATGTCGGAGACGGTGAGGTTGGCACAAAATACAACAGTGTTTAGGACTCTTGTACATAGGGTTGCTAGAGTTACAAGTGATTTGACAGCACATAGCAACAAACAATGACAACCCTATTATCGTATATGTTAGTTTGAGTCAGAATTGACTCATGACAGTAGGTATGAGAAAATGATGCATATTGTTGTTGTTAAGTGCATTTCAGTAAATTACACACTCATAGCTTTCTGAATGATAGATCTTCCACTATCTAGGATCATTCTCCTGATCTCTGTCATGATGAAGCCCATTGTGCTAGTCAGTATGTCAATTTGTCTCATTAGCTCTTGTTGTTGCTAGGTGTTATTTTGAGCTATCCCTCCACTCTCCTAATGATGATATCCCTCTCCAAAGACTGGTTCCTCCTTGCAACATGTCCAAAATACGTCAGACAGATCTTTAGAGTCCTTGCCTCCAAGGAGCAGCCTGGTTTCACTGTCACTAGCACAAGCCTGTTTGTTCTTTTGGCAGTTCATAGTATACTCAATACTCTTCTACAGCACCAATTGATGCTCCAAGGCATCAATTCTTCTATCATCTTTAGTCCTTGTCCAACTTTCTGATGCATAGCAAGTAATTGCAAAGACCATGGCCTGAATCACGTGCACCTTAGTTTTCAGAATGCATGAAGAGAGGACGAAATTGACGAACAGAACTTCTAAAATTCAAATACCTGTTTGTATAAAATATTTTTTAAATTTTTTTTTTCAGTACAGTTAAAAGAGAGTCTACAGCTTGGGGGAAGTATTTGGTAATGACATTTCAGTCAAGGGTCTCAATTAAGTTTACAGAATAATACAGAGCTTTCACAGAAAGACCAATAATACAAATCACAAAATGGGCAAAAGATGAAAAGACTCTTCACAAAGGAAGGCATTTGGGTGACCAATAGTCACATGAAGAAATGTTAAAAAAACTGGTAACCAGAGAGATGCAAATCAAAACCATGATGAGATACCTTCTTATTCTTTTTTATTATTATTAATAATTGTAATGAAAATTTACAGAGACTTTGGATTTCCATTCATTCATTGTTACACTTTTCTCCCTGCCTGCCCCTCCTCTCCAGTTCACTCTTCTCTTTGAAAAGTAAAAGAAAAATCTTTCATTGTTATTCAATCCCTCCCCGCAAGTCCACTCCACTATGCAGCCTTCGTTCTGGACTACTGTCATGACAATAATTCCTAATAATATATCCCTTTTAAACAGTTCTCTCCCTCATCTGTTTCAATGTTGTATATATTATTTATCCCATCATTCTCAGTCTTCCCCTAACCCCAATGTCAGTCCCATTGTACAACAGTCGCACTATACGGTACTTTTTCTTTTGTGACTGAGATATTTCACTCAGCATAATGTCCTCCAGGGTCATCCATTTTGAATAATATTTCATGTGTGAATATACCACAGCTTCTCTATCCATTTGTTTGTTGATGGGCACTTTCCAACTCTTTGCTATTGTGAACAAAGTCTTGATAAACGTGGGTGTACATATATCTACTTGGGTGGTAGTTATGATTTCTTTGGGGTATATTCCCAGTAGTGGAATTGCTGGGTCAAATAGTATTTCTATTTGCAACTTTTTGAGAAAGCGCCATACTGCCTTGCATAGTGGTTGCACCATTTTACACTTCCACCAACAGTGAGTAAGGTTTCCAGTTTCCGCACAACTTTGCCAGCATTTGTTGCTTCCTGTTCTGTTCAATTTTGCTACTCTTACTAGGGTGAGATGGTATTCTAGCAACAGTAGCAAAGGTTAACAGGACAACAGACAATAAATGCTAAAGAGGGGATGCAGAGACTCTGAAACTCTCATACACTGCTCGTGGGATTTTAAAAGGATACAAGCACTCCAGAAGGCAGTTTAAAATTTCCTAAAAAAGCTTAACATAGAAATTCCATCTGACTCAGCAAATCCACTGCCAGGAATATAACACAAGAAAATCAGAACTGTCATAGCTACAGGGATATTTATACTATGTTCACAATAGTAAGAAAAGAGAAAGAGATCAGATTTCCAACAAGAAACTGATCAATTGATAAATTGTGAGTAGTTAAACCTTACTAAGGAACAAAGATTGTGTAAAGTACTATAACTATAGGAGAGTCTAGAGAAAATTATGCTGAGTGAAATAATCCAGTCTCATAAGGAAAAATACTGCATAAGAATTTTCAAACAGAATAACTGAGCAAGATGTGTATAAATATTAAAAGAAAAAGAGGAAGGAGGGAAGTCACTAGGATAGAAAAGGTTAGTTGTCCAGATTGGTTTGTGCAGGAATAGGAAAGATTCAATGGGTACTTAAAAAGAAGAGGTGTAATAGGCATCACTCAGTAATAATTAATATATAAAACACAATACATATTATATAAAAGAAAATGTATATTAACATACACAATGTAAAATAAAGATTGCATAAAACATAATGTGGCTTAATGGTAAGAAGCTGTGCTGCAATCCAGAAGGCACGCAGTTCAAGGCCACCAGTTGTCCTACTGGAGAGATAGGCACTCTCCTCTCGTGTGATTAACTGTCTCTGAAAACCCGCTGAAGCATCAGTTATGGGTCATTTCTGACTCTAAGGTACACTACAAAACATAAAGTGTATACATGAAGCACAATGTTTATAGTAATTATATGCAAACTAATAAAAATAGAAAAAAGAAAATCATATCTGGTTTCTCAAATTTCTAGGAGGTAATGAAGTTTCCCCCCCCCCTCTTTTTATTTTTGTCTTTAAGGGAACAAAATCTGGCACCACAGAATAATAAGCTCCTTGAAATTTAGAAATTTTAAAGTTCAACAAAATATCAGTTGATACCTCAACATGTTCAAAGTTTTCTATAAAAGAGAGTGTTAAAAAATATTTTAAAAATACTACTGTGTGCCCCTCTGAGCTCACAATCTAGGATATGAGAGAAGTAAACCTATAAATATCTAAGTGACTAATATATAGTCATATAAAACAGCATCTTTTATCTCTTTAAGGGAAAGCTAGAACTCAGGTATTTTAGAATACTCTACTTTAAGGCCTGAGTTGTTCAGAACTCTTTAGATGTCATTTGATGCGTAGTTGCATTTGATATACCTTAAAGAAGAAAATAACCCAGGAAGTTTCTCATATAAGACAAAGTGTGACTTTCTGACCCAAAAAGGGATCAATGGAAGCCATTGGGATGATTTCTTGATAATTGATGATATGTAGTTTGCAGCTCAAAGAAGAGTACAGAGTAATAATAATAATAATAATAATAGTATTTTCCAAAAGCATTATGTATTACTTTTTATAATATTCTTCAAAGATAGAAAAAGAACGTAGGCATCAAGAATTGCTCTCTTGAAAAAATGTTTTGCAAAGTGAAAATCTTGAAATTAGATCATACATCAGCATGAGTAAGATAGCTTATATTGTTCACC
This sequence comes from Elephantulus edwardii, assembly GCF_000299155.1. NCBI lineage: Eukaryota > Metazoa > Chordata > Mammalia > Macroscelidea > Macroscelididae > Elephantulus > Elephantulus edwardii. The sequence goes on from NW_006399770.1 coordinate 24,148,764, forward strand.
TTTTATAGTTTCAATGTCTTGGTAATAGGCATGGATTTAGCATGGCTATTTGTGCAAAAATAACAATTCTTTGCCCTATTTGGCATCCTTTCTCACATGGATGGTGAACAATACAAGTTCTTTATTTGTAGTTTTAAGATACTTTTCAAAACACAGGGAGCTCTGGTGACCTAATGGAAAGAAACTGCACTGAAATCCAGTGGAATCCCAGATTCCACCAGTTTGAATAAACCAGATCCTCTGCTAGAGAGGCAATCTTCTCCTATACCAGTCAGATCCAATTTGACGATACACACAAAAAATAATAAAATTTAAAAAAAAGACTTTTAGAAAAACAATATCATTTGACTAGGGATTAAACTTATTAGCACAGTTTAGAAATATTTCTATATATAAGAAGAATCTTTTGTGTGTGCATGTGTGCATTTGTCCTCAGGTCATCACAGTATCTTTACAATCAAAAATTATCTTTTATCTGATATTGTTCTATTGAAAATTATCTCTGAAAATCTCTTATAAATACCAATTTGTAGTTTTATTCTCAATATTCAATTTTAAAGATATGCTTTATACAAAATTATCAAGATTATTAAAAGATCATTCAGTGAAATAATCTAAATAATGAAATTCCCAAAGTACAGTCAAAGTAGTTTTTTAAGATATTAAAAATACAATAAGCAAAATCTTGTTGTTCTTGTAGTTATGTGCCAATGAGTTACCTGTGACTAATAGTGACCATATGCACAATAGCTCTGAAGTTTACCGTGTCCTGAAACAGTCTCACTGACATCGGCACACCTACCACCATCACCATAGTCACTGTATCAATCCATCTCATCTGGGGTCTTCCTCTCCTGTGCCATTCCTCCACCCATACAAGCATGATGTCCTTCTCCAAGAATCAGTTCCTCCTGGCCACATGCCAAAATTATTTAAGATGGAGCTACAAAATCCTACTCTACAAGGAAAAACTTGGTTTCACTCTCTCCAAGACAGACCTATTTGTTTTTGTGGCAGTCCATGGTATGATCAAGACTCTGCTCTAGCACCCCAGCTCAAAGACATCAATTCTTCTATCATCCGTCGTCATTGTCCAACTTTCTAATGAATAGCACGTCGTTGAGAAGATCATGACCTTGATCAGGTGCACCTTCATCTTAGATTAAGACTGATATCATTGATTCTCAGTACTCTGTGAAGGTCTCTGAAAGCAGATTTACCTAATGCATCTTTTGATTTCCTGACTGTTGGTTCCAAGGGTGTTAATTGTAGAGCTGAACAAGCTTTGTTATCAACCTCAATCTCCTCTCTGTTCATCATGGTGCTGCCAATTGACCAGTAGTGAGAATCTTTGTCTTCTTGATGTTGAGCTTCAATCTGTATTGAAGACTATAATCCTTGACTTTCTGCAACAAGTGCTTCATGTTCTACTCAGTTTCAGCAAGCAAGACTGTATCATCTGCATAATGTGGGTTGTTGATTAATCTTGCTCCAATTTGGATGCCACATTCCTCTTCATAAATCCCAGACTCCTGAATGTCTGTTTTGCATGTAGATTGAAAACGTATGGAGACAGGATGCATCCCTGATGCACCCCTTTCCTGATTTTAAACAATACAGGGCTTCCCTGCTCTGTTTTGAGGATTGCTTCCTGGTCCAAGTATAGGTTCCACATATGTACAACCAAGTGTTCTGGGATTCCCATTCTCCTCAATGTTAACTACAATATGTTGTGATCAACATAGTCAAAATCCTTTACATAGTCAATGAAACACAGATAGATATCCCTATGGTATTCTTTGCTTTCTGCCAAGATCAATCATTGGCAACAATATCTCTAGTGCTATGACCTCTTCTAAACCCAGCTTGTATTTCTGGTAGTTTTCTGTCAATGTAGAGTTCCAGCCATTTCTGGATAATCGTCAGCAGGATTTTGCTTGTATGTGACATGAGTTGCATTGTATGATCATTTTCACACAGCCTCTTGTGTCTTGAAGAGAAGCAAGTATGGAATTCTGGAGGTCAGACTTGCCAGATATTGGCCTCATAGATAGAAAGTTACACTACTAAGCCAAAGATGGGTGATTTTAATCTGCAGTGCTCAAGCCTCTTTTTAATTGTTTTTGGTCAAACTCATCATTCTTCTAGGTCACATAGCCCTGGTGTGTCCACTTGCCGTACAGAGGTAACTTGTGGTTGCTGTGAAGCTGAACACAGTGACACTGATGTGTCAAATGTGATAATGGTTACTCATGACAGACTGTGTTTGGTGGCGCTCCTTGATTAAAACAAGCTTGAAAGCAGGTGTGGCATCCACTTTTGTAACAGCCTGCCTCTGGAAACCCTATGAACCTGGAGAAAGGATTAAAGTCACACAAGTGTTGAGGACTTTAATTCATAGGTTTGCTATGAGTTCCCTACGACTCAACAGTACTTAACAACAACAACTTTCAGGTCATCCTTTTATTTATTTATTTTTAAAATGGGAATAAATATAGATCTCTCCTAGTCAATTGGCCAGGTATTTGTCCTCCAGATTACTTAGCATGACTTGGGCACATTCAGGACAGCATCGGTTTGTTGAGATATGTCAATTTGTATTCCCTTAATTTCTCAGGTTTTATTTTTCGCCAAGTCCTTCAGAGCCACCTGAACTTCCTCCTTCATCCCATTACCTCTTGATCATATGTTGTTTCTTGAAATTCTTCTGTGTTAGCCAATTCTTCTTGGTATTGTGACTCTATACTCCTTTCATATTATTTTAATCCTTTATGGATGATTCAATATTCTACCCATAGCAGCCTTAAGGATTGCAACTTGAGGCTTGAATTTTTTCTTTAATTCCTTTAGCTTAAGAAAAGTCCAAAATCTCTGTAGATGTTCATTAAAATGAAAAATAAAAAAATAGATAGATAGATAGATGATAGATAGATAGATAGATAGATAGATAGATAGATAGATAAGTAAAAACAAGGGAAAAAAAGAAAAGAAAAGTCGAGCAGGTAAGGCCCTTATTGTTTGCAGACTCCAGCTCTTTTTACATTTTATTATAATATTTTGTGTTGTCTTCCCATGCTGCCCTTTTAAATCTTCTATTCAGCTAATTATCTTCTTGATCTCTTCTCTTTGCTTTGATATCTTATATCTATTATAATATATAGAATCTTATATTTGCAAAATTCTCATATAAACTCATCAATAAACATCTAAATCCATAATCTTTTACCAAAGATTTTGAAATTAGAATTGATGAGTTTATGAGAATTGAAGAATTTTTCTTTTACTTTTCAAAAGTAAGGCTGCGTATTGGAGTGGAGGGAGAGATTGTATAACAATGAAAGAATTTTTCTTTTACTTTTCAAAGAGAAGAGTGAAATGGGGAGTCGTTGGGCAGAGGGAGAAGTTCAAC
>NW_006399770.1:24153587-24154955 GCF_000299155.1 Elephantulus edwardii
CTTCCAAGCTTGTTTTATTTGGGGAGCTCCACCCTACTCTCTGTCCACACTGGGTAACCAACCATTAGCGCATTTGACACATCAATGTCACAGTGTTCAGCTACACAGCAACCACAAGTTACAGCTGTACGACAGCTTGCACACCAGGGCTATATAACCTAGAGGAATGTCTGAACAAAAGGAGTGAAAGACAGGCCTGAGGGCCGCAGATTAATTGTCACCCACCTTTGGCATGGTAGCATCACTTTCTGTCCACTGGGCCAGAGACTTAAATACACCATTATCACCAAAGGAAACATCAACTCAAAAGAAATTCAACAAACATGCAGAAGATGTAAACTATACAATTATCGCACTCGACCTTGTGGATATATTCAGGATATATTGTGGCTACATATTACTTCATTGATCTACTACTCAATTCACTTTCTTCTCAAGTGTATATGATTCATTGTCCAGAATTGATCATATATTAGGACACAAAGCAAGCCTAAAAAAATTAAGAAACATTGAAATAATACAAAATATCTTCAAAGACTACAAGGCCATAAAACTAGAAATTAACCACAGAGGGGTAAAGCTTACAAAACCACACATATGGAAACTAAATAACTCTCTACTATAACACAGCTGGGTTATAAGAGAAATAAAGAATGAAGTAAAAAAGTTCCTTGAAACAACTTAAAATGAAAGTACAACATAAGAAAACCTCTGGGATGGAGTTAAGGCAGTCCTCAGGGGGCAGTTCTTAGCAATAGACACACATAAAAAAATTAAGAAAGAAAAAATCAATTATCTAACTCAATACTTTCATCAAACAATTTAGTCTTATATCCTCTAGAAGAAAGGAAATTATAAAGACAAAAGTTTATATTAATGAGATAGGAAATATAAAAACAATTCAAACCATCAATAAGACCTGGAACTGGTTTTTCAAACAAAAGGGTTGAAAAAATTGACAGAGCACTGGAAAACTTAACAGAAGGGATAAGAGAGGGATGGAGGGAGAGAGACAGAGAAGGAGAGAGAGGGACGGAGAGAGAGAGAGAGCACAGATCTCTTGATTAAAAATATCTTCAAAAACTCAGGTTTCAGCCTGGAACTTATCCGTCTTTGGTCCTTTACCAAGGATTTTTCCAGTGCTGAAGCTTGACGGCACAAAAAAAAAATATCTGCAAAAGACACAAGCAAGACCCACACCTCCCTCCATTCACAAAAACCAACTCAAGGTGGATCATGGACCTAGGACTAAAACCAAGGACTATAAAATTCATTACAAAAAAGCTAGGAACAACACTAGAAGTCCTAATCCACAACATAAACAGTCTTCCCAGTATCCTGGAAAACCTACAACCAGGAGAAGATAAC
>NW_006399770.1:24156891-24176989 GCF_000299155.1 Elephantulus edwardii
CCAATATGATAAAAAAAACACATCAAAAATAATTCATCATGACCGAGTGGAATTCATAACAGGTATTCAAGGATGGTTCAACATTAAAAAAATCAGTCATTTATCATATTAACAAAACAAATAATAAGAACTCTATGATCTTAGCAATTGATGCAGAAGACATTTGAAAAAAACCCAACATCCCTTCCTGATAAAAAGAACTCAGCAAAACTGAAATAGAAGGGAATTTCCTCAATGTAGTGAAAAGTATATTTGCAAACCCAAAAGCCAATATCATTCTCAATGAAGACTAAAAGCATTTTTTTAATTACGAACAAAGAATAGACAAGGAAACTCATTTTCTTCACTTAAATTCAATTTCTATTGGAAGTATTTGCTGTGGTAATACAACAAGAGAAGGAAATAAAAGACATCTAGATCTGCAAAGAGATAATTAAACTATTCCTATGTGCAGATGATATGATAGTGTACACAGAAAACTCCAAGGACTCAAAACAAACAAACAAAAAACAACACAACAAATTGTGTTAGAGCTAGTAGACCAATTTAGTAGAGTGACAGAATTTAAAATCATTAACCAAAAATTAGGAAGATCTGTCTACAGTAACAAAGGTAACTAAGAGGAGGAAACCAGAAAAGCAGTTCCATTTACAGAAGCCAACTACAAACTGGAATACTTGGGACTGAACCTAACTAGAGATAAAAAAAGACTTGTACAAACAGAACTACAGAACACTTCTGCAATACACACTATACACACTAAAAGACCTAAATAAATGGAAAATTGTTCCCTGTTTATGAATAAGTAGACTCAATATTGTAAAAATGACAACCCTACCAAAAGCAATCTACTTGTTGAATGCAATTCCAACACAGATAGTAAATTCATTTTTCAAGGTGATTGAAAGGGAAATTGTCAAGTTCATTTGGAGAGGAAAAACCCCCCAAATAATCAAAGCATTTCTGGAAAACAAAAATCAAGTGGGAGGCATAGCAATCTCTGACTTCATAATATACTATACGTTGGTAGTAACCAAAGTAGCATGATAACTGGTACAATGACAGGGACATAGACAATGGAACAGAATTGAGATCCCAGAAATGGACCCATCTATCTAAACCAACTGATATTTGACAATAAAGTAAAACCTATCAAAAGGAGACATGAAAACTTCTTCAACAAATGGTGCGGGTAAAACTGGAATACTACCAGCAGAAATCTGAAATAGGATCCACATCTTGCACCATACACAAAAATCAACACAAGGTGCATCAGTCACTTGGGAATAAAGCCCAAAATTATCAATTCCATAAGAAACAAACTAGGATCAAGCTTAAGTAGGTTAGTCTATGGTATGAAGAGATTGCTAAATAAAGCCAGAATGCACAGTCTGGAGAGGATTAAACTGATGAATGGGGCCTCTAAAATGAATTGCCTGTGTGTATATTAAAAAAAAATAATTTCCAACTGAGTGAAAACAAATCCTACTGACTGGTAAAAGACATTTGGCAACATTATTTCATACAATGGTCTCATATCAAAAGTCCTACCAGGTCTCCAGAAGAAAGAGACTGATAACACAATTACAAAATGGACAAAAGACATGAAAAGACTTTCCATAGAGGAAGACATTTGCATAACCAACAGACAAATGAAGAAACACTGATGCAAATCAAAACCACAATGAGATAACATCTCATTCCAGTAGCAGTGGCAAACTTTAACAGGATAGCAAGTATAAATGTTCGAAAGGATGTAGCAAAATAGGAACTCATATATATTGTTAGTGCAATTGTAAAATGGTACAACCATTTTACGTACAGTTTACAATTCCTCAAAAAGCTGAAATTTCATATGACCCCGATATTCCACTGCTTAAAATATACCCCAAGACAATTAGAACTGAGGCACAAATGGAGATTTGTACACCAATATCCGTAGTAGCATATTCACCATCACAAGAACATGGAAACAGCCCAAATGTTGAACCACAATCAAATGGAATGAGAAATTCTGGTACATGCACATGATGGAATTGTATATAGCATGCAGGAGCTAACTAAATCACTAACTAACTTGAGAGGGACTGGAGAGCATGATGCTAAGTGAACTAACTCAGTTCCATAAAGCCAAATATTATACAAGAACATTATTGTAGAAATAAAAAGATAACTACAAAAACATATTTGGGGATCCAAGGGGGAGATGGTGGGAGCAAAGGGGTGAGGATGAGCAGGCTAATCATAGGCTCACACGATTTAATGGGTGGAGGAAGGGGTGGGTGAAAGAAATGGGAAATATCTGGTGTGAAAAACAATGGATGTGAACTATGTAAGCAAACCAGTATAAAACAAAAGTTTTATTTAAAAATAGGTCTTTTAGAACTCATAGCAAACTTGATTCAAACTTCTGGCCTTGATCACATGCTTTTGGTTTTTGGGGTTTTTTTACTCCTAATTTTGTCCCTGTCCAATTCTTCATTAATTATTCAGACTATTTTGGGTTTTCTTTTACATACACATACATACACCCACACATGGAGTACCGTTAACTTATTCTGTAAGAAGCTGTGTTGGTAACCAAAGGCTCCTCTTTCCTTGTAGAGTAGATACACCAGTGACTCTTCAAAAGAAAAAGGGAAGTATCTTCTTGTGTGATTAACAGTCTCAGAAACTCAATGGAGAGTCAACTAGGAGTCATTTTTATTTCCATGGCTAAATGTATATAAAAGAACTAGACAAAGAGAAAGAACTGGCTTACACATAATACCACTTTGGTATTTACAAATGCATCCAGAGTAGGGTTTGTGTCTGTCTGTCTATCTATCCATTCATCCATTTATCTAGCTAGTGAGCGGGCTAGCTAGTTATGGTGGCCTAGTGGCAAGAAGCTGTGCTGCAATCCCAAAGGAACATTATTCAAATTCATCAGCTACTCTGCAGAAGAAGGATCAATCTCCTTCAGTACAATTAACTGCCTCTGAAAAACCACAAGAGGTTCAGCCAAAGGTCAGTTCTGACTCTATGGTAGACAACAACATGTTATGTGCCACTGAGTCAACTATGACTCATAGTGACGCTATGCACAATAGTTCCAAACCCTGATCTATTCCGAGTCAATTTGTCTTTGACACACCTACTCTCATTATCCCAGTTAATGTGGCAATCCATCATGTCTGGGATCTTCCTCTCCTGCACTGTTCCTAAATCCTTCCAAGCATGCTATCTTTTCCAAAGACTGGTCCTCCTGGCTATTTGCCCAAAATATGTGACATGAGTCTAAAAATCCTTGCTTCCCAGAAACAGCTTGATTTTACCCTCTCCAGAAAGAATTGTTAGTTGTTAGTTCTCTTGGTGGTTCATGGTATCTTCAATACCAAAACCATACCTCAAATTAATTCTTCATATAGACGTGTGCATATCTCTCTCTCTCTCGCTCTCTCTCTCTCTCTCTCTCTGTGTGTGTGTGTGTGTGTGTGTGTGTGTGTGTGTGTATTCAATGGCCCCATTCAATGCAGGTAACATCCACAATCCCAGAAGTCCAGTGGGCAGTGTCTGGAAGTTAAAATAGTTTGGGGCCAGAGGAGCTGCAGCACTCATGCCAAAAAAACACTTACATACTAGACAAAGGGGACATATCACCCTCTACTGGGAAGCTATTCTCTTCAGCAGTGTACTGCAAATGAAAGAAAAGAAGCACAGAGCCAAAGAAGTCAGTCCTGGAGCAGAAATTCAAGGCAACAGACTTTTCCTCAGAACCATCTGAAATAGGAAGTCTTCTCTAATATTAGTACCTGGTATTTGGACTTAGAGTCTTCTAAATTCAAGAGGTACTGGCCACAGTATAAGAGACTGGTGGCAGTGTGAAGCATTTGGAATCACAGAAGCCCAGAAGGCTTGAGTCCTAAGCCATCATATGAATGGCTGAATAGAGGGAGAGAGGGGTTGAATGACAAAGACTGGAGTGGATGAGGATGCTGGTGGTGTAGGGTAAGGGGTGGGTCAAGACACATGTGCCAAAGGCAGGTAGCAACACTGAATCTATTGGTTAATTGTATAATTTGGGAAATGTCGTTCATCTGCTCCTTTCTGTAAAATGTATGTTTGTCTAATACTGTTTAAAATCTAAATATTGAATTTAAGGCAAACTAGGGAGAAAGACTGACCATTCACTTCTCAAATAGCAGGCCTTAGAAAACCCTATATACAAAAGAGCACACTTAGACTTGCAGATATTGTAAATGAGGCAGAGCCCTCAAATATGGAAACACAAAGGAGGAAAAATCGTTGTAAGCAGACACTAGTGACTGGAACATGGAATGTGAGAAGAATAAATGTAGGAAAATTGGACATTGTTAAGTAAGAAATGGAACACATAAATATTGACATACTAGGTATTGCGAAACGAGATGGACTAGCATGGAACATTTTGAATAAGACAATCATAAGCTCTTCTATGCCAGGTATGAAAAGGTGAGGAAAAATGGGGTTGCTTTCATAGTTAAAAAAGTCATTCGTAGATCCATCTTGAAATACTATTTTGTGAGTGACAGGATAATATCCATACACATACAAGGAAGTCCAGAGAATACAACTATCATTCAAATATATACACCAACAATTAGAGCCAAAGAGGAGGAAATAGAAGATTTGTACCAACTTTTGTAGCCAGAAATTAATCAAACATGCAATCAAGATGAATTAATAATAATGGGTGACTGGAATGCAAAAATTTGGAAAAGAGAAGAAGGATTACTAGTTGGAAAAGTTGGTGACAGAAATGAAACTGGAGATTTAATGATAGAATTCTCTGCAATCATTGATTTATTCATTTGCAAGAATCACGGATGCAGGTTATACACATGAATTTCTGATAGTATGCATAGAAATCAGATTTATTACATCTGTGGAAAGATTCTCTGGAAAAAGTCAACATCAGCTGTGAACACTAGGCCAGGTGCTGGTTGTAGAACAAACCACCAACTACTCATATACAAATTTAAGCTACAGTTCAAGAAAATTAAATCAAATCCACAGGAACCAAAATTTTACCTTGCGTCTATATCACTCAAATTTCAAAATCATCTCAGGAACAGTATTGAGGTCTTGAAGACCAATGAGCAAAGACAAGATGAGCTGTGGGAGCATATCAAGAATATCATCCACCAAGAATTCAAAAGGTTACAAAAGGCAGAGGAGAAAGAAAAGACCAAGATGCATGTCAGAAGAGACTCTGAATATTGTGCTAGAGCACTGAGAAACCAGAGTAGAAGGAAGAAATATAAATATTAAGGTGCTGGACAGAAGATTTCAAAGGGAAGTGCAGGAAGAAAAAGTAAAGTAGTATAACGAAATGCACAAATAGCTGGAGTCAAAATCAAAAGGGCCAAACTCGCTTAGCATTTCTTAAGCTGAGGGAACTGAAGGACAAATTCAAGCTTCAAGTTGCAAAACTTAATGGATGCTTGTAGCAGAATATAAAATGATCCAGGAAGCATTAAAAGATGATAAAAGAAGCAGCCCTGGTGGCTTAGAGACAAGAAGCTGTGCTACAGTCCCGAAAGCACCTGATTCAAATCCCCTAGATGCTCCTCTGGGGAAGGACGGGTAATCTCCTTTTGTGCCAGTCAGATCCAAGTTGAAGGTACACAACTAGGGGAGAGGGAAAGAAGGAAGAAGTAAGTATACAGAGTCACTGTACCAGAAGTAATTGGCTGATACAGTATAATTTAATCTAACAATTTATGAGCAAGAGCCTGTAGTGATCAAGAAGATGTTCAAGCTGCTCTGAAAGAATTGGCTAAAAACAAAGCCCCAGGAATCAACAGCATACAAATAGACATAATTCAATAGACACTGGCCTGGATACACTCACCAAGTTGTGCCAAGAATTCTGGAGGAAACCACCTGACCAATTGACTGGAATAGATCTGTATTTGTTTCTGTTCCAAAGAAAGGTGACTCAACAGAGTAAGGAAATTAGAAAACAATGTCTTTAATATCACACGCAAGCAAGATTCTGCTGAAAAATATCCAAAAAAAAGAGTGGAACAGCACATCAATAGAGAACTGCTAGTTGTGCAGGCTGGGTTTAGAAGAAGCCATGGAATTAGGGACATTATAGCTAATGTTAGATGGATCTTGGCTGAATGCAGAGAGTACCAGAGAAACACCTATCTGTGTTTAATTGACTAAGCATAGACATTTTACTGTGTGGATCACGATTAACTGTGGATAACTTTGAGAAGAATGGAAATTCCGGAACACTTGATCGTGCTTACAGGAAACCTATACTTGGACCAGGAGGCAGTAGTCAGAACAGAGCAAGGAAACACGGCATGGTTCAAAATTGAAAAGGATATACACCAGGGATGAGTCCTATCTCCATACATTTTCAATCTATAGGCAGAACAGATCATCAAAGAGACTGGACTCTTTGAGGCGGAATGTGGCATCAGACCAGAGGAAGACTCATCAGCAACCTGCGTTATACAGATGACACAACCCTGCTTGTTGAAACTGAGGAGAACCTGAACCACTTACTGCAGAAGGAGAAGGACTGCAGTCTTCAATATGGATTGAAACTTGACATTGAGAAAACAAAGATTCTCACCACTGGGCCAATTGGCAGCGTCATGATATATGACCAGATTGAGACTGTTAACAGCTTTAGTTTGCTTGGCTCCACTCTTGGTATCAGCAGCCAGGAAATCAAAAGATGAATCGCACTGTGAAAGTTGGCTCTCAGGGACCTCTCCAGAGTAATGAAGAGCAATAATGTCACTCTGGAGACTAAGGTTTGCCTGATCTAGGCCATAGTCTTTGCAATTACTTGCTAGGTATCAGAAAACTGGACAATGACTAGGGATTATAGAAAGGTAATTGATGCCTTTGTGTTGTGGTGCTTGAGAAGCGTATTGAATATGCCATAGACTGCCAGAAGAATATACAGATTCATACTAGAAAGAGTGAGACCAGGATGCTCATTGGAGGTAAGTGTTCTGAAACTTCATCTAACAAACTTTGGGCTTGTTGCAAGGAGGGACCATTTCTTGGGGAAGGATGTTATGCTTGGTAAGATGAATGGATAGCTCAAGAGAGGAAGGCCTCAATGAGATGTAATGAGGATAGGTGTCTCAGAGACAATAAGGCTGGCAAAGAATAAAGCAGGTTTCAGAGCTGATGTACATTCACTTTAAGTCACAAATGACTTGATGGCACATTTTATATATATATATATATATATGCATATAACTACATAGTTGGAAATGACCTATAGTTCACCCCTTTCAGTGGGTTTTCAGAAGCAGTTAATATCACGGAGGAGATTGCCCTTCTTTCTCCCACAGAGTAATTACCACACTGCAGCCCAGCTTCTACCACTAGGCCACTATATGTATAAAAATGTGTACATTAACATATATGTATATACTCTTGTCAGTATGTATTATCAAGTTAGAACTGACCCATACTTATTTGGCTGTCCAGTGGGTTTCGAGACAATAAATCTAGTGGGAGGATATTACCTCTCTCCCCTTTGATACCTGATCCCCTCAGCAGGTTAGGTTTTCAGAGGCATGCCGGTGGGGGTGGGATGGGGGTGATTGTATATCCACCTGCTTCAAAGCAGCTGTTACCTACAAACATATAGCTAAGTTGTTTTTGTGTACCATGAAGTTGAAGCCGATCTTCCAGCAGGATTTCAAAGTCGCGGGAGGGGAGATTTCGCATCCTTTCCCATGGAGCAGCTGGCGGATTCAAACCACATGCCTTCAAGATTGCAGCATAGCTTCTTGCCAGTAGGCCACTGGAGCTCCCTCTGTGTGTGTGTGTGTGTACACACAAAGAAATCCCACATATATACATTCCTGAATCTAACTGTTGCTTTTCATTTGCTAAAGCTACTTGAAATGAATTCAATTTGCCTGAATGAGTTAGGACAGAATACTGTGCTTAAGACAGGAGGATTAAATCTTGCTAATACTAGGAAGTAGTATATCTTTCTCTGAAATCATCCTAGGTCCAAGTTTTAGACAAAAGCAGTTTCATGGATAAGCTCATTTTATGTCTTAATTCCATTACTCAACAAATTCAAATTTAGATAGGATTTATATTTAAATATCAAGGATAAATCGTATTTACAGGGAGACTGATGTGCTGAGCAAAGTTCAATGTGTTTAGGATAAAGGGGAATTTTTACAAAAAGTAAAGCATTAATTCTCAAGAGACAAATTATACATTATTTGATGTTTTTTAATCTTTGTGTGTGTGTGTGTGTGTGTGTGTGTGTGTTCAGAGTTAGGGTAGATTTGGTTGATCCAATGTCAAGCACTAAAAGAGAAAATATGTTTTCAATGACTATCTATAGATATTTTTACATCTGTAGTGAAATGGAATTTATAAAACATATAGACAACTTTATATGTGTGTGTGTATTTATATTTCATATATTTTACCTGTTTTCCTTTTCTTGTCCTTTTCCAGGGAAACCATGAAAGTCTGTAATTCTTATGTCTCTGTCACTTCTGCTTAATAGAGGCTAACGCCAAAATAAATTTGCTGCTTAGAGAATAAAAGCAAACAAACAACAATAAAAATACAGGGTTCTGTACCCCATAAAAGCAAGCCTCCTTTTTAATTAAAACATAAGTCAGTTCGAAAAGAAAGATACGCTAGTTTTCCGGTGTGTGTAATCCAATGTGCTAACCTGGGTCAGAAGCATAACATGACTTGTGAATAAACAAAGAGAACAGAATCACTAATTCTAAGGTGCAAGCAGTTATATACTGAGGGATTTGGTACTAGTGCTAGTGATACTCTGGAAGGAGGTTATGGGATATGATGCAAGGGAGAAGGTTGTAGGAAAGAGGGCCGAATACAGGATAAGGTCAGACAAAATTGCCAACCAGTAATGGAAAGAGAGGGTCTACATCCTATACCAGAATCACATACACTGGAACACATCTGTGCCCTCATACACACACCCAAGAATAGTAAACGGTTTCTAGTTGTGTACTTGACTCCATCTCCCTGCATTGTCATCTATTGCTTTGCAGTCTCCTCTTCCTAGAACGTTTTTACCTTGGGTTATTACTCTTTCCCTATCATTGACATGGTATCTGGGGCAGTGGTGCTTCAGTGGTAGAATTGCTGCTTTCTATGCTGAAGATGCAAGTTTGTTTCATAGTGAACTCACCTCAGGGATAGCTACCACACATCTTTCAATGGAGGCTTCTGTGATGCTATGACTTGGAAACTATTTCAATAGACGTTCCAAGGAGTATTGACTCATAAAAAAAGTCTAGCTGTCTGCTTATAAAAATCAGTCAACGAAAATACAATCTGATCACAACAATCTGATCAGTAATTGACCTTCGAGTGGTGTAGAACAAAATATTATTTAGTTTTATGTATGGGGCTGCCATGATTCCTGACTGACTCTAACATAGCTAAAATAACAACATTTACTTTTTACTAGCACGTAGTACATCCACTTGAAATTCTAAAAGTTTACCTCCACGTTCTCAGATGCCCCACAATGAAAAGAGTTGGGCTTCTATTAAAGACGCAAGTCCTATTCCCAGGGTAATAGATCATATTTTAGATGACCAAGAAGCAGTATGGTGTGGGGAACTGGAAGGCTGGTTGAGGATTGGCTATCAGCATGTTACCTAAGCTATGTTCACGTCAGAGTTGATTTCTCTCCCATTTCAACATCCAGGGGCTGAAACAGGCTTATGCCAGTTTTTCAGTTCTGGCTGCTGAGCCAAAAGGACAGGAAATCATTACAGGGAAAACATTTCTAGCAAAGGTCACTTTAATAGAAAATTACATCAATCACCGTGAAGAAAAAAAAAACATTTCAATTGATGTCATCCATCCATGGGATAACATCCATTTTAGTTCTGACTTGAGTTTTAAAAAGTTAGTGTAACTTTTAGAGAAAGTACATTAAAAATTAACCATGACTTCAACAGTGATTTCAATCTTTTGAAAGGGAAGAGGTGGTTATTAGCTACTTTATGTCAGAAGCTAAATGGTTACCTACTTAGAAGAGGAAGAGATTTTTTTTAAATATAATCCCAGTTGATTGCTAAGAAAGGAACAAATCTTTCTGAGTTAGAGCAAGTGCTTATTTTCTTACAAAAGTGTTTGACAGATATACATCATTAACATAGTGAACTTTTTCTGTTTATTTTAGGTATGCTTTCCTGTAAATATATAATTCTCACAATGCTCCAAAGTTTCTTTCTCTCTCTGTCTTTTTCTGTATATGTGTGTATGTTTCTGTATAATAAACAAAGAACTAAAAATAAAGGAAAGAAAAACAGAAGGAGGGAAAACATGAAAGAGAGATGGCAAGGACAGGGAAAGAAGGAGAAGAAAAAAGAGAAGGAAAACTCAAGGAAGAAATGGCTCAAAGAGTAAAGAAAAGAGTCAAGAAAAAGTAAATGAAACCAGTTCTTGGAAAATGTTTTCACACAGTGAAGGGGAGGAAGACTTTCAATGAGATGTGTTGACACAACATTGACAAGGATGAGTTTAAACGTATCAGCGGTTGTGAGTTTAGCACATAATCCTGCAGGACCTTGTTCTGTTGTGCATATAATTGTTAGGAGCTAGTGTAAACCCTAAGGCATCCAAAACAACAAAAAACAGAACTACACTTGTGAATGCTGCATATGCTTCCTATTTTCTTCAACCCTGCAGATGGTCTTTCTAGGCCTTCCACCAGAGAGCCTAGCCCCCGGAAATGTCCACCTGAAATGTCTAGTCAAAACTAGACCCTTTCACCTTTTTTGTTTCTTCATGACTACCCTTCCAAAAAGTTTATGAATCAATACAAAACCACAATGAGATGCAATTTCGCTTCAGTAGCAGTGCCAAAGTTTAACAGGACAGCAAGTAATAAATGGTGAAGAGGATGTGGCAAGGAACTCCAATACATTGTTGATGTAACTGTGAAATTGTACAATCACTCTGTTTGGAAAGCAGTTTGGCATTTCCTTAAAAAGCTGAAAACAGAAATTCCGTATGACCCAGGTATTTCCACTGCTTGGAATATATCCTCAGAGGATGCAAACAGAAACACAAAGAGACTTGTACACCAATGTTCATATCAGTGTTATTCACATCACAAGAACATGAAAACATCCCAAATGTTCAATCACAATTGAATGGGTAGAGAAATTATGGTGCATTCATACAACGGAATACTACACAGCATGCAGGAGCAATGATTTTGTAAATTACTACCTAACTTGGGAGGGACTGGAAATCAATATGCTAAGTGAACTAAATCAGTCCCATAAGGAAAAACACTATTGAAGACAATTGTAGAATGTGTGCAAAGATTAAAGGGGGGGGGAGGAACAGGTGGGTGAGGATGGGTGGGAGGAGAGTTGATCATAGGGTCACACAATTTGATGGGTGGAGGGAGGGGTGAATAAAGGAAACAGGAGTGATTCAGTGTGAAAAAACAATGCTTATGAACTTTGTAAGTAAATCAGTATAAAATAAAAAATTTATTTAAATTAAAAATGTTTATGAATCAAGACAGTATGTTCTACATCATATCCTATAAAAGCATATAGAATAATTAAGACTAACATTAAGTACAAATTCATCATGTGGACCAATTGCTTTAAGTGTGTAAGTGATACTACCTGAATGATCACCCATGAAAGGCCTGGATGCATCAGCTTCTAGATTACACACATAATCTAACCTTGGTTTCTGATCTTATCTTTTTCTTGTAGATAACTAAAGCACAAGTTTAGAGTACACCTGGGAAGCACTTTTTGGTCTCTATCTTTTAGTGCTGTAGTTCCCAAAGTGTGATTTTAAGAATTAGAGCAACAGTGTCACCTGGGGGAGGGAAACCTCTGATTTACTGAATTAAAAACTCCAGAAACAGAGTCCATAAATATCCATGCCAATGAATTTTCCACATGATTCAGATACACATTAAATTATAAGAGCCTTATTGAACCTGCTTTATTGAAATAGGTCCCAGTTTTTTGTCTCTCTTTAGTCACTGGACCTGATGAAAATGAAGAATATTATTTAAAAACAACTGAAGAGGACCTGAAATGCTTGCTGCAGAGGGTCAAGGACTGCAGCCTTCAGTATGGATTGAAGCTCAATGTTAAGAAAACAAAGATTCTCACCACTGGACCAATTGGCAGCATCAGGATGGATGGTGAAGAGATTGAGATTGTACACAGCTTTAGTCTGCTCGGCTCCATAGTCAACACTCTTGGCACCAGTAACCAGGAAATCAAAAAACGTATGGCAATGGGAAAGTCTGCTGTTAGCAACCTCTCTAAAGTACTCAAGAGCAATGGTGTCACTCTGGACACTAAAGTGCATCTGATACAGGCTATCGTCTTTGCAATCACTTGTTAGGCAGCAGAGAGTTGGACAATGACTAGGGAGGATGGAAGGAGAATTGAAGCCTTTGAGCTGTGGTGCTGGAGAAGAGTATTGAATGTGCCCTGGACTGCTAAGAAAACAAACAGACTCAACCTGGAGAGGTTTAAACCAGGCTACTCCTTGGAGACAGGGATTCTGAGGCTTCGCCTGACATACTTTGGACGTGTTGTAAGGAGGGAAAGGTCCTTGGAGAAGGGCATCATGCTTGGGAAGGTGGAGGGATGGCACAGAAGGGGAAGACCTTCTATGAGGTGGATTGATTCAGTGACTGGGGTAATCAGGAGGGGTATGTCAGAGGCAGTGGGATTGGCACAGGATAGAGCAGGGCTTAGGGCTGTTGTACATAGGGTTGCTATGAGTTGCAAGCGACTAGAAGGCACATAACAACAACAACAACAACAACGCGTTGGTGTTTCTCAGATTTATACACGATTTAATTTAGAACAAATTCTGTTTTACTGGAAGATAATTCTTTGTGTTCCTCATATCAAATTTAAAACTCTAATTTATTTCTATGGAGTTGTTTCTGAGCCACTGAGACCCTTCATCAAGTTTCTGAAGTCATAAGTAACAATGAGAGGATAATAACTTTCTCATGAGAAACATCTGATGGATTCAAACCACCAGAGAGATATAGTCTTTTGAATAATAGCACAACTTGCTTCAGAGTAAACCATCAAAGATTGATTTTTCTGAAGTGAGATTCAGAAAATCAACAAAACTATGGCCATCAGAAATCCCTATTAGATCTGAAAAGGTTAACTCCACCCGAGTATATTTATCTTGTAAGGTGATTTGGAAACACATCCAATTTTATAATCTGGAATAATGAACATTAAGCGGAATAGGTCGGACTTTTGACATGAGATTTCAGATGGTCTCGTCATAACCTGATATATCTAAGCTCCTTTCAGCAAAGAAGGACATTATGGAAAAGGAACCATAACTGTTACCCAAGCAGATATACGCACAATCATGTTTATGGGGCTTTGTTCACAATACCAAAGGGTTGGAAACTAGCCAAGTGCCCATCAACAAATGAATGGATAGAGAAGCTGTGGTATATTCTACAATGTAATATTATGTTGCATTGAAAAACAAGGGAGAAAAAAAATAAAAACAAGGAACACATGAATTATTATACAAAATGGGTGGCCCTGGAGGATGTTGTGCTGAGTGCAATATCTCAGTAACAAAAGAACTGCATAATACTGCAATAGGCCACTGTTGTAAAGCAGGACTGACATCAGGGTTGGGGGAAAACTAAGGAAAGAGAGGATAAATAATCTACACAGCATTGAAACAGATGAGGGAAAGAACTGTTGTGGAGGATTATATGATTAGATATTACTGTCATGACAAGAGTCTAGAATGAAAGCTGCTTAGTGGAGTGGACTGGGGAAATTGTATAACAATGAAATAATTTTTAATTTATTTTGAATATTTTTAACTTTTCAAAGAAAAAAGCAAATGGGGGGGTGGGCAGGGAGGAAAGTGTGTAACAATGAATGAATAAAAATCCAAAGTTCTGTAAACTTTCATTAAAATTAATTAAAAAAGAAGGTTGTCTCAAGAATTACTTGACATTTTACTCTCTACCTCCTTACTACATGTTTGTATTTTCTGTATCTCATATCAAGCCAACAAAGAATTTCTTATTTCTATTGTCATGGTAGATGAAGGAAATCAGTGATACGTTTATCTCTTAATATTTAGGAGTTATTGTTGCTGTGAGTCATAATTGACTTAATGGTAACAGGCCTTCCCTGCTTCTCTACCTAATCCTGTTCCAAGGATGCAAATGATGAACAATTAGCAACTAGTAACACAAACCATTCAGTGATACCTCAGAAAAAGTCACGGTGTCTTCATCATCTTCATCATCACAACCTTGAAAATCAATTGGAGTACAATTCTACTGTGCACACAGGAGGCATCATGAGTCTGAATTAACTTGAGGTCAACTGGTTTCTGGTTGGCTTGCACAATTTTATCATCTTTCTGAGTTCCTTTTTCCTCTCTCAGCTTAAATGTTTTTGTTGAAATTCCTCTCTCCATGGGACCAGTCTTTCATATAAGTTATTAGAAATGCTGCTCAGAATCTGCTCTTCAGTATTTAGTATATTACTTTCTCTAACTTCATATGCTTTAGCATCCTTGGTTAATGTTTTCTCTTATTTTCTTTTGTCTTTAAGTCAAAAACCCCACGGGGAAAACCATTGGCTGAAAAATAGCATGTACCTAAAGAGAAAATTTGGTTCCATTTAATTTAATTATTTTTCACGTTAGAAAGAAATGAAAAATGTTACCAAGAAATTTCAGAATACAAGAGTCTTTGTAATATATACCATAATGGAATTGTATTGGTTTCTCTAGGGATTTCTAAAGTATGTTTCTGTATGGCAAATTAAGCAATATCATTACAAACAATTACTTTTCATTCTCAGTGGTTGTGTGTGTGTGTATGGTTTTTTTTTTTACCTGAACAGAGGAAGACAACATTTGATTTACAAATAAAAATTCCAATGAAGATTCAGAGATGACTCCTTCTGACTTAAAATTTGACCCATTGCTCCCATTATTTCTACTACTAGAGAGGTAAAAATGCAGAGGAATAGACTATGCCTTCTTGTATTGATGCCCTTTCAACTATCAGACATGTTAAATCTTTGCAAAGATGATTTCTTTCAGATTTTAAACTTGCTGCAAATGAGTCCTCTTTGCACTCATAACAGGGATAATGATCCTTAGGCTAGGTTGCACATTTTTTATGTTATCTTCAGAGCTCATATAAAGTATAGGGAAGAGAGAAAAAGTAGAACTTGTCAATGTTGCATAAATCTCCTCCTTACTAACAAATAAGTAGCTGAATACCTTTATATACAGACTTGGAAATCTTGGCCACTTTTATGTTTTCCAAGCTGTTGATTAATATATTGTGGTCATGGATAGAATGGTGTGTCCCTCAAAATGCATATCTGTAATAATATAATGAGGAAGCTACATAATGATCCCCCATAGTCTGATAAATAAAATAGTTGTAAAAGAATTAAGAAAGGAATACTATACCTTTTATTCACATGACAGACTAATGCAATGTAATGAAGATTTCCCATGTTGACAAGCCTACAATATAATTTGTCTCACTAGAAATAAAATGTTTCTTTCATTACCATTTCATTTCCACTGGCAGTTGGAAAATGTGGACTTGATGACAGAAACCGGGATGGAGATTAAATGACTGCATTGTGTACAAAGATTGATTTATTGCAAATATCTGATCCAATCAATAATCTTTTCAATTACTTCCTATGCATCAGAAAGCTGGATAATGAATAAAGTAGACAGAAGACAAATTCATGCCTTTAAATTGTGAAGACTATGGGCCTTCAAAATAGATTGACAGAGTGAAAATGGGTGTGAATGTCGGATACAAGATATGGTATGGCTCAGTTTTGTTACTCAGAGCGTCAATATATTGCTGTTGTTAGGTGCCATTGGGTCAACACATGACACTATGGACAACAGATCTAAACTTTGCCCTTTTCTATGCCAAACATCACCTCGGACACACTTGAACCCATTGTTGTAGTCACTGTGTCAATCAATGCATCTCATAGAGGGTCGTCCTCTCTTATGTTGAACCTCCATCTTTCCAAACATATGTCCCTCTCCAAGGAATAGCCTCTTTTAGCAATATACTCAAAATATATGGAGTGAAACTGCATCTTCTCCTCCAAGAAGCATTCTAGCTGTATTTTCTCCCAGATATATATGTTCTTTTTGACAGTTCATGTGATGTTAAGTACTATTATTTAATATTACAGCTCAAAGGCATCAAATGTTTTTTTCTTGTTATTTATTGTCCAGATTTCAGATGGATAGCAAACAATGGAGAAGAGCATGTCCTTAATCAGAGACATCTTAGTCTTCAAACTGACATCATTGCTCCTCAGTAATTTGGAGAGGATCTGACAGCAGATTTGCCCAATAAAACAAGATATGATATGATACGATACAATACGATACGATATGATACGACACAAATTTCCTGATATCCTGACTACTGGTACCAACAGTGTTAACGGTGGAACACAGTAAGATTAAATCATTAATAATTTCAATCTTTCCCTCATCTATAACCATAGCTTATTGGTCTAGTGAAGACTTTTGTCTTCTTGATATCAAGATGCAATCCATATTGATGACTGTATAGTCCTTGATATTTTGCAGCAAGTGCTTTAGGTCCTCACTTTCAGTAAGCAAGGTTGTGTTCTGCATAAAACAGGTTGTCGATGTGTATTGCTCTGATCCTGATGCCACATACTTTTTCGGTATGAGTTAGTGAGGTCATTTAAGGGATTCAGGGTCAGAATATATCATAGCAATTTCCATGGCATCTAACAACAATCACAACATTACCGTTGAGTTGGAAATGACTCATAATTGACACTCTCACTGGTTTTCAGAGGTTGTAAATGACACAGAGGAGTATGTCCATTTTCATTTTGTTAAGTAGTTGATGGATTTGAATCACCTGTATTTGGATTAGCAGCATTAACTCCTACCCTCTAGGCTACGAGAAGGATCGACTTCAATACCACCATAGAAAAAATATAAGGAAAGAAATACATCTTTGGACCACCAGGAAAGGCAAAAGTACATGGAATCTCTGAGAAATACCTAATGTTGATGGAAATAAAGACTTTTTTACCCCCTCCATTGCCAAAAGAGACAGAAATTCAAAGTTAGCTAGTGACCTGAATTGGGAATTCTGGCCTCTTCACCTGCATTATGCAGATGATAAAACTTCTCCTGCTGAAAGTTAACATGATATGATAAGAGGATGCTTGCTGCAGAAGATCAAGGATACAGTTTCAATTACCTTTCAACATCAAGAAAACAAAAGTCTTCACTGCAGGACAAATAGTCAATCAACATTATGATAAATATTGAAGCTGTTGATTTCATCTAGCTTGTACTAACAAACAACACCTTTGGTACAGGAGTTGGGAAATCAGGAGATGTATTGCATTGGTCATTCCTATTGTTAGGGACCTCTCCAAAATGTTGAAGAGCAATGATGTCATTTGAAGACTAAAATGTTTCTGATTTACAGTATGGTCTTCTTAATCACTGGTATACCTCAGAGAACTGGACAATGAGGAAGAATTAGAGAAGAACTGATGCTATTCCTTTGAAAGGGACATCACACTTGGAAAAATGGACATTCACAAAGAAGAGGAAGATCTCCAATGAGATGAATTTACATGACAACATCAGCAATGAGCTCTAATGTGTCAGAAATAATAAGAACAGCACAGAATACGTTGGCGTTCAGGTCATCTGTGTCTTGATGGCACCTGAAACAATATATTGTTGTTGTAAGAAAATAAATTTTGTTTGTTGAAGCCATATACTTGTATTTCTCTGTTATAACAGACTTAGATAACTAAGACATGTTTCATAAATATTAGATTATATTTTTAACAATTTCGGAAGCTTTTTCTCCTGAAGAAGTTTACAAAAAATGTGCTACAGTCATGTAAGCATGTCATCATGTCAAAACATCTTCCTGAATAGTTGGAGGATCTCCCTTCACCAGAGAGAATGCTACAAATCTTAAATCCCTGGAGCCCTTAGCTGACCTCACTGTATAGTGAAACTCTCTTGGGATTTCAACATGACTATAAAATGCAGCAAAGAATCTTTTGAAGATGCATGCTTTCTTTATCTTTACATTATGTCACTAATGCCTTCTTGAAAACATGATTGGTTGTCTCAGAAATTAAACATTAACTAAATTTTACTCTGTATCCTGATATTAGATAAAGGACTGAATTATCTGAACCAGTGATTTCAATTCTACAGGGAAATTCAACTTCACTAACATTCATGGGCAGTGAATATCAGAGATGAGAATTTTTTTTTAAAAGACCTTTTTTGAAATTGTATTAACCATCTACGTAAGCAAGTGTTTTCAGTAGATTTGGATGTAACCAGTACATATTCTTTGCTTTCTTTGTTTAATGTCAATCTGTGCTCTTCTCTCAAGAACCATATTTGGAAAGTAAAATTCATTAGGACAAATTTTCTAAGCATTTCCTTGCCCCTAATAAGAAACATCACTGAACATAAAATCATAATGGTTACTTAATAATTCTAAAGTTAGGTAATATTTTGAGGTGTTATTATTTTTTTACCCCTTATAATTTCCTTGTCTTTCTTCCATTTTTCTTTTTAGCTAGCTGGCCCTGTTCCACATTGCCTTAGGCTGTATATAAGTCAGAAGTTTGAAGTAACGTTCTGGAGTTCTTAGCTTTTGTTCTTAAAAGTTTAATCACAGAAAATATAGCAAGTGGAAGTTGGCTTAGTGTCTAGTAGTGTATTTGAGATGCAGCAAGCCTCCTATCAAAGACTTATTTGCCATTTAATGGTGATGTGACCTTGAATTACTATTTAACTCTTCTTTGGTTCAGTTTCTATTAATGAAAATAATGAGAATATGTGTCCTATGAAATAGTTAAGATGTTAAATCAGATGTGCAGGTCAAGGGTTTAAATTGTGCCTTGAAATTGCATTATCTGACATTAATTAAATTCTTCTCCTGTATCAGTATTGTTCTATCACATGTGGACGTTCATATACTATAAAATGACCCTGTGTTATAAAAACCACCATCAATGACATAACAATTATCCTTAAACACATGAGAAAACTAAAAACCATATGATTTAAATATATCACCTAAGTCAGTAAGTTTTAAAAGCTCAAATGCAAATATTTTTATTTAGGTTTTTGTAACTTCTCACTATCATTATCTTTAGACCATGGTTCAGTAAATATTAAAAGACAACTAGACTAAACACAGATACTCAGATGCTCAAAGGTAGCCTGCCTGTATGTAACTGATAACTATTGTTGTTATATGCCATTAAGTCAACTACAACCTATACTGACATATGCACAATGGTTCTGGACATTCCCCTATCCTGAGCTAACCTCACCATCTCTAAAACACCTGACCCCATTGCCATAGTCATTGTGTCAATTCATCTCATACAGGATCTTCCTCTCCTGTGCTGACTCTCCATCTTTTCAAGTATGATGTTCTTATTCAAGGACTGACCTCTGCTGATAACATGTTCAAAGTGTGGGAGATGGAAACTGGAATTCCCTATCTTCAAGGAACAACCTTGTTTCTGCTTCTCCAGGACAAATGTTTGTTTTCTTGTATGGTATGTTCAATATTCTTCTTCTTCTTTTTTTATTTTTGTTTTTATTATTTGTGTATGTGTGTACCGTCAAATCAGATCTGACTGGTACAGGAAGAGATTGTTCCTCCTTCCCCAGCAGACCACCTGGTGGTTTCAAACCCTGTGTCTCTGGGATTGCAATACAGGTTCTTGCCACTAGGCCACCAGAACTCTCCTCAATATTCTTCTTCAGCACCACATTCAAAGACATCAATTGTTTCTTTTATTCATTGTCCAACTTACAGGTACATAACACAGAATTGAGTGTATTATGGCCTGGATCAAGCACACCGTATTTTCTGGACTGGCATCACTGGTCTTTAGTTCTCTGGAGAGGTTTTTTTTTGTTTTGCTTTGTTTTTTTTTAAATATTCTGAAACAGATGAGGGAGAGAACAGTTTAAAAGC
>NW_006399770.1:24177734-24200723 GCF_000299155.1 Elephantulus edwardii
CACACACACATACACACACACTTTGACAATAAACAAAAAGATATCTTTTAAAAGGTAAAGATAAAATTCTGAAAAAATCCCTGGTGGAATAATGATTTGAGAACTAACCACAAATTTGAGCTGTTTAAAAGAAAAAGAAAGTGATTTTGTTTTGTTTTGTGTTTTAATTTTAGACCATAATAATTTACTTAATATTATAACAAATATTAACATAGTACCCAGTTTATCTAAGAAGGGACATGACTCTTTAAATAATTTGGCATTCTTTTGAAACAAATTATAACTATGGGGAAAATGAAACTACAATAATATTTAGCTTGTTTATTTTTATATCAATCCAATCTAGCCTTGGTATCCAGGTAGCAATTTTATGTAATCCTTTAATTCTCAGCATCTATCCCATCATGGATACTTAAACATTTATTTTCTTAGAAACATATGTTTCATACAAAACTAATTTCTTTTCCCACCAGGTTTCTTTTTCTTTTGCAATAATTGCACTAAGATTTTAGGACAAGATGTAATTGCAAAAGACATGGGAAATTGCTAATTTTTAATCCACTAAGGAAAGAGATAAACCAATAAAAATAATTTCTAGAGAAAGTGGTGTTTTAAAATAGCTTGTAGAAAAAAAAAATAGCTTAAGGAGTTTATTAGAATCTATTAAAAGTTCATATACTACGTGAAGTTGCTATTTAGATTACTTTAGACATCCCATGTTTGCTTGAAAATTAGTATTTGCTTATTAACATGGAATTATACTTTAAGATATTATCATGTAGTTTCATTTTAAAAATATAAATACCAATGTTTTATAAAATCAAAATGCATAATAATGAACTATTAGAAATTGCTGTTAAAAGAACATTGGTTTTGTTAGGAGCTGGTGAATCTATTTTTAACTCACAACCAACCCATGTGACAGAGAAGAACTATCCTGTAGGATTTTTAGATTATAATCTTTATTGGAGGAGGTCACTAGTTCTTTCTTCTATGAGCCCTTTGGTGGGTTTTAACTGCCAATAATTCAGTTAGCAGCCACTGGACTACAAGAGCTTCTTAAATTTATTAATAAATTAATAAAATTTAATATTCATATTCATATTCATTTATGAGCTTACAGTATAATACAATGGTATTATGTAGAAAATAAAGTGTACATTGAGGTAAAAAATGGTAAGAACAACTAATACAAGGAGCCCTTGTGGCGCAGTGTTACAGCACTAATCCATAGGTTGCCTGCTGATACTTACTAGTGCCTTCATGGAGCGAGGAGAAGGGGGAAGATGGCAGTTTTGTTTTGTAAAGATTTACAGTCTTAGAAACTCTGTGTAAGCCAGAAGTTATAGTTACCATATTTCATAAGCCCCTATGGTTTATCACCTCAGTATCTGTGGTTCAAATTGTTTTGTTTTGTTTTGTTTTTTTCTCAAACATTATTCTAAGTAGCATAGCACTGCATTTCTGTACAGAAGTAACTTGTGGTTGCTATGATGCTGAACACTGTGACACAGATGTGTCAAATGCGATAATGGTTACCCATGGTGGACAGTGCTTGGTAGAGCTCCCCGATTAAAACAAGCTTGGAAGCAGAGGTGGCATCCCCTTCTGAAATGGCTTGCCTCTGGAAACTATATGAACAGTGCTCAGATCTTTCATTCATAGGTTCTTTATGAATCATTTACATCACAATGGAACCTAACAACGACTGTGGGTTTAGTTTGCTTGGTGGCATGGATTGAACTGTACTCTGAAAATATGTGTTTATTGAGCTGGGCCATGATTTTCAGTGGTTTGGCAGTAATGTAATGATATAATTTCACAGTTATATAATCCAGTGATCATCCAGTATGTGATCAGTCAGTCAATTGTAAAATGATTATAGTGGATATAAAACACTCATCCAATGTAAGGGAGTTTGCTGGGGCATGGGAGATCCATTTTCCTCTACTGTCATCCAGGAAGAAGAGATGGGAGCTGACATTGCCCTTTGAACCCAGAGTTTCCTTGTTGAGAATATTCTAGACCCAGAGGAAGATGACATGATACATGTATATGTCTAAGTCATGCCAGACTCATTGACTGGAGACATGATACTTGCTCCAGACGCAACACAGAGTGAGAACCTTTCCATGGAGTTGTTGTTGCTGTTGTGTTAAGTGTACCGAGTACCACTCATAGCGACTCTGTGAACAAACGACCTGAACTTTGTTCTGTAACTATCATTATTTCTCTATGTTCATTGAGTTCCTAGAGGCATGTGATTTAAGAAGTGGATTCCACTTCTGTTTCCAAATCTGAATCAATCTTAGAGCTCCACCAAACACTTCCAAGATGGGTAACTATTAAAATGTTTTACACATCTATAGCATAGCAATCAGCATCACAGCAACCCTAAGTTACTTCAATACAAGAAATAGACCACTACTATACCAATTAGAAGAATGTTCATCCCAAAATCAATTAACACTAAAAAACCCGCAAAATCAACCATATGTCCCATACTCGACCCTTATCAAGATGTGAGAAACCATCTTCAAGAATCCAACCACTTTACAGGGGCCTCCAAACTGCAGACTTAGTCCTGTAATTTAGACTTCTATCTTTCTAAACTGTAAAAGAATAAATTTCTCATTGTTAAAGCCACCTACTTAAGGTATTTCTGTATATTGTACTTCTATTATGCTGATGGCATTGTTATGTACTGTTGAGTCAGAATCAACTCATAGCTGCCTCTCAGTAGGTTTTTAGAAGATTTAAATTACACAGGAGGAGATTGCCCATGACAATTGGAATAGCTCATACAGAAGTAAAATTATTCAGAAGAAGGAAATTAAGAAAAACAAAACTATTTCTTATAATGTGAACAGCTAATACAAACACCAGAGAAGAGAGAGGATATGATTAAAATTAAGTACTTTAATATAAGAAATTTTAGACTGTCCTACCTCAATATATTTTTTTCCAATTATCCAGAAAACCATACTATCAGAGACAAAATGATATGTTAGTTTTTTTTTCAATCAATGTATGTGGCATCTGTGAAATACGAGTTAAGATAAACAATTACATAGTCCTTAAATCCAAATCTCAAATGTATAAAATCCATCTATTTAACCAATACTGTTGTTAGACATCAAGTAATTAAAAAAAAAAAAAGGAAATTTAGCTATTGTTAGTAAAATTGCCAGAAATCAGTATTTCCAATGTCAATTCCATAAAACCAGCTCAAAGATTGTATCCATGGGTTTACTCAAAATTGTTTCTCAGGCACACAGATGATATCATATCCCAGGTGAAATGGAAGGGGAAAAAGAAAGTTTGTTTATTAAAAGATATTCAGGTTGAACAGATTGCATTTACTTTACATAAGTTCAGAGCTTTTTCAAAAATTTAGTTTGTTTATTTTTCATTTCAATGAACATCTACAGAGATTTTTTAATTCCATTCATTCATTGTTGCACCCTTCTCCCCACACAAACACCTCCCCCCCCCATTTGCTCCTCTCCTTGAAAAGCAAAAGAAAAACTCCCTCATTGGTACACAATCCTCCCCCCGCACCTCCCCAAACCCCACCCCCTACCCCCAAATATAATCCACTCTGCAACCCTCATTGCATACTCCTACGATAAAAATAATGCCCTAAAATATAATACGTTTAGACTAGTCTCTCCCCCACAGACTTCAATGCCGTAAACACATTTCATCCAGTTTTTCTCAGTCTTACCCCCACCCCAATGCCAGCCTCATTCTACAACAGTGGCACCATATGGCATTTGTCCCTTTTTACTGATAGATTAAAAAAGGAAGTTGTTAAAGGAGTTCATTTTAATATTTATATATTAAATGCATCTCTGGTTTAGTATCTGGAAATATCGAAATAAATGTTGGATAAATGTATGGTGGTGTAGATCACATACAACTTTGAAAACATACTTACATCTACCCTCAGTAATTTTCTGACTATATGAATCAGTTTATTTGTAGAACAAAAAACAAAAAATTCAATAGCTTTCTGCAATATCTGATGGACTTGACTGGGATTTATGACTCAGTTCCCGGCTCTAGAATGGGTGCAAGAGTCCTCCAAGTATTTCTTTAGTCCCTTCAGAAAAGCAGTTACCAGACACTTGTACTTCTCATGGTGAATCATGAGAACACAGAGGGAAAGCCAAACCTTAGGGGCAAATATGAAATTCTTCCTTGGTCAAATTACAAATTCTTTGCTGGTGATCAGAGTGAGGAATTGAACTCTGGCCACTATAAAGTAATAGCAAGCATAAAGAAATATAAAGTGATTGGGAACAGTGTGAGAATGAGAAATGTGAACCCATATAAAAGAAGTATTTATAATCTGATACATTGTAGTCAGATTTAAGGTAAAATGATATTAAGTTAGTGAGTCAGAAGAAAATGACATAGACTATTAATTTTCTGCAAATTGTTTAGGAAGGTCTTTTTTTGAAGATTCTTTCATGAAATTCCATTAGGAATAAAATTTTCCTTTAAAGTTAGAATAAATCATGCTTTCGTTGCTTGGATGACACATCAACTATTTGCGTAGGGTTAATGTTGAGTGGATTAGCACAATGGTGAAATCTCACTGAGTTTGTTGAGTCTATGAAGGTTCTTTTTATGCAGGACATTTGTTTTAAATGTGATGGACTAATATTGGAAGGAAATATGGTTAAGCACTGGAATATGGAATCAAGGCCCCAGAAATTGACAACATACCAATTGACATATTTAAACAAACAGATGCTATCCTGTATGCACTCACCAAGTTATTCCAAGAAATCTGGAGGGAAATCAGGCCAACTAACTGGAAGAGATCTATATTTGTTCCCATTCCAAATAAAGTACGGAAAAGATCAGCCAATATCATTAATGTCACATGCAAATACGATTCTGCTGAAAATTATTAAAATATGACAGAACATCAATAGAGAACTGCCAGATATACAGGGTAGATTTAGAAGAGGTCAGGGTACTAGGAATATTCTAGCTAATGTTAGGTAGACCTTGGCTGAGATCAGGGATACCAGAGAAATATCTGCATTTCATTAAATATGCAAAGCCATTTGACTGTGTGGATCACAATAACATGTGGCTAACTCCGAGAAGAATGAGAATCCCAGAACATTTGATTGTGCTTATGCAAAACATACACTTGTACCAAGAGGCAGTTATCAGAACAGGGCAAGGAAACACTGCCTGGTTTAAAATCAGGAAGGGTATATGCCATGGATTTGTCCTATCTCCATAACTTTTCAAACTATATGTGGAACAGATCACCCAGGAGGCTGGGCTGTATGAGGAGGAGGTGTCATCAGGACTGGAAGAAGACTCATCAACAACCTGTGTTATGCAGATTACACAATCTTGCTTGCTAAAACGGAGGAGGACCTGAATCACTTGCTGCAGCAGAAGGTCAAGGAATGCAGCCTTCAATATAGGTTGCAGGTCAACATCAAGAAAGCAAAGATTCTCATCACTTGGCAACTGGCAGCATGAAGATAGATGGAGAAGAGGTGGAGTCACTGGTGTTTTCCAACCATCAAAGTGGCATAGCCTTTGACTTAAGAGTTTAACTATGTTAAGAGTTTAACTAGTTAAGAGTTTAACTAGTTAAGAGTTTAACTGAAGTATGCCACCAGTGTTCTCACATGGATAATAAGTAAATAGACTAATATGGATGAAGATCTAGTTTCAGCAAATTTGCAGAAGTAAGAAAAGAAAAAACCTGAGACTAATCCTAATTCATAATAATTTTTTAAAATTATCAAGAATAAAATTATCATGGGGTTATCTTTACTAAAATATGTAATGACATTCAGAGCTGATATTTACGATGGATGAACACTGTTAGCACAGGAATTTGTTTAAACAATCATTAGATCAAAACCTAGTTAAATCTCAAAGCAATACTTTAATATTAGTTAGGAAAAGAATGTTCAAATTAACATGTCCCTTAAAAAATATACTTTTAATTTCTTTAAAATCAGAAAATGTATAATTTATTTAAATAACACATTTATTGAACAGCAATAATATCCAACCAAATACTTGAGTGCTACTGTAAAAATTAATCAACTTTAAAATCATTGACAAAGCAATCCTAGGATCAGTATAGTCTGGGTGTTACTTTACAGAAAACTACAGTTGCTATTTTATATTCAAGGCAATATAAAGGGCTATTAATAATATTTGTGGGTCATTGATAACTTCAATTCTTTGTCAATAATGTACTGAATTTTGGATTGAAGTTGTCAATGATTTCATCTTTCTTTGATCAACAATTAACACCCTTGGTACCAACAGCCAGAAGGTCAGGAGACATTTGGGTTTTCAGGAATCCCTCTCCAAAATACTGAAGAGAAATTATGTCAGTCTGAAAACTAAACTGCATCTATTTGGGTCACTGTCTTATCAGTCACATATGAGAGCTGGAAAATGAACAATGATGATAGAATTTATGCTTTTAAGTTGTAGCGCTAGAGAAGAGTATTGACTATCCCATGGACTGAATAAGGAAAAAAGATAAATCTTGGAGAAAGTACAGCTAAAATGTTCTTTGGAGATGCAGAGGACTAACTTTGTCTCACATATTTTAAGCTTGTTGTTAGGAGAAGATATTCCTTATAGGTGGACATCATATTTGTAAGGTGAAGAAGGATCAGCTGAAGAGATGAAGGCTCAACAAAATAGATACAGACAGTACTATAGCAATGGGTTCAACTGTGTCTGATATAATGAGGCACAGAATAGGACAGGTTTCAGATCTGCTATTCTTGGGGTTGTTATGAGTGTTATTAGACTCAATGACACCTAACAAACAAATTATGCATCACGCAATTTGAGAAATTTGAGAAAAATAAATTTCCTACTATATGCAAGAGATATATATTTGCTCCCATTATGAAGAAAAGTGATCCAACAGTGTATGGAAATTGTCAAACAATATCATTAATATCATATCTGCTGAAGATTATCCAAAAAGACTGGAATAGCACATCAACAGAAAACTACCAGAATGCCAACTGGGTTTAGAAGGGGTCATGGAGTACCAGAGGAATGTCTATCAGTGTTTCACTGACTATGCAAAGACATTTGACCATGTAGAACACAGCTGTGGCTAACTCAAAGAAGAATGTGAATCCCAGAACACTTGATTGTGCTTCTGAGAAGCTTATACTTGGACCATGAGGCAGTATTCAGAACAGAGCAAGGGAACACTGAATGGTTCAAAATTGGGAAAAGTGTATGTCAGGGATGTATCCTATCTCCATATCTTTTCAATCCATATGCAGAACAGATTATCCTGGAAGCTAAGTTATATGAGGAGAAATGTGGCATCAGGATTGGAAGAAGATTCTTAAACAATCTGCGTTATGCAGATGACATAACATTGCTTGTTGGAACTAAGGAGGACCTGAAGCACTTGCTGCAGAAGGTCAAGGACTGAAACCTTCAATATGGATTGAAGCTCAATATCAAGAAGACAAACATACTCACCACTGGGATAAATGGCAGCATCATGATGGATAGTGAAGAGAATGAGATTGCAAACAGCTTTAGTTTACTTGGCTCCACAATCAACACTCTTGATACAGGAAGCCAGAAAATTAGAAGACGTATTGCATTGGGAAAGTGTACTGTTAGAGACCTCTTCAAAGTACTGAAGAGCAATGATGTCAATCTGGAGACTAAGGTACACTGGATACCAGCCATGGTCTTTGCAATCACTAGCTATGCATCAGAAAGCTGGGCAATGACTAGGGTTGATAGAAGGAGAACTGATGCCTTTGAGCTGTGGTACTGGAGAAGAGTGTTGAATATATCATGAACTGCTAAGAAAACAAAGAGGTTAATCCTGGAGAGAGTTAAGCTAGGCTGATACTTGGGGCAAGGATTCAGATTTCCTCATCTGGCATACTTTGGACATGGTGCAAGAAGGGACAGTCCTTGGAAAGGGACGTCATGCTTGAAAGTGTGGAGGGACAGCAAAGAAGAAGAAGATCCTCAATGAGATGGATTGACTCAATGACTGGGGTTATGCGGATAGGTGTATCAAAGACAATAAAATTGGCACAAGACAGAGCAGAGTTTAGGGCTGTTGTACATAGGGTCACTGTGAGTCAAAGGCAACTCGATGGCACAGAACAACAACAACAATAATGTGCATATTATTACTTAAAATCAGAAGTGACTTCATTTTCTTGGTTGTTGTGTACCATCATTTCAGAATGACCCATAACTCACCCTCCACCAAATTTTAAAAGGCAGTTACTTGCATGGGGGGAGATTCCTCATTCTTGCCTGCTGAGCAGTTGGTGAATTTGAAACTGGGCCTTTGAGATTGTAGTACAGCTTCTTATCGCTACATGACCAAGCTTTATGGTTCATAGTTATTTCTACAAATTTCAAAAGTAAAATTGACTTAAGCATAAGAATAGGCCCGTGGCTGTTAAAACATATGTAAATACAATGGGAAAAAACCCAAACCTTTTAAAGCGTTGGAACTGACAATTCATAGCCTTAAATATCAACCGCAGCAAGGACCTTGAGCAGAGTAGAGAGTGTGAGCTTGATGCAGGGTTAGGTAATCTTTTGTTCTGTTATGACAAAGAATGCTATGAGTTAGAGTCTACTTTATGGTACCTAACAACAATAGGAGGCAGTCATCAGAACGGAACAAGGAAACACTGCATGGTTCAAAATAAGGAAAGATGTTTGCCAGTGATGCATCCTATTTTCATACTTACTCAGTCTGTATGCAGAACAGATCATGCAGGAGCCCGGGATCTGTGAGGAGGAATGTAGTATCAGGATTAGAGGAAGACTCATCAACAGCCTACATTATGCAGATGAAACAACCTTGCAGACTGAACCTGAAGAACACGTTAGGTATTTTCTGCAGAAAGTCGAAGATTGCAACCTTCAATATGAATTGAAGCTCAACATCAAGAAAACAAAGATTCTCACCATTGGTACACTTGGCAGCATCATGATTAATGGTGAAGAAATTGAGATTGTTAACAGTTTAAGCTTGCTTGGCTCTACAATCAATAGTTTTGGTACCAGAAACAAGGAAATCAAAAGACGAATTGCACTGGGAGAAACTGCTGTGAGGGAGCTCCCCAGAGTACAGAAGAGTAATGATGTCAATCTGGAGACTAAGGTGCATCTGATCCAGGCCATAGTCTTCACAATTACTTTCTAGGCAATAGAGAGC
This sequence comes from Elephantulus edwardii, assembly GCF_000299155.1. Classification (NCBI taxonomy): domain Eukaryota; kingdom Metazoa; phylum Chordata; class Mammalia; order Macroscelidea; family Macroscelididae; genus Elephantulus; species Elephantulus edwardii. Next base: position 24,186,970 of record NW_006399770.1, read on the forward strand.
TAGACAATAAGGATGATAAAAGAAGAATTGATGTCTTTGAGCTGTGGTGCTGGAAAAAAAGTATTTAATATAACATGGACTGCTAAGAGAAGGAATAAGTTTGTTCTGGTGAAAATGAAACCGGGTTGCTCCTTGGAGGCAAGGGTTTTGAAGCTCTGTCTGATATACTTTGGCATGTTATAAGGAGGGACCTTACCTCCTTAGACAGAGAAATCATGCTTAGAAGGGTGGAAGGACAGTCAGTGCAAGAGAGGAAGGCCCTGGATTAGATGCATTGATTCAATGACTGGGGTAGTGATGTGTCAGAGACAATGAAGTTGGCTCAAGATAGAACAGGGTTCAGGGCTGCTGTACATAAGATAGTTATGTGTCACAAGTGACTCTACGGCACATAACAACACCACCACAATTGAATGCCTTTGCATAGATAATAAGACGTCTTTCTAGCATTCTCTGCTTTCAGCTGCCATCCAAATGAAATCAGCAAAGTAACATCTCTTGTTCCAAGGTTTCTTGTGAATCTAAACTGAATTCCTGGCAACTGTAAATGTACTGTTCCAGCTGCTTTTTAAATAATTTTAAGGCAAGATTTTACTTGCGTGTCATTTGCAGGACCATTTATTGAACTTAACTTTTCTAACTCTCAAAAACAATAAAAATAAACTTAGTATGCATTATATTTAAATTTATAATACTTATTTACCACAGTACAAAACAAATCTCCAGTATAATTGCTCTTATAGTTTGTTGATACTCTCATAATTACAGTAGCAATATATAGGTACTTGCACAAAACAAGCATTTCTTCAATAACAAAAACAAATAACATATCAGTATGTCTTTTTAAAAAAAAACACAAAACTTAATTTATGCTATTGAGGTCTTTTTGGGAGATTGGCTTACCCTAAGATTTACTCAGTCTTATTTTATTACATACTGTGAGTTCAGTTTGCATATATCAGTGCAAGAATGCAAAGCTTATCACTTAAAATGTGAAAGTTTTTAGAAACAAAATGTTAATATTAATAAAAATATAACAATGCACTGTGTTAGTGCTGAGTTCAAGAATAACATTGGAAAAATTGAGTTATAATAGAGAATAAATAATCACAAAGTTATATAAGACACGCTAAATTAGAGAGAGGGACGTCATTATTTATTTGTAACTTTATTTATTTATTTATTTGGGTCATTATTTATTATTTATTTATTGGATAGGGACATCATGCTTGGGAGAGTGGAGGGACAGCGCAGGAGGGGAAGGCCTTCTGTGAGGTGGATTGATTCAGTGACTGGGATAATCGGGATCGGAGTGTCAGAGACAGTGTGATTGGCACAGGACAGAGCAGAGTTTAGGGCTGTTGTACATAGGGTCGCTATGAGTCGCAAGTGACTCGACAGCACTTAACAACAACAAATTAGAGAGAGTCTCAAAATGCAAAGGACATACTAATTCTGGGATTCTTGAAAGATTATATTAGAGGACTTAGAATGTGAAACTATAGCAAGAAGAAGAAGAGTCTTCCAGAAAAAAAGCCTATGGATTTCCAGCATGTAAATAGTTCAAACTGGAAGGAGAACTAATAAATCTGTTGTGGAAGAGACTCTTAGAAGCAGAGATCATAAGTCTTCCTTGAGGAAAGAATACTTGGCAAAGTAGAGGATCAGTGAAAAAAAAAGATGAAAAGTCTTAGTAAGTCGTAACACAGTTGTACTTAAATTTAAGCAATGGGCTTAAATTTAACAATGCTTCTGAGGATGGTACTGAACTGGGCAGCGTTTCAGTCTGTGATACATAAGATTGCCATATGTGTGAATCCACTTGAGGGCACCTACCAAGAAAAATAGATCTCACTTTGTAGATTTACTTAGGCAATATTCTCTCCTTTCATTAGCTTTCAATCACCATTAGCATGATTTCATTTTCTCCCATAATATCTCAGTAGGAAAAAGAATTTAAAGTATTGCCATAAAAAGATTATGGCAAAGCAGAGTAAAAATTCACACTAAATTTGAAACTCATTACCTCACGTGAAAGTGGGGGAATTTCTATATTAATCCCCAACCCCCAATTGAACGACTTATGTTTGTAGATGTTTGGCAAAATTAAATTTGATACCATGCAAGATGAACCAATTTAGCATTATTTGTAGGTGTTCCCCTTAGTTCTGCAGTCTCCTATGTAGTCTCAGATTGGGGTTAATTACTGATGATTTCGCCCTTTGTATTCATAATTTTTCTCTGGCAGTTTCACAATGTTATTACTGGGTCTTTCTTTGTCTTGTTTAATTAAATGCGGAAAAGCTTCCAGTTGATTTTGCAATATTCTGAGGTAGCTAGATAATTTTCTATCTAAATAAAGTATGCAGCACTGACTCAAATCTCAAGACCGCTCTCTTGCAGGCAATGTATATAAGATGATGATTCTGTTGGTGTTCCTCATCTGTAATTAAAAACAAACAAATACTGGTTTAGAATAAACTTCACTACCCTTCAAACAGGGCCTTGATTCCAGGGTTTTGGTGTTTTCTCCTCTTTCTCTATAATTCATTCAATAGTGAACACTAATTACCATTGTCACATGGAGTCACACACACTGAAGAAATAAAAAGCTGTAGTCCTTGGGTGACAGTGACTGGCACAAAACAGCAGGCAGCTGCATGTCTGATGCAGCTGAAATAACCTCCCTGTCATCAAGGAAATTGGCCCCTTTGCAACATGACAGAAATCTCATCATGTGAATGTTAGAATTGGTGCTCTAAGAAGGGAGCTTAGCACACACAAATACATTTCTGTAAGGTCAACTTACAGAGAAGGCATTTCCCAAAAAACAAAATAAAATAAAGCAATACAAACAAAAACAGTAAAAGTAAGTAGCATTTTGTGGGTGTTTTTGTAATAAATAACAATGCATTTTTAGTAGACACTGCATTATTGTAGCAAATAAACAAAACTCCGAAATAAAATTATTTTAAATGTAAAAGCTGATTACCATGACTTCAGCAACTAAATACTGTGAAATATATAGGAATACTACAAATACTTATACATGGAAGACTATGGCTTTCTGACTCCTCTGGGGTGTGTACTTACTGCTTAGGGCTAATTAAAATAATCAAATGAAACCCTAATGTCCACTTCTATTCAGAAAAGGCACTGTGAGAACAAGGAGAACCTATACTTTCTTACAACTGTTCCTACTGATTAAGCACACTGCTGGTTCCTCTCCACAAACCTTTTTAAACCACAAAGCACTTTCTCTGAGAGCTACTTTATGATGGTGAGAGAGTTTCTGTAGCACAGTAAATGTTACTACTTACTGAGCACACTGTGTACTTGAAATGCAAAAGGAGATTGACTCTTACAAGCATGCTGTGGAGTTGAAGTCAACAGCTGTTAAATGCAAAGATGATCCTCTCCAAATCAATTTTATCTTCAATAGGGTCACATTAAGGTCTTTGGGAAATTGTGTAATTTCACGTTTGTGGAATTGTGTCCCTTCCACGTTTATTTCAAGGTTCAACCTAAATCATTCTGTATCACCTATTAAATATTTATTGAATATTTTATCCGCTCCTAGTACGTTATACACTAGGCAGGACTAGTAATAAGGGAATTCAAAACATGTTTCCTATTTTCAAGATTATAACTGAGTTAGAGAACATAGACTAAAAAATGTATATTTTATAAAAATTGAATAATTTGTGTAAAGCATTTTATCTTGAATTTAGAAAAAATATATTTGAAATATTTAATACTAATCACAGATAAGCTGTCGTATGACATCAAGGATATCAAATATGAAGAGAGTAAAATGTCATTAAATAGAAAATGAAGACGAAAGAACAAAATACATGGCAGAAGAGATTACGAAATTTTATCCTTGAAAAGAAAGTAGCTAAAGTGAAAGGAAGAATTAATGCAGTAAAAGAGCTGAATAAAATTTTACAAAACAAAACATCGTTCGTGTTCCTAAAGTAAAAAATACTGGAAAAAAAAAGTTAAGCCTCGAGTTACAATATTCACTGATTCTACAGTAAAAATATTGAATGATTCAGAAATATCAAAAGAATATAGAAAGTAAACACAGAGTCATATATAAAAAATATTGGTCAGTAGCCAATAGGCAGTACAATATGATTAAGAATTGATGGTACTGAAAAAATACATTAAAATATTGCCAAGATTATGGGTAAAGCCCTAAGATTCCAGGAATTGTTGGAATATTGGCTGAGATGTGACAGTGAACTGAGGCAGTGCGGAAGTGTCCATTGCTCTGTATTAAGAGATCCAGAAGACACTACCATGTCAATTGATATGAAGCACCTATTCTAAACAAAGATAATACAATGATAGGCAAAAATTATCAAAGAATACGATTAATATCATATTCAAGTAAAACTACACTTCAGATAATTAAAATGGTTGTAGCAGTACATAGCTAGGGAACTGTTGGAAATTCAATCTTGACTTAAAGAGGATATGGAACAAAATATTATATGACTAAAATCAAATGGATATTGTTTTATTTAATTATACAATGACTTGCAACCATATGAATCATAATTGTGGATAACATTATAATGGATAGGAATTCTTGAAATCGTATTGTGATTCTATGAAACCTGTACATAAGACCAAGAGATACTATAACATGTTCTAAAACCAGAAAAGGCCCTATACAAGCACAGTATCATTTCGCCATATTTAACCCATCATTATGTTGAGCAAATAAGCAGAGAATTTGGACTATATATTGTTGTTGTTGTTGCTGTTATGTGCCGTCGAGTCATTTGCGACTCATAGCGACCCTATGTACAACAGCCCTAAACCCTGCTCTATCCTGTGTCGATCGCACTGCCTCTGACACACCCATCCCGATTGCCCCAGTCACTGAATCAATCCACCTCACAGAGGGTCTTCCCCTCCTGCACTGTCTCTCCACCCTCCCAAGCATGATGTCCCTCTCCAAGGACCTGTCCCTCCTTACAACAAATCCAAAGTATGTCAGATGCAGCCTCCAAGGAGTAGCCTGGTTTAACCCTCTCCAGGATGAATCTGTTTGTTTTCTTAGCAGTCCATGATACATTCAATACTCTTCTCCAGAACCACAGCTCAAAGGCATCAGTTCTCCTTCTGTCCTCCTTGGTCATTGTCCAACTCTCTGATGCATAACAAGTAATTGCAAAGACCACGGCCTGTATCAGACGCAACATAGTCTCCAGAGAGACACTGTTGCTCTTGAGTACTTTAGAGAAGTCCCTAATAGCAGACTTTCCCATCGCAATACATTTTTTTATTTCTTGGCTGCTGGAGTCAAGAGTGTTGACTGTGGAGCCGAGCAAACTGAAGCTGTGAACAATCTCAATCTCTTCGCCATCCATCCTGATGTTACCAGTTGGTCCAGTGGTGAGAATCTTTGTCTTCTTGACATTGAGCCTCAGTCCATACTGAAGGCTGCAGTCCTTGACCCTCTGAAGTAAGTGCATGAGGTCCTCCTCAGTTTAAGCAAGCAGGGTTGTGTCATCTGCACATCGCAGATTGTTAATAGATCTTCCACCCATCCTGATGCCACACTTCTCCTCATAGAGCCCAGCCTCTTGGATAATCTGCTTTGCAGGTTGAAAAGGTATGGGGATAGGACACATCCCTGGCATACACCCTTCCCAATTTTGAACCATGCAGTGTTGCCCTGCTCTGTTCTGACGACTGCTTCTTGGTCCAAGTATAGGTTTCGTATTAGCACAATTAAATGTTCTGGGATTCCCATTCTTCTCAGAGTCAGCCACAGTTTGTTATGATCCACACAGTCAAATGCCTTTGCATAATCAATGGAACACAGATAGATATTCTTCTGGTATTCCCTGCTTTCAGCTAAGATCTATCTAAGATCAGCTACAATATCCCTAGTACCACGGCCCCTTCTAAACCCAGCCTGGACTTCCGGCAATTCTCTGCTGTTGTGCTGTTCCAGTCGTTTTTGGATAATCTTCAGTAGAATCTTGCTTGCATGTGAAATCAATGATATTGTTCTGTAGTTTACACACTCCTTTTTGGACTATATAGAAACATGAAATCAGGTTTTGAGTAAGATTCATTAATAAACTGCAATACGTTGATGACACATTCTTACTGAAAGTGAAGAGGACTTGAAACATTTACTACTAAAGATCAAAGGCTAAAATTTATAATATGGATTGCATCTTATCACTAAGAAAAAAAATTTCTCAAATCCAGACCAGTACATTCCAACGTGATAAGCGGAGAAAATACTCAAGTTGTCAAGAACCTTTATCTGCAGTCTACATTTAACACCAATAGAAGAATACTAAAAAAATTAAAGTATTAGATTGATTGTGTATTTCACCCCTAGGAAGTGTTCAAAAGCAATGTTACTACTTTGAATACTAAGGTGTCAGAAAATCAAGAAAGAATACTTTCTGAATTTAAATTATAACTTATTGATGTATTTAAATTATGGTGCTGAAATGCCACAAGAACGAACAAATCTATCTTGGCAGTTTTAGATAGTGAAGAGATTGAGATTGTTAATGGCTTCAGTTGGCTTGGCTCTACAATCGACACTCTTGGTACCAGCAGCCAGGAAATTAAAACACGGATTGTGTCATGAAGGTCTGCTGTCAGAGATCTCTCCAAAGTACGGAAGAGTAATGATGTCAGTCTGGAGATGAAGGTGTGCCCAATACAGGCCATGGTCTTTTTAAGTACTTGCTGTGCATCAGTGGGCTGGACAATGACGAGGGATGATAGAAGGAGAATTGATGGTTTTGAGCTGTAGTGCTGGAGAAGATTACTGAATATATCCTGGACTGCTAGGAGAACAAACAAGTTTGTTCTGCAGAGGGTGAAGCCAGGCTGCTCCTTGGAGGCAAGGAGCTGCGTCTGACATACTTTGGACATATTGCAAGGAAGGATCAGTCCTTGGAGAGGGGTGTCATGCTTAGAAGGTTGGAGGGATAGCATAGGAGAGGAAGACCCTCGATGAGCTGGATTGATTCAATGACTGGGGTAATGGGAATAGGTGTGTTGGACAATAAGTTTGGCAGGAGATAGAGCAGAGTTTAGGGCTGTTGTACACAGGGTCATTTGGAGTCACAGGTAACTTGATGGTACAAGAAGAACAAAAAATTATTCTACCTCATGTCACTAACTTTGGTCATATTGCCAGGAATGTCCAATCCCTGATGCATATAATCCTTGCACTGTCAGAGTGGTTGGAACAATTGGCTCAAGCACAGTACCAATTGTGCAGGTCATGAAAGCAGCTCCATCTGCAAGAAGCAAAAGAATACACAAACCTAAAAGAAGTCACCAGAAATTAGGAGAGAGAACCACAGGAGAAACGGGCACTGCCAAAATATTTATCTGGACTTTAATCTCCAGAATTGTGGATAAATTAATAATTATTGATTTTAAAAAGCCATTTGCTTTTCATATTTTTGTTGTTGCTATTGTCCTAACATTAGAAAACTAAGACACAGGAGATTTGCTGGATTAGATATTTGATTAAAAGTGCAGATGACTTATAAAAATCATAAAGTTTAAGAACTAATGGACTAATATACAAAGCTCAGATGACAGAAATGTTTACATTTTTTATTATTTCATTCTTAGTGGCTAGTCTCCATGTGGGGCTCTGGTGGAATAGTCAGTAAAGAGTTTGCGCACATCTCAAAGGTGGACAGTTCAAATCTACCAGGTGCTCTTAACAATGGCAACATCAACAAAATTGAAAGTCTTGATTAAGAAAATAGCATCAATTTCTGATATGCAAAAAATGGGAAAAATATTTACTATTTAAAATATAATTACCAGACAAACATTATTAGCATTATGTGTAATTTTCTTCCCAATACATACAGCTTTTGAAAACCTGATGGAGGGTCATTAATTAGTCAATTCCAATTTGATAATGATAAATTTAACCCCATTGCACATGCAAAAGACAAAAAAATATGCATTAAATAAACAATATATTCTATTTTTCCACACTTAAAACAAAAGCCCCCCCAAAATGAAAATCTTAGTAATATAAAAACCTATTTTTAAAAGATTCTATGAACCTCATTCTTGGCATGAAAAAAACTATGATTATTCAGAGGCACCCTCAATTAGTCTTTAGAATATTAACTAAATTTCAATGGAGTGACATTTCAGATGTCATTTAAAAGGAAAGGTATTTTTCATTCAATAATCTCTGTTAAAGAGCTGCAATTATAATATTCTGAATAAAAAGTCATCTTTAGTAAGCTTCTATAAAAATGGAAAAATTATGAATTTATTACTTCAGAACATAAATTTTAACAGGTTTTAGAAATATTTTGCTTTTATCTAATTATTCTTCATTGATAAGTTTCTGTGAAAAGCTTTTTATATTAAACTCTCAAAGGAATATTAATAAAAAGAGATGACATTCTTTACTATGCCTACATATTGATTAAATGAAAAGTTAGAAATTTATGTTAAGAATGTAATCAAGGAGGCTTGAGAACAAAACATATTTTTCCAATTTTTATTATCAGATTTCTATAACTAGACATAACTTGGTAATTTTTAAAATGTTGGGGGGGGGAAATCGAATAAAAAAATCAGTAAAAAGTACAGAAAACATTATATTATCTCCCTAGCCTTTGATTCCTATTTTGAATTAAGAAGAGCTTGGCATAATTTAGTATTTCTCAAAGAAGTACATTTGAATTACTTAGAAGGTTTACTACAAACATGAGGGGCAAGGTGCCAGCCCGTTCTGTGGAGTTCAAATTTCTTAGAATGAAATTTTGCTCTGTTAGGTGAAAGAAGTGTGACTAGTGTTGGCCCTTTCCATGTCTTTAATTTTTAACAGTTTTCACTTAGACATACCACATTTTGTTGCTAATTGGTATTGATGTTTTGAAATCTGTTTTTCCATAATATTACAAACATAGAAAATCATGACCAGGAAAGCCCATTTAAATGCTTTTGAAAATATCAGTTACAAATGGAATTCCAAATTCTAGCAACACTTCACGTTTTGTTGACTGTCTTCAAGAGAGATCCAAAGGATGTAAAGTTTCAATTCTTCTATAAACTAAAACTCTATAGAATGGAGATAAAGAGTTGATGAAAGTAGAGATTGGTGATCCTTTCTAAGAACTCACTTCTCTCTAATTCACTCAATTTTATGGATTTATTTTCTATTATCACTTTCTCTGGTGCATAACTTAGTGGTTATGAATAATTCTTTTTTCAGACAATGAAATGTTGTTATTAAGTACTGTCAAGTTGGGACTGACCCATAGCTGATCTTATAGAGATTTTTAAGGGGTAATTGCACAAGAGAAAATTGCCCAATTTTCTACAAAGCATCTGATGGATTTAAGTGGCTTACTTCAGGTTTGCAGTGCAATTTCTTATTACTACGTCACCAGAACTCCACAACGGTACAATGGTTCATAAATTAATAGAATTTAAGTTACTATTTACATTGTAGTAATATATGCTCATTATCTATTCAAATCATTGAGGAGTAATGATGTCAGTTTGAGGATTAAAATGTATCTGATTTAAGCCATGGCTGGTCCAATCACTTGCTGCGCATCTGAGAGCTGGACAATGAGTAAGGATGACCAAAGAAGAATTGATGCCTTTGAGCTATGGTACTGGAGAAGAGTAGTAAACATCCTATGTTGTTGATAGGTGCCATCGAATTGAGTACAACTCACAGTGACCTTATAAGCAGAGGAGCTGAACCCTGCCCTATCCTGTACTCACACTTCCTGACATTTCGGCAGTCACCATGTCATTCCACCTAGTTGAAGATATTCCTCTCCTTTTCTGACCCTCCACACTTCCAAGCATCACATCCCTCTTCAAGAAATAGCTCCTAGCAACAAGCCCAAAGTATGTGAGGCAAAGTCTTATCATTCGTGTCTCCAAAGAACACTCTGGTTACATTGTCTTCAAGACATACTTATTTATTCTTTTGGCAGTCCATGAGATGTTTAGTGTTCTTCTACGACACCCTGACTCAAAGTCATCAATTCTTCTTCGGTCATACCTATTCATTGTCCAGCTCTCAGATGCATAGCAAATGACCAGAAAGACCATGGCCTGAATCAGATGCACCTTAGTCATCAAACCGATATCATTATCCCTCAGTAATTTAGAAAGGTTCCTAACTGCCCATTTTCCCAATGCAATGCATCTATTGTTTTCCTGACTAATGGTACCAAGCATGTTAATTGTGGATCCAAGTAAAATGAAGTTGTTGACAGTTTCAATTCCTTCTCCTTCCACTGTGATGTTGCCTGGTGGTTCAGTTATAAGAATCTCTGTTTTCTTGACATTGAGATGCAGTCCAAGTTGAAGGCTGCATTACTTGATCCTCTGCAAGAAGTTCCTCAAGTCCTTCTCACTTGAAGCAAGGAAGGTTGTGTCATTTGCATAACGTGGGTTATGGATGAGTCTCCTTCCAATCCTGATGCCATATTCCTCTTTATAGGGTCAAGCTTCTTGAATAATTTGCTCGGCATACAGAGTAAATAAGTGTGGAGAGAGAATAATATTACTTTGACACATTCCCTTCCTAATTCTAAACCATGCAGCATGTCCCTGCTCTGTTTGCACAGCAGTCTGCTGGTCCAGGTATAGGTTTCACATGAGCACAGTCAAGTGCTCTAGAATTTCCATTCTTCTCACTGTCAGCCACAACTTGTCACGATCTACACCATCAAATGCCTTTATATAGTCAATAAAGCACAAATAGACATTCTTCTGATTTTCTCTACTTTCAGCCAGAATCCATCTGACATCAGTAATGATGTCCCTGGTGCCACAGCCTCTTCTAAATTCCACATGAAATTCTGGTAGTTCCCCAGGGGCTTCCAAAAGAACTAACAAATAAGACTTGGAGAAAGGGTGCGAGCATACTACAAGATGATAAAGCTTTGCCTCACACATTTCTGGCATGTTGTCAGAAGAGGCTATTACTTGGCAAGGGACATGATACTTGGAAATGCCAAGGGTCAGCAAAGGACAAGAAGATCCTTGACCAGGTTGATTGACACAGTGACTACCACAATTAGATCTAATGTGTCAGGAAGGGTGAGGATGGAATAGGATACAACAGAGATCTGTCAGGATATTCTTCAAAGGGTCACTATGGGTCATACTTGACTTGACAACACCTAACAAGAAGAAAAATATGTGCTCTGGGGTAAAGACGTGTGCTGTTCAACTAAAAGTGAAGGAATTCACTAGTTGGTTCCATGGAGAAAATGTGAGCAATCTCCTCCCATGTGATTTAGAACCTTAGGAAACCTGCTGAAGGGTCAACAATGCCTTTGTTCTGACTAAATAGCAACAAGAAAATTATACTTTATTCAGTTATATGCGACTGTTGACCTCGTGATGAGAAGATATGCTGCAATCTCAAAGACACAAAGTTCAAATCCACCAGCTGGTCCATGAGTGAAGGATGGACAGTCTCTTCCATGTGATTTACTATCTATCTCTCAAAACCCACTGATGGTCAGTTATGGGTGGTTTGACATGAAAGCACACAACAACGATATAAAAATATAGCAAATCAGAGATCTCTGGTGGCCTACTGGCAAGAAGCTACACTGCAATCCAAGAGGTACAAAGTTGTTTGAATCCACCAAATCTCTCCTGGAGAAGGAGAGACAATCTCCTCCTGTACGAGTCAGATCCTATTTGATGGTACACATACACAAAATAATAAATTTTTTTAAAATGTAGCAAATCCTGTTCTATGCACTAGAATATAGCCGTGAACACAGTAGTTGTGGGACACAAAAAGTTGTAAAAACATACAAACAAGATAATTTCAGGTAGTGATAAGTATGATGGACAAGCAAAAACTGTCCAATGAGACCTGCAGTGGAATAACAGGTGGGCAGCCAGAAAAGGGTTTTAGGGAAAGGTGACATCTGGGTTAAAATTTTAGTGAAAGAGAATCATCTTTCAGACTTCAGAAAATTTATCTCAGGCATGAAAGATGATTCATGAAGGATAGGTAAGATAGAATGTGTGTGGTTTTAAAACAAAACCAAAAACAAACAAACAAACAAAAAAACCAGAATGAAAGCTTATGTAGACAAAATAGAAGAGCAAGTGTTCAAGTGAAAACACATCAGATAAAAAGACATGCAGGGCTCCGTGTCCAAAGATCCACTTCCACTCCTGGTTTTTCTCATCTAAAACTAGGAAGCCTCCTCAAAACCTACACATTCTATGACTTTCTCAGTCATTGGGAGATTTCTAAGCCAATCCTGAGGAAGATCAACTACCAACTACAGGACAATATCAACCATTGTCCCTACCCAGGACTGAAGTAGATAGAAAACTGACTAATTTTTTTGTAAGGTTTATTCAGATGGAAAATCAACCAATCTTTAATATATTTCAGGCTGATTAATCATTTTAGGAGAGTTATACATCTAGGATAGGAAAGCTAAAAATAGTAATTTTTAAAAAAATAGACACGAGAAATAACAGAAAGCCAAATTTCTCACATACTCGAAAATTAATTACTGGTCACATTAGCAAAAGAGCGTAATAAAGCCTAAAATCATAATATATGAAGAAGATGAATGGTAAATTGAAGATCTTGTGCAGTCTAATTCCAAAATGTAATGGCCATGCAAACTCATGATCAATGAGTCTATTCAAGCTCATAGTGATGCTAGAGGACAGAGTAGAAATGTCCAAAAGTGTTAATAAAAAACTGAAACTAATTGTCTTCTAACTCATTACCAAGTCAGTTCTGACTCATAGCCAACCTCTTTTGGGTTTCCAAAGCAGTAATCACATTAGAGAAGACTGTCCCTCGTTCTACTGAGGAGTAACTGTGGATTTGAATTGACTTGATACAGACTAGGCCACTAGAGAGCCTTGACAGACAAAGAGCAAATTGAGAGTTTGTATTTAGTTCTGGCAGAGGATCAGAATAGGTGGAAGACAATCAAGATGAATAGACTCAGGGACTGAAAAAACAGGGTAAGTACAGCAGAGGTTGTGAAAATGGTACAGGATAGGGTGAAGTTTTATCTGTGGACCTAGGGTTGCTTTGAATCAGAATCCACCCAATGGTACCACACAGACACATACATATACCCCTCCCTGCATATTTCCATAAAATAACTCAAAATTAATAGAGTGAAAGACTATAAGTACTACAAGAATAATTTTATATAGGAAAGAAGATTTTCATCTTCTTCTATGTGATTTATGCTAATATACTAACTCCTGATAGTGTAACTAAAACTTATCATTAAAAACAAACACTAAGTGAAAGTTTGTGATTTAATGTCATTTTATTCTTTAACATACCAAGAGCAACATGTGAGACAAATCAAGTTCATGTATAGTTACTAAGAAGATAAAGGATACATTTGAAAGGAAAACAAACAGCAATACAGATACTGAAATTTTCCATTCTGCCCTACCCTCCCACGTAGTTCAGGTGGCTTTGATTTTACTCCAGTTAAGAAGTTCCCACCAACCATCCATATTTGTCATGGACACCATAATTAAATATATATAAATATATGCACACATACATTCCCCTTTTGATTTACTTATGAGCAAACTCACAAATGTCTTACACAATAAAGTCCTTAAAAATAGATTTTAAGATGCTGAGATAAAATGAAAGTTTGGAATAATATGCATTAAAGTAAAGAATATTTAATTTTGAAAGAAGAATTAATCTCTATGTGTTTACATATAAT
>NW_006399770.1:24200936-24203344 GCF_000299155.1 Elephantulus edwardii
TATGTATATATATATATATATATATACACATATATATATTATAATATTGAGTCAAAACACAAAACCTTTCTAATATCGTTTCTGAGTGGTGACAGACAAGAAGGTCACTGGATGTTTGCCTGTACTGAATATTGTTACTAGAATTATGCTCACTGCTTCTGCTTACTCCTTCACATATTAACTTATAAATTGTATTGCATATTATATTTGTGTATGAAAATACATAAATATACATGCCAATTTAAAAAAAAACAACACAAAACAATGACAGGATTTGAAGATGTGAAGTATGACTCTTTTTCTCCTTCAGAAAGTCATTTCCTTTCTATGTTGGCACAGACCTCCTCTTCACTGAGTCTGTTTCACCTCCACAAACTCTGTGTTTCTGACTTAACTACTGAACACATCTTGTCAGAAACTTCTAAGTATTTTACTTATGTGGCGTAATCAAATATTCAAAAGACCTTATTAAGAAAAAGTGCTAAGTAACTACCCAAGATTTCAGAACTACCAAGTAGCAGGATTGGTTTTCAATTCTAGATAAATTAACCACAGAACCTGGGCGTTTCATTCTACATTATTGATAATGGGTAATTAGTAGAAATTTGCTCCAAAGAAGCATAAGTGAATATGGTCAAAATATCAAATACTTAGCAATACGATTAAGATATGTCTTTTTGTTTATCAGCTTAGGAAAGAATAACAAAGTTAACAAATTCAGTTTGAGTGGGATTGTGGTAATTTAGGCAGTCATCTGCTTATGATTAGAATATATAATAGAACAATCTTTCTTAAGAAATAAGCTTTAAATCATTAAAACCAAAGATACAATGCTATTGAGTGAAAACTACATCATAGGTGATCTTCTAAGTTTTTGATGCTGTAAATCATGTGAGAGATGATTACCTAAGTGTCTACTGAGGACCTTTAGTGGATTCGAACTGACAGAGTGGTACGACTTTTGGATCAGTAGTTCTTTACAGACCATGTCATCATAGTCCAACCATTGAGAACTTTATTAAGCAAATATGGTACCAAGAAGTACAAAATAAGCCTGTCAAATAAATAAAAATCGACTGTTTTAAGATGGGTTCCAATTCATGGCAATTCTCCAAATCTTAATGGGAGTAAATATCTTTCTCCAAAGAAACGAGTGGTGACCTCAAAACAGTAGGTTTTCAGTATCCCAAGGTAATGATTACTTCCACAGATGTAACTGATCTGATTTCTGTGCATACCATCAGGTGAAATCCATGTGTATCCTGAGTTTATGTTTCTTATAAAAGGTATTTACAATTAAGAAATCATTGTGCAGAATCCTTTCTTTCTATTCCCAGCCTCATATCTGGTCACCAAGTCCACGACTTATGTCTTACAACTATTGATCCTCCTACCTGTATTCCAAGTTTCACATTCCAGTCACTCATTATTATCAATACATCTTGGTTACATGTTTGATCAATTTCTGTCTGCAACAATTGGTAGAAATAATCTATTTCCTCCTCTTTGTCTCTGGTTTTTGGTGCATAAATTGGCATGACAGTGGTATTATTAACAGGTCTTCCTTGTATGAGCATGGATATTATTCTGTTACTCCCAATATTGTATTTCAAGATGAAGAATCATTACCTTTGACTGTTTATGCTGTAGAAGAATCTTGAACATACCATGGACCTCCAAGAAAACAATTAAGTCTGTCTTGGAGAGAGTGAAACAATGTTTCTCCTTGGAGGCTAGGAATTTGAAGATCTGGCATCATTTGGGCATGTGACCAGGAGGGTCCTGTTCCTGTAGAAAGACAACATTCTGGAATTGTGGAGAAATGGTGCAGCAGAGAAAGTCCTGGGTGAGATGAATTGACACAGCAATTAGGGAAATAGGAGTATATTTGTCAGAATCAGTGAGACTGGCTCACAACAGGGGAGGATTTAGAGCTGCTGTACAAAGGGTTGCAATGGTTCACAGGCAACTTGTTGGCACATAACAACAGCAAAATATCCCAATACATAATCCACTGGACTAACAAGTGTTCTTGGCAGTTCACAAGTGGCTCATTGATGATTGGGGACATTTCAGATGTCATCTTTTACTCAATATTTATTAAGGGTCACTATGATGCAAAGAGCAGACTGTTGTTGTTGTTGTTGTTTTTATGTACCATCGAGTCGCTTGCAACTCACAGTGATCCTATGTACAAGAGCTCTATATGCTCTTCTATCCTGTGCCAGCCTAGCCATCTCAAACACACTTATTCCCACCTCTCCAGTCACAGAATCAATCCATCTCATCAAAGGCCTTCTTCTTTGCCGCCCACTCCACTCTGCCAAACATAATGTCCCTCTCCAAGGACCAGTCCCTCCTTGCAACATGCCCAAAGTATGTCAGACGAAGCTTCAGAATCCTTGACT
>NW_006399770.1:24203889-24216668 GCF_000299155.1 Elephantulus edwardii
TGATGCCACATTCCTCTTCATATAGCCCAGCATCTCGGATGATCTTTTCTGCATACAGATTGAAAAGGTATGGAGACAGAATACATCCCTGACAAACCCCCTTCTTGATTTTGAACCATGTAGTGTCTCCTTGCTCTGCTCTGACAACTGTCTCTTGGTCCAAGTATAATTTTCACAGACTAGACATTAAACTTTAACAACCAGCAAGATTACTATGCTTATTATTTTAATTAAGTTTATGTATTCTAAAAAAAGGTATTGAGAGACTATTAAAAATCCCTAATAGCACAGTGATAAGGGTGTTTACTGTTAAGCAAAAAGATAAATTATTGTAATCTATGGTTGCATAATAGGAAAATGATGTAGCAGTTTGCTTCTGTAAAGATTACCATTTTATAAATATAATTGGGCATTTCAAATCAGTTAGAAAAAAATAAGGAGCACTAGAACACTAATTTCTTAAGAAGAATAAAACATAAAATATTAATAAGTTTATAATTTAACTACAACAGTGAAAATTGCAACCAAAAAGAATATGGTGTTATAAAATTACCAAACTTATCACTGTAATTTACTTTCCACATCCTCAACTTCATTAACCTTCATTGTAATTTTGAAAATCAATTCAATGAGCTTCCTTATTCATTCTCAAATATCCATATGCCTTTGAGGTGACTGAAAATACCATGGCTTGAATCAGGTATATCTTAGTCCTCAAGAAGACCTACTTGCTATTTCCATGTTCTTCTGATGGTGAATAGAGCTGCTATGAACATCAGTGTACAAATTTCCATTGGTGATTCAGTCTGATTTTCTTGGGATATATTCCAAGCAGTCATATGGAATTTTTATATTCAACTTTTTAAGGAGAAGTCAGTCTGCCTTCCAGAGTGGTTACACCATTTTCTACAATCCCACCAACTGTGTATAAAAGTTCCTATCTTTTCACATAATCTCCAACATTTATTAATTGCTAGCCTGTTAAACTCTGCCACAGCTACTGAGGTGAGATGGTATCTCATTGTGGATCTGATTTGCATCCTTTATTGCCAGTGATTTTGAGTATCTCTTCATGTGTCTCTTGGCCATCTGAATACAGTCCAAATGTACAACCGCAGTTGAATGGATTAATAAATTATGGTACATTCATACAATGGAATACTATGCAGCATGAGGAACAATGGGTTTGAAAACTACTACCTAACTTGGAAGGGACTAATGAGCATTATGCTAAGTGAATTAACTCAGTCCCTTAAGGAAAAACAATGTATAAGACCATTATTGTAAAAACAGATAACTAGTAAAATGTGTATGATAACCTAAGGGGGTGGGAAGGTGGGAGAAGTTGGGTAAGGATGGATGGGCGCAGGTAATCATAGGGTCGTACAATCTGGTGAGTGGAGGGAGCTTGTGGGTAAAGGAAATGGGAAAGATCTGGTGTGAAAAACAATGTATACAAACTTTGTAATTAAACCAGTATAAAATAAAAATGTTGTTAAAAAAAAAACCAAAAAATCCAACAATCTACTTGCTATTTAGAACTTCAAAGAAGCCCTATAGCACATTTGCCTACTTTATGTTCTTTAGATTTCTTGACTTTTACTCCTTTAAGTGTGAATATAGGATGTTGCTTTTTGACCTTTTGGTAAAAAATGTTATCTTATTTAAAAGAAAATTATTATTCAGACGTACTCTGTCAGTGATCAAAAATTTATTAAGTACCCGTAAAGGTAAAAAAGTCTGGCTTATAATACTATGAGTTGCTAAAATGTGTACCTACTATAATTCAGTGTCTCTTAACAGATTTTTAATATTTCCTTTGATTTTTAAGAGTCTTGATCTTAATAGTAAATTACATTGTCTCTATGCATTCCTAGCACAAACTACAATATAATTTGATTTCTGGAGAAATAAAAGAAACATAATATTGTTTTGTATAAAAGTGTATATAGTGTTATTGTTAGGCAGTATCAAATAGACCTGCTATCCATGGTGACTATAATGGAACAAAACCTTGCCTAACCATGCATCACCCTCATAATCACTGTCATGCTTAAGCACAAGGTTACATTTACTGTGCCTATCTTCCTCACTCAAGGTCTTTCTTTTTTCTCTTCTCCGGTGACTCTCTACTTTTCCAAAATTAATTTCTTCTCCAAAGACTAGCTCCTCTTGACTGTATGCGATCCAAAGTTTCCAATAGTGTGTGTGTGTGTGTGTATATATATATATATATATATATATATATAGTTTTCATAGAAGTTAACTATATTTGGGCAGATAATCTTATTTTTTTTTTCCTAAAATGCATCAGTAATATATTAAGATTATAGTGAGAAAACCAACTACAAATACAGCAAAGATCTCTGTGTGCATGTTTATGTTGCTTATTATGGTTATTGTTTTTCATTATGAATATCCTTGACTTCCTTTTCTAAAACCCATCTGAGAAGGTCAAACAATTCTCAGTAAAATTTAGCCAGCAAAAGCATACCCAGCGTTAGGTAGTCGAGCATTTCCAGACAAAAGTCAGAGGATAAAGATAATGTTGTTCTCTTTCTCTGTAGTTGTGGCCACTTCCATGTGCCAGAACAGGGTAGAATTGATTGGACTCAGGATGAAAATAATATGCATATGCAATGTTTGGAGGCTCATGTGTGAAGCAATTGGATTCTTGTGGGTAGGTTCTCTTGTTTTAGTTGAAAGTTTAGTGTAAATTGTTGGGTGGTTTTTCACTTCTTTCATAATAGTTTGTGAGCTAATTGGATTTACCAGATTTAGCTAACAAGTAACTATGGGAAGGATGCCTCTTGTTTACAGTCAATCAGGACCCAATGGGCAGGCTTTTGTATTTAAAAGTTGTTTGGATCTTCAGAACTGTGGTTCTAGGGCCTGGTGTTAATTGTGTTTGGGAGGAAAATTCTCCTAAGTGGTACAACACTGGTCTGTCTGTTTGCTGTACTGGGGTAACTTGGAGTTGCTGTGATGCTGATAACTGTGCCACTGGTGTATAAAATATTAAAATTGTTAAACATGGTGGACAGTGTTTGGTTCCGCTTACAGATTAAGACAGGCTTGAAAGCAGGATTGGCATCTGCTACCAAAGCAACATGCCTCTAAAAACTCTATGAGCATTAAAGAATGATGATAGTGACAGAACAGGGTTCAAGTCTTGTTCATAGAGTTGCTATGAGTCATGCTCAACTTGACAAAACTTAGTAACAACAATGACAACATGCATTGTTTCAAGAATTCTCATATTCTCTGCATTTATACATTTAGACATTACTCTCCAAGGTGCTTCCCAGTTACACACCAAAATCAAGCTTGCTCACCTACATATATTATACTATAGTGACATTTTAGTATAGAATGAGGCTAACTGTCATATTGTTAAGTGCCACTGAGCTGTCTCGAACTCATAGTAATCTTATGTATAGCAGGAAAATTCTTCCCCATCCTTCAGTATAGTGTTGTCTTAAAAAAAAAAAACAACTGGGAACATAAATTACCATGCCTACCTATTTTACAACCAGGAATATACCCTAGAGAACCAGGCTGCTCCTTGCAGAGTTCCATATGACATACGTTGGGCATTTTGCAAGGAGGGACAAGTCTTGGAGAAGGACATTATGTTTGGGAGGGTAGAGGGACAGTGCAGGAAGGGAAGACCCTTCATGAGATGGATTGACTCATAGAGTAATGGGAGTAGGTGTGTCAGAGACAATGTTTTAGGATAGAGAGGGGTTCAGAGCTGTTGTACTTAGTGTGGCTATGAGTCACAAGCAACTTGATGGCCCATAGCAACAAAAAGAACAACTTAACCTTATTCAGATAATATCTCCATTACAAATATACTAATGACAGAAAATCTTTTCTTGAAGCTGGTACACTGGATTTGGACTTATATCTTTCTAAACACGAGACAGCGATCAGTGTGAGAGATAAGCAGCATTGCAAGGTGAAAGACATCACAGACAAAATTTGTGGCCTAAGCCACCATATCAAAGGGTGGCTGGGGAGAAGAAAGTAGTGGAAGGGGTAGGTAGAAGGGCAAGGGATACTGATGTAGCAGGGAAAGTGAAGGGCCAAGATACATGTACTAGGGTTGAGGGCAAAGTATTGGTTATTTCTGTAAGGGGGACTCTCTTTCATCTGCTCCTTTCAGCAAAATGCTTATCTGACAGATATTGTTCAAAACTAAACATCCACATAGTGGTTAACCTTGAGGAGAATGGGAATCCCAGAACCCTTGATTGTACTTATGTGAAATTTATACTTGGTACAGGAAGCAGTCTTAGAATAGAGCAAGGAAACACTGCATGGTTCAAAATCAGGAAAAGAGCGTGAGGGACACATCCTGTCTCCATATATTTTCAAACTATATGCAGCATAGATAATTTTGGAAGCTGGGATTTATGAGGAGGAATTTAGCATCAGGATTGGAGAAAAATTTTCATCAATTTATGTTATGCAGATGACACACACAACCTTGCTTGCTGAAACTGAGAAGGACCTGAAGTTCTTGCTATAGAACATCAAGGACTGTAGCCTTCAATATGGATTGAAGTTCAACATCACAAAGACAAAACTTCTCACCACTGGGCCAACTGGCAACACTGTGATAGATGGAGAAGAGATAGAGATTGTTAACAGTTATAGATTGCTCGTCTCTACAATCAACACTTTTGGCACCAGCAGTCAGGAAACCAAAAGGTGAATTGCAATGGGAAAATCTGGTCTCAGGCTCCTCTCCAGAACACTGAGACAGGCCATGGTCTTTGCAATTACTTGGTATACATTAGAGAGTTGAATATTGACTAAGGATTACAGAAGAAAAAGTGATGCCTTTGAGTTGTGATGCTGGAAAAGAGTCTTAAACATACCATGGACTGCCAAGAAAACAATAGGTATATCTTGGAGAAAGTATGATGTCATATGACAAGTTTATGACATTCTAGATCTAGAAACAGTTATGTCTAATCTGCAGTTCTTTTCCCTTTCCTAAATATTTACATTTCAGGGAGCCCTTGTTGAAACAATGGTTATGTAACTGGCTGTTAACAGAAAGGTGAGCAGTTTTAATTCATCAGATACTTCATAGAGGAAAGATGGCAGTTTGCTTCCATAAGGATTAGTGGAAATGCTGTAAGTTTGTTGTACATAGGGTTACCATGAATTGAGGGCAGCCTGAACGTACGTAATAACAAGAACAAAGACTTTTAGAAAATATAGCCATAGTTGTTTTTTATTTCTTTTGAGTCGAGCACAAGTCATAATGACCCTGTGAACAAAAGGCCTGAAACCCCTCTACAGCTAATGACATATGTAAAAATTCATAGAATTTCCAGAAGCATGTTGCTTAGGAAGTGGGTGACAGTAATTGTTCTTAAAAAATGTGAATTATTATTATTTTATTTACACATGAACTGTTTGCAGAAGTGTAAAGAATCTTAAAAATTAACCTTGTGTAGTGAAAGACTTCACACAAAAAAAACCCAGATAATGTAGAGTGGGTGGACGTTGACAACAACATATTAGGCAAAGAAACTAATAATTAAAATTGATATAAAACTTTGAAATTACAACAAATACTTCTGTTTTAAAGGGGCAGAAATCATTAACAGACATTTAAACAAACAAACAAACAAAAATTTTGTCAAAAAAATAGCCCTGAAGAAATGTTCCTGATCATTAGTCATATATTGTGCTCAACTAATTGTTTTCAAATTAGAACTGCCTTATAACTGAGCTTCCAGTGGGTTTTTGTGGCCGCAAGTCATATGAGAGCAGATTGCCTGTCTTTCTCTCATGTACCTGCTGGTGGATTTTAATTGTGAGAGAGAAGCTAGCTATGGGTTAGCAATAAAAAGAAAAAGAAAAAAAAAATCAAAACAACAATGAGATATCAATGCATTTCAGTATTAATAATAAAGTCCAAAAAACCAGAAACAATAAATACAAAGATACAGAAAGCCTGGAACCTCATACCCCCAATGGGATTGTAAAATCGCACAACAGTTGGAAAAATAATATCAAGTGGTCCAGCTATAATGAATACACCCTATGAAAATAATGGGAGATATTTGCACATCTACATTAATCACAGCACTAGTCACAACATAAATAGAAATCTAAATCATCATCAACTGATGAGAGTGAACGAGTAAATATGGTACATACACCAAAGCTAAACAATAATGGTGATTATATGAAGCACCACATAAAACAGAGGAATCTGGAGGGTATTATTGTGAATGAATTTACTCAATTACAAAAGGACAAATATTATATGTCATTGTTGTTATGTGTCATCAGGTCTTTCGCAAATTGTAATGACCATATAGGACCACTATAATACAAAGTAAAGAAGAGGTTTTAACAGTGAAAGAAAATGTCTTTAATAGTGCCCAGGTAAGGAAGTTGCTGTTGTTATGTATTGTCAAGTTGGAACCAATCCAATGGGTTTTTAGTGGCCATCAATCACATAAGAGGAGATTGTCCATCTTTCTCCTACTGAGCTGCTGGTGGATTTAAACCATGTGCTTTCAGGTGGACAGTGTAGCTCCTTACTCCTAGGGCAACAGAGTTCCCTAAATATGGAAGAGCAAAGATAAAAGAATAGCTGAGAATAAAGACACATCTTGATTAAAGGTGATTGGTAGAACAAAAATTAAAATATAAAATGTGAACAAAACTGTATAAACAAATAAAGAGGAAAAGAAGTTAATTAAAAACAGTAAAAATTCTAGATTTTAAGATAAATGATTCTTTTTTAGGAAAAAAAACTAAAAATCTTTCAAGAATCTCCGTTTTCTGGAAGTTAACATTTAGCCAGAGAGTTTTAAATCATTTACTTTTAATTATTTGTAATGTAATTCTATAATCTTAGAGAGGAAAACAACTTCAAACAGAGCAAAGGCTTCTGAATAGAATTTAAAGTATGGATGAAAGAAAGGCACACAAGAAGCATCTATCCTGCAAGTGTGAAGTTGGAACACTCTTGCCTTGAACATAGTTTTGAGTATGCTGACAAATAAAAGGAAGGAGATAATATGTAGAGGGCTTTAAATGACTACCAGAAATTTTGAGGTTTCTGGAAAATAAAATGTTAAACACTGTAATTTGGACTCATGCTCATCATATGTAGATCAAAACAAAACACCAACCAATTTTGCAAAATACAATCATTGCTAAACTTACTTATATGCCACATAAATTTAGAGACCATCTTAAGAAGGGACTGGAAACATTGAACACTAAATAACTGAATACCAGATAAGTTGCAGAATGCTTTCTAGTACATCATATAAGAATAAAGTAAAAGGTCATTTACAAGACAGGAAAGAAATATAAGATTGAAATGTATGTTAGGGGAAAGCTGCTGGTAGTTACCTTTGAAAGTAGAGTGGTTGTGATTAATGAGATTTACAGTTGTTCCACTTCATCCCCAGTTCTTGGTATTGATCCTTATTTTATTTTGGTCATTCTAATAGGTGTGTCATTAAAAAGACAGGGAATAAATAAAAGATCAACATGAAACATTATAATAAATATTTCAGACCTAGAGTAGCACATCAAAAGAGCATGTTCTGTTCAAAGAAAGAGTTATTTAAAACAGAACAAGGGCTGACCTTTTGTGCCTTGAATCAGGAAGGGTATGCATCAAAGTTGTATTTTTTTTTCAGCATAGTTATTTAATCTGTATTATGGGCAAATAATCTGTAAATATAGATTATATAAAGAACATCAGAAAAGGAGGAAGACATATTGGCAATCTGTGATATAAAAAAAAATGTATCTAAATGATGGCTTTAAAATGTTTTCCACTGTTGTATATAAAATAGGTTGTACATTGTGAAGGAATTTATGAAGGTAATAACTAAATTTAAGCTAAAAGATGAAGCCAGATATAGGACATAATGGGAATGGGGTACAATATTAGTAATTTAGTCTTCTTATTTGTTCTTTAGAAGAGAGGTGAGGACCATTCATGTTATTTCCAGATTTTTTTTAATTATCAAACTTTAATTGATAGACTAATCTTACAGGATAAACAGTAATACAGCTAGTCAAGGTTACACTTCAGAAAATAGAGAATCCAGCAGCAAAAATCTGATAGACTAAATACGTTCATCTCCTCCCAAACAGGCATTTGATTTAAAAACAAAAAACCAGAACAGAGCATATACACCACAAGGAAACATGATAGTTACATGTATTGTTACGAACTGTTAACCTCAGTGGGAGTAGAAAAACAGAGCCATAATTCCTACTTAATAAGCACATGAACCAACATATTAATTATATTTAGTATGATAATAAATTTCATAATCATTGCTTTTGCTTAATTGAGGTAATTAAGTATACTAAAAGTTATGTGTTAACAAAATCCATTGCTATTTGCTTTTTTGTACTTCCATGACAATCCACCAACTGATCCATGATGAAGGATGGTCAGTCTCCTCCAGTACAATCTACTGCCTCAGAAAACCCACTGGAGGCTTGTCTATAGATCAGTGTCAATGCAAAGCCAAATTACACAGATGACATCAGATACATTGACTGAATTTTTATTTGAAATCACATAATACTATTGTTAGTCACGTCAGGTCATCCCCAGGCAAATGAAGTAGACATTGTCCAGTCCTGTACCACCTCAATGATGGTTTGCAGATCAAATATCTCTGATATACAAAGTTGTTATTAGCTGGTTTTCAGAAGCAGAATGAAAGATTATTTTTTTAAGTTGATCTTAGTCAGAAAGCTCTACTGAGAACTACTCAGAATCATAGGGCATGAGTGTCCACTGACATACAGATGATGTAAAAGGAGCAGCAACAGTACAGGGGTGATTGAGTCTGACCTCTACTAACTCCATAAAGGGAATCTTCCCCATCATTATATTTGCAGTATAAAACTGATCCTTATATTGGCAGACCTGGCCCCTATACACACTGCTGCACTTACAACTGCTGCTATTGTGGTCATAGAGTCAGAATTAACCCATAGCTGACCCTCCAGGAGATTTTTGGAGACAGTAAATCTCATCGGAGGAGACTGCCCACCCTTCTCCTATGGAGCAGCTGGTGGATTTGAACCACGTGCCTTTAAGTTAGCAGCACAGCTTTCTACCACTAGATATAGAGGTTACACTTTAAAACTACTAATTAAGTATTCATTGCAGATGACTACACAGATTTACAGAATAACTTTTTTACTCACAATTGTATGGAAATAGGTAATGGACATGGAGGCAAAGGATATCACACAGTGAAGTCAAGATTCAGTAACACTCTCAAGCCAGGATAATAGCAAGATACAGACCCTCAATTAGTTTAAGGAACTTCTCAGTCAAGGGCAAAATAACCTGTGGCACAAAAACCTTTAGCCCCAAAGGATGATGACACATTGTTTTCTCTGTTGCTTCCATCCTAGTGTTGAGGTTCCTATCTCAGACCCTCTGTCAGGCTACACCTTGTCACAGTTTTTCCACAGTATGTTTAGCATTATCTATTATGTTTGTCTAACAGCTGTTGATTACGTTAAAAATGTTACTCTGAGGATGAGGCAGCTGGAGATGCTGTTGCCATGGTGCTGAGAGTGACAGATGGAGTCTCAACGACTCGTTTTACTTCCTACCTGCCCAAGTGGTCAGATCTAAGGCAATAAACATAAAAGAAATTCTTATAAATCCTGATACTACATACAGTGTCAGTAGATGAATTGCATTGACTTGGAATGAAATTCAGGCCCACAGGATTGAGAGCTCAGGTGACCTAGTATATAAGGAGTTATATAGTTAACACAAAGGTGTATATCTCTGGTGGTTCAAATCCATGACTGGTTTTCAGTGAGAAAGATGGGAAATCTCCTCCCATTGCAAGTTTTACAACTTCGGAAACCCTATGGATATCACTAGGCAATAGGGAGTTTAGTTTTGAGCATGGAAGATGACAATCCCAACATTGAACTATTAAGTCTCCCAAACCACTAATGCCCCTTCCCTTCAACATAGAGTGATGTTTAGACTCATGCAAATTTAAGATGGCAGTATCAGTCTAAAATAAAATATGTTTTAAATTGAGCACAAATTTTGTACCTAATGAACCATACTCATGAAAAATCTTTGAGTGTGAATTATGACAGTTTAAGGCTAATTTTGATAAGACTGTGAATCCTAGAACATTTAATTATGTTCATAGGAAATCTATATTTAGATATAGATCTATTTATAGATAGATAGAGAGATAAATCTATATTTAGAAGCTGTTGTCCAAATAAAGGAGATATTGTATGGCTTAAAACTAGGTGTGTGTCAGGTTTTTATCCTTTATTTCTTAGCTTTTCAATCTGTGCTGAGAAAACCATTTGAGAAGCAGCACTCTATGAAGAAGGATATGTCATCAAGATTGGAGGACTAGTAAAAATGTGAGTACTGTAGACAGCATAACCTTGCTTCCCAAAAGTGAAGACTTAAAACGTTTGCTGCAGAAGATCACAGATTACAGGTTTAAAATTAATTACATCTCAACATCAAGATCTTTCCAAAGTACAAAAAATAATTATGTCAGTTTGAAGACCACGGTGTTTCTATATTTCCAATCATCTGCTCTGCATTAGACATCTGGTCAATGTATAAAGATAACAGAAGAATAAAATGCATTTAAGTTGTGGTGTTTGAAAAGAGTGATGAATATTCCACAGATTGTAAAATGTACAGATATGTCAGAGAAATTGCAACTTGAATGTCCTTTACAGGCAAAGATGGTAAATTCTTGTCTCAAATATTTTGGACATATTTTTAGGAGAGGCTAGTCTTTGGAAAGGGGCATCATACTTGGAAAGGTGGAGGGCCAACAAAGGACAGGAAGACCGTCATTGAGATGAATTGATATTGAGTCTGTAGCAATGGACTCAAATGTGTAAAGCACGATAAGAACGACAAAAGACAGAACAGAATTCAGATCTATTTTTCATAGGATTGTTATGCCTCCGTTGCTTGACCCAACGACAAATAACAACAAATTGATGTGTGCATAACATCATGATAGATCAGAAAGAGACTGAAATTGTCAACGATTTCATCTGAGATCCACAATCAAAACTTGTGGTACCAAGAGTCAGTCAGAAGATCAGAAAATATACTACACTGAAAGTGTCTACTTAAAGAAGCCTCACTAAATTACTGAGAAGCAATAGTATCAGTTTGAAGACCAAGGTGCACCTGTTTAACCATATCTTTCAATCACTTGCTATGTATCTGAGATCTTGAAAATTAATAGGGATTATCAAGAAGAATTGGTGCCTTTGAGCTATGGTGTTGAAGAAGAGTACAGAATAGAACATGCACTGTCAAAAGAACAATAAGCTATGTTTTAGAGAAAGTGTGGCCAGAATGCTCCTTGCAAGCAAGGATGTTAAAGCTTCATCTCAAATATTTTGGTTGTGTTGTTGAGAAGGACTATTCCTTGGAAAGAGACATCATACATGAAAAGTTGGAAAGCCAGCATAGGGTCACTAGGAGCTTCAGGCGACATGATGGCACAGGACAACAACAATAATAATTTTTAATGTCTAGTTGTCTTGTTTTAAGCCAGATATAAAAGAAGTTTAAGAAAATGGAAAGCAGTGATACTTAATTACCATATTTTAACAATAGTTTTTATTACAATATATTATTTCCATTTATATGCAACTTTTGTTTACTGCCATAAAAATTAATTAGTATTTAGTCCTAATAAAATTTCTTTAAATGAAACAATATAAAAACCAATTTCATTGCTCTTAATCATTCTAAAGAAAGAGACCTTGAAACAAAGAAAACAATTAAATACAATTAAGGCACTTTAGTATCTTCTCATATTACTA
Organism: Elephantulus edwardii; assembly: GCF_000299155.1. NCBI lineage: Eukaryota > Metazoa > Chordata > Mammalia > Macroscelidea > Macroscelididae > Elephantulus > Elephantulus edwardii. The sequence goes on from NW_006399770.1 coordinate 24,215,761, forward strand.
TCAGTGTTTTCTCATGTTCTGATATCCAAAACAGCAATAAATTTAATATCACTCCACTCAACTAGAAATAATAATTATATTCTGTTTATTCTTATTCACAACAGCTTTAAGGTGTATATTGTTGTTAGGTGCCATAGTATCGAGTACAACTCATAGTGACCCTATGAAAAACAGATCAGAACCATGCCCTGTCCTATCCTGAGCCTTCCTCACACTACCTCACACCTAGAGCCCATTGCAGCACTGACTGTGTCAGTACAAATGGTCGAGGGTCTTCTTCTCCTTTGCTGACCCTCCATCCTTCCAAACATCATGTCCCGATCAAAAGACATGCCCAAAATATGTGAAGCAAAGCCTTATCATTCTTGTCTCCAAGGAAGACTGTGGCTGCATCCTCTCCAAGACATAGTTGTTTATTCCTTTGGCCGTCCATTGGATATTCAGTGCTCTGCTCCAACATCACAGTTTAAAGGCATCAATTATTCTTTTGCTATCTTTATTCATTATCCAACTCTCAGAACATAGCAAGTAATTGGAAAAAAACCATGGCCTGAATAAGACACACCTTAGTCTTAAAGTGACATCATTACCTCTCACTAATTTGGAGAAGTTCTTAAGTACTGACGCAAAATGTCTCCTGATTTACTGACTGCTGGTACCAAGGGTGTTAATTGTGGATCCAAACAAGATGAAATTGTTGATAATTTCAATCTGTTTTCCATCCATCATGATGTTGCTAATTGGTCTAGTGAATCTCAATCTTGCATACTCAATGAATTGCCTAATTTAACCCTTCTCTACCCTAGAATGTGGATCTGGATTGGTGGAAGAGTCATCAACAACCTAAGTTATGCAGATGACACAGCCCTGCTTGCTGAAACAGAGGAGGACCTGAAATGCTTTCTGCA
>NW_006399770.1:24226783-24228899 GCF_000299155.1 Elephantulus edwardii
TGGCCATAGCTGGTCCATCACATCTCACTAATACCTAGTATGTCAATATTCATGAGTTCCATTTAATTTTTAACAATTTCCAATTTTCCAACATTCAATCTACACGCATTCTCTGTACCAATTGTTTAACGGTATCTGTTATTGAGTTTCCTCATTTCAACTGACTTCCAATCTGAGCTCTATGACTACAGTACTATAACTATCACTTTTTTTTAGTGTTCAGAGGGTTTTCAAAAGCCTTTTATTTAAGGAGAAGATGGCCCATCCAGCTTCCTAGTCTGTATTAATCAGTGAACTCTACCAAAACTGGCCTACCATGGGAAACCCTTTTTGAATTTGACACACCAGTAGCAAAGATTTCAGTATCACAGTAATCACAAAAATTTGCAGTACAGCAACTGACAAACAAGTGCTGAACACTTAGAACAACGTTCCCTCCAAGTGAAATAAATAGCAGACCTGAAGGCCTCAGTCCTGGTTTGGAATTGTGAGGGGAGTGTGTAAGTGGTTTATTCTATCTCCATACCTGTTCAATCTATATGCTGAGCAAATTATCTGAGAAGCTGGACTCTATGAGAAGAAATGTGGAATCAGGATTGGAGGGAGACTTATCAATAACTTGTGTTATAATGAGACAACCTTACTTGCTGAAAGTGAGGAGGACTTGAAGCTCTTATTGCTATAGATGAAGGAATGCAAACTTTAGTATGGATTGCAACTCCATATCAAGAAAACAAAGATTTTTACCACTGTATCAATAGTCAGTGTGATGATGGATGGAGAGGAGTTTGAAACTGCCAAAATTTTCACCTTAGTTGGATCCATGATTAACACCCATGGTACAAGCAGGCAGGAAATAAGGAGACACATTGCAATGGGAAAATCTGCAGTTAGGAAACTTTTCAAATTACTGAAGAATAGTGATGTCAGTTTGAGGACTAAGATGCATCTGATTCAGGCCATGATCTTTCTTATTACTAGCTATGCATCCAAGGCTTAGACAATGAATAAAGATGACAGAAAAAAAAATGACATTTTTTTAGTTGTGGTGTTGGAAAAGAGCACTGAACATCCCAGGGATAGCCAAGAGAATGAACAGCTATGTCTTGGAGAGAGTGCAGCCAGAGTGCTCTCTGGTGGCAAGAATGATAAGGTTTCACCTCACATACTTTAGACATGCTGCTAGGAGTTATAATTACTTGGAGAGAGACATGATTTTGGGAAAGGTGGAGGATCAGCGAGGGAGAGGAATACCTTTAATCAGGTGGACTGACAGCATGACTGCTGCGATGGGCTCTTGTGTATCAAGAAGTCTGAGGATGGTGCAGGACAGGACCGGGCTCAGATATTTTGTTCATAGAGTTTCACTGAGTCATACTCAACTCAATGGCACTTAACAACAACAATAATGAAACAAATGCCACCTATAGTCTGGGCTTTGCTGTTCTGTTGTGACTTGTGTGTTGTTGTGATTATGGAAACTATACCATGTGTATTTCAAATACCAACTGAGTCATTCATGGGATACAGTTGCACCGCAGTTTAAGATAATCAATGTACTAATCATCCATTTGTGAAACAATATCGTTGTTGTTCTTGTTGTTGTTGTTAGGTGCTGTTGAGTCATAACAACCCTATGAACAATAGATTTGAACCCTGTTTTATCCTGTACCATTCTGATGCACAAAATCCCATTGTAGCAGTCACCTTGTCGACCCAACTGATTAAGGGTCTTCTTCACCTTCTCTGACCCTTGACCCTACCCAATATCATGTCCTTTTCCAAGGAATATTCTCTCCCAGCAACATTTCCAAAGTATGTGAGGCAAAGTCTTATTATTCTTGTCTTCAAAGAACACTCAGTTTGCATCCTCTACAGGACATATCTGTTTGTCCTCTTGGTCATCCATGGAATGTTCAGTGCTCTTCTCCAACACTATAGCTTAAAGACATCATTTCCCCCCCCCCTGTTTTCCTTATTCATTGTCCTGCTTTCAGATGCATAGCTAGTAATCAGAAAGACTATGGTCTGAATCAAACACACCTTAGTCTTTAAAATGATGTCACTACTCCTCAATAATTTGTAAAGTTCCCTAATTGAAGATTTTCCCTGTGTA
>NW_006399770.1:24228999-24236052 GCF_000299155.1 Elephantulus edwardii
GACTAAGGTATGCCTGATATAGACTCTAGTCTTCGCAATAATGTGCTATGCATAAGAGAGTTGGACAGTGAATAGGGATTATAGAAGGAGAATTGATGCCTTTGAGCTGTGGTGCTGGAGAAGAGTGTTGAATATACCATGGACTACTAAGATAACAAACAGGTTTGTGCTGGAGAAGGTGAAGCCAGAATGCTCCTTGGAGTCAAAGATTCTCTCTGAAGTTTAGTCTGACATATTTTGGGCATGTTGCAAGGAGGGACTGGTCCTTGGAGAGGCACATCATGTTTGGGAGAGTGGAGGGATGATGCAGGAGAGGAAAACCTTCAATGAGACTGATAAATTCTGTGAGTGGAGTGGTGGGAATGAGTGTTTGAGATGGTGAGGTTGGCACAGAATAGCACGGCATTTAGAGCTCTTGTACATAGGGTCGCTATGAGTTGCAAGCAACTCGATGTCACATAACAACAATAACTACCCTAGACTCTATTACATCATAGAAAATAGTCTGTTCAGTACATACAAACTCAACATCTTCCTGAATAATACAGAAAAGCAAAACCCCAATCTTAAATTATGTATCGCAGGATTACTTTAAATGAATGTGGTTCATTCATTTCTTGCACAAATATTTATTAAAGTTACTATAAGCAACTAACTAGATTAGACTTGAAAGTCATAATTGTATACGATCTATCTAGAGTTTCTGTCTTGAAGCTAATGTTTTGGTGACAGCCAATAATCAATTCATTATCATAGTTAATGACTGATATACAATTAATTTTGTTTTTAGTAATGCAAGAAAGACGTAGAAGATTCCATAAAAGCCGTTTACACATACATAAATGAGCTTACTGTCAAAATGCCTGTTTCTATATACCTTTGACTATGATATTGTAGAAGAGTACTAAATATTTCATGACCATGCAAAAGAATACACAGATATGTCTTGGAGACATTGCAGTCAGAGTACTTCTTGGAGGCAAAGATGAAGCTTCATCTTACATACTTTGGGTTTTTTGCTAAGAGAGGCTATTATTCCTTGAAGGTAGATATCATGCTCGGAAAGGTGACACTTAACAACAAACAACAACATATGCCAAAGTGATTAAGTGTCTCCATTCCTGTTTAGGATCAAGAGGGGAATGGATGATGTCAACCTGTTCTCAGTCACAATAGCACAAATCACAGTTGTGTTCATGTCATTTTTGGTTTAATAATCATTCCACTAAACTATGAAATAAACGGGCACTCCTGATTGTTCTATCTGAACCCACTGAACTCAGCAAACATGGCACATTGTAGGTTTGGAATAAGAATTTAGTAAAAATATGGATAAAAACATCCCCTCTCCATGAGGTTTTTAGAGCTTCTTAGTAGATACATATATAAATTGTCATTTTTTTTCCAAGTTGTCATGGTGGGATATTGGGAAATGTTTTCAGTAGCAATACTTGCCCCATGGATAGAGCTCATTGGCTATGATATTATCATTGTACAAGGCTAAACTATCTATTTTAAATATATAAATTAAGATTTAAAAGAATTTTTTAAAAATCCAAAGATTTTAAAATTGCACTTATTCTAATCAAGGGATATTCTAATATCTTAATATGGCAGATGAAAATATTTACTCTCTTGAAGTATTTAGTATCTATATGTGAATAAAAGAAGAAAATATCCATGAGCTCCTGAGTTTATACTCTAGAAAAAATATCCAGTGAAAATTTATCGCCGTGACTGTCAAACCAGAATTGATTCATATTTGCTCCTGAAAGAATAAAGGAGCTATGAACTGCTAAGGAAGTGATTGTCTATCTTTTCCCAGTGGAGCTTCTGGTGAATTTGAACCACCAGAGAGGTGCCACCTTTGGATGAGTCACACAACTCCCTATGACCTTTGCCATGAGAGCTCTCTAGTGCTATGCTGATGTTGTTGTTTGATGTTGACTTGGAATTGATTCATTGCTGACCCTCCATAGAGTTTCATGGGCATAAATCACACAAGAGGAGATTACCCATCCTTCCCCTGCAGAGGATTTGGTGGATTCACATCGTAAACTGTGTGACAGTTACTTAACAGCTGGACCTAGACAACCAATATTGTAATGTATCTGAAGGATATCAAGATAAATCTAGTTTCAAATAAAAAGTAATTAAAGGCATGATATATGCAACTAATGCATTAGAATAAAAGACGAAAAATTTTATAGAGTAGCTGAGACCCTGAATTAGTACAAAGGTTTGTAGGTAGAGCCACTAAAGTGAGCAAGTAACCAATCAGACAACATCATTTCTGTAGCAATGCTAAGAAAAATGTATAGGGTATAAGTAATACATGGGCTAAATTTAAGAACTATTTTAAGATTTATATATATATATGTGTGTGTGTGTGTGTGTGTGTGTGTGTGTGTGTGTGTATTAAGTATTAAGAGTCTGACAAATTTACTGTCTAGGAACTCTAACAAAGGAAACATGTAAACTATCTTTTATCAGTTAAATGAAACAAGCTACATTGTGCTGGCAGAAGACTAAGGACAGATCTAATGTTACTCATTTCTATTTCTAGCTTCTCTGAATAGATTTAATAGTAGGTATAGATGGGAAACAAAATGTTCGAAGACATTAGAGCTGTTTCCAGAAGTGAACAATCTGAAGAGTTACTCCATTACTTACTGGAATTGATCATTTTTTCCAATTATTCACGGTTTTAATATTCCAGGCAAAACATTACATTTTCCTGAAGAAGATAAAATAATTGAAAAAAATTACTGCTCATTAATTGATGCTCAGAAGAGTTACGCTTTATTTGAAAAGCAAAAAAATATGCTTTATTATATGTGATTATGAAGTAACATCATCAGTAGTTTGTGAATAAACCCTAATTAAAGACATACTATCATATATTTAATAATAATGCCACTGAATAACAGTATAAAATTGTTAATTCCTTTGAAAAATGCTTCTTTTTCCATAATATGGTCTGATATTAAAAAAATGTTGGAGGGAAGGATTCTGAGGTTGTGTCTGACATACTTTGGGAATGTTACATGTACGGACCAAGACATCATGGAGAAAGGCATCATTCTTGGAAGGGTGGAGGGACAGAGAAAGAGAGGAAGACCATCTGAGAGATAGATTGATTCAGTTAGTGGAGTAATGAGGGTAGGTGTGTCAGAGACAGTAAATGTGACACAGGATAGAGCAGGTGTCAAGGCTATTGTACATAGGGTCGCTATAAGTCTCAGGTCACTTGATGGCACATATGACAACAAGGTATAGATAAATCTATAAATGCACAAGCATACACACATAAAGAGAAATACATATACATATACATATAGACATAAGCATGCCTACATGGAGACAAAAACAAAACAAACTAATAGTGTGGCAAAGTGTCATTAAAATTAGTATTTTACAGCCTACAGTGTCTCAACATGAACATTGACAATTAAAATTTAGTTGTAAATAAGGCCTGGCAGAATATAACCAAGGATATGTTTTCATTTCCTTCAGCTTCAACTTGAACTTGCATTTCAGTGATGGATGGTGTGAAAGTGCAACTGAAACAAGCAAAAGTATTTTAAATTGCCCCAGATGCACGTGAAAGTTGGTCAATAGATAAGGTAGATTGAAGAAATATGAAGCTTTTGAATAATGATGTTAGAAAATTACATTGACTTCCAAAAGACAAACAAATCGAATAAATGCAAGCAGAGACTTCTTAAATGCAAGAAAGGAGACTTCATCTCATATATTTTGGGCATGTTATTATAGGAGATGCCAGTCCTGGAGAAAGTACCAAGTTTGAGAAAGTAGGAAGACCCTTATGACGATGGATTCACACTGTATGTACAATAACAGGTTTACACTTTTTTTCTAAATGTGTGAGGATAAGGAAGTGTGGTTGGTTGGTTTTTGTGTTTTGGGGGTTTTTTTTCCCCAATAGAGTTGCTCTGAGTTGGAGCTTACTCAATGTCACTTAAAAACATAGCCTGACAAAATAGCATTGAGAAATCTATCCACTGTGAATAATAATAGTTAAAAGCACTGTACCGATAGTTCTGTTTTTCCTTTCTTTGATTATCTGATTCCATAATTTAGATAGCCTAGTAAATAAGATTTGAAAGGGGTAAAATGAATCTGGGGGGGGGAGAATTTAAAATGTGAATGTTGCAAGTAAAGATAAAAATTTGCTACTAGTATAATTTTAATAAAGATTCAAAGGTATCATGATGACAAATTGTTGTTTACAGATTCTCCTAAGGTAGAATTTGACTTTGCAGATTCAAGATGGAGTAAAAAAAAATTAGAAATAAAGACATTGATAACTTTATGGTTGTGAGTAGGGTAATTATCTAGAGTTCTTCCATAACTTAAACAAAAAAGGTACATAGGGGAGCTCTGGTGGCCTAGTGGCAAGGAGCTGCAACTACAATCCCAGAGGTGCATGGTTCAAATCCACCAGATGCTCTGCCGGGGAAGGAGGGAAAATCTCCTCCTGTACCCATCAGATCTGATTTGACGGCACACGCACACAAAAATAATAAAATTTAAAAAAAAATTAAGATATCAGAAAATTTTAAAAAAAGGTACATATACCAAGGGCTAGAAGGTGAAAATGATTGCTTTAGAAAACCTGTCTTCATCAAACTTGATTGAATTTTGATCCTGTGTTCCAGCTTTAATTTATAAATAATTATTCCATCTAGATGTACAATCTACGCTCAATCAGTAAGAATGAACAAATACAATAGGAACTTTTGGTAAAGGCTGTAATTAGACAGTGAACAGGGTCTTTGAATTTGTGCTTCAGACACTAGATAGAAAGGTTTAGCATAGGGCTATTATCTTTTATCCAGGTTTATTCAATCCATATGCTGAGCAAATAATTTAAGAAGCTCCTTATGTGAAAAAGAATGTGAGATAAGGATTGGAGGAAGACTCATCAATAATGTGCATTATGCAGAAAATGTAATTTTGCCTGCAGGAAATAAACAAAAAAAAAAGAAAAGACTTGAGGTAGTCACTGCAGAGGATCAAGATTAGAATTATGTTTTCAAATCAAGGACAAAAATCTTCACCACTGGGCCAATAGGCAACATCATGGTAGATGGAGAAAAGATTGAAGTTGTCAACCTTTTTGTTTTTCTTGGATCCAGATTCAATAGCCACGATAACAGCACTAAAGAAAGCTAAAGATATGTTCTGCTGGAGAAATCAAACATCAAAGACCTCTCCAAAGTGCTGAAAATCAATGATGTCAGATTAGATTTGTATTGTTCATTATTTATCCATTTTTTTTCTCTACTCTCCCCTACAGCACTCAGTATTAAAGAACAATCTGAAAGGAATGAATAATTACAACTCTATGTATGACAATTAATAGCCTTTAACAGGAAAAGCATTACAAAGAGAATTGGGGGAAGTGGAGGGAAGAAAATATGCATGAACAAATGAATGAAACTAATCTCTTTGTGAACCTTCACTTTCAATTCGCTTTCCATACATTTAAAAGTTGGAAAATTGATAAACATGACAAGAAGAATTGATGCTTTTTGAGTTTTGGTGTTGAAAAGAGTACTGAGAATAAACAAATGTCTTGGAGGTGATGCAATCAGATTGCTCTTTAAAGGCAAAGATCTTGAAAAGTCATCACTTAATTTGAGCACATTGTCATGAAGGGCTTATCCCCAGAAAAAAGATATAATGAGAAAGTTAGAGGGGTAGCTAAAATAGAAATGCCCTCAACAAGATGGATTGGCACAGTAAATAAGATCTGGGCTCAAGCATAACAAAGTTAATATGGATGGCAAGGTTCAGATCTGTCTTTCATAAGGTCTTTGTGAGTCATTGTTGACTTGTAGGCACATAACAATAACAACAACAAACAAGAAACCAGGAAGCTCAGATGGTTTGTCTGTAGGAAATTGTGCCGTTAACCTAAAGTCCATGCTTCTCTGAGGGTTTGAATCCACCAGAGGTAAACAATATCTTCTTATTTTATTTATTATCTCAGAGACTCACGGGATTGTCAGCTATTGAGTAAGTTTTGACTTGAAAGAAGGGAATAGATTACTAGCTTTGTAGTAATAGAGGTCTTAATATATTTAAAGACATGAGTTAAAATTGTGTTGTTGTTATTGTCGTTGTTATGTGCCATCAAATCGCCCGAGACTCATAGCCACCCTATATACAATAGCTGTGAGCCTTTCCCTATCCTGAGCCAGTCTCATTTACTTCAACATAGCTACCCCCATCACACCAGTTACGATGCCAATTCACTCATCCATGAGTTTCCTCTCCTGTGCTGTCCCTACACCTTCGTAAGCATGATGTCCCTCTCCAAGGACTGGTCTCTCCTGGCCATGTGTCCAAATTATGTGAGATGCAGCTTCAAAATCCTTTTCTACAAAGAGAAACATAGATTCACTCTCTTCAAAAAGGCCTATTAAAATTATAAATATCTAAATTTTTATGGTCTGCAGAACTGTAATACCACATATTTTTAAGTAAAGAAGAAAACTAAAGATGCTATTTATTAATGGGGGAAAATACACACACACACACACACACACACATATATATATATATTTACACACACATACGAAGGAAATAAGTAGATGGTGAGGAAAACATAAGAAAAAAAGTTGTTGGGTTTTTTTGTCGTCAAGTTGACTACAACTCATAGCAACCTAGTGAACAAATCTGAACCTAGCTCTATCCTCTGCCAACCTCATAATCTCTGTCATACAAAGGAATCAAAACCATGAGAGTCGTCTTTCTTGTGCTGACTCTTATCTTCTCCAACGTCATCTCTCTCTCTAAAGGATTAATCTCTTTCTTGAAAATAGGCCCAAAGTCAGTGAGATATTATTCACTATCCTGGCCTTTAAGAAGCACTCTAATTGCCCTTCCTTCCAGATAGAGAAATCTGCTTGTTCTTTTGGCAGTCCATGGTATATCCAATCCTGTTTTCCAACTCCACAATTAAAAGATTTGGTTCTTCCTTTGGCTTCTTTATTCATTGTCCAAATTTCAGATTCATAGGCT